>NC_056732.1:1059991109-1060088609 GCF_019279795.1 Protopterus annectens
TATCAACTAGCTTTGAGTCCTGAGAATTGCAACTTCACGTAAATGTGGATTGTATGAACATAATACCTTTATAGTACATGGAGCTGGTGATTAGACTCCAATATTCTGAAAAAGTAAGTGCTACGGTGGCACAAGACTCAATCTGTACAAATATTAAATACCCCCTACTTAAGTTGTTATGGTTGGGTCTCATGCTACCCTATAAAATCTGCCAGTACTGACCAGCAAATGAAAGTGACAAAATAAAAGATTTGGTTCTGCCTACTCGCCGCACTGATAGTGTCCTTTTCTGTTGCAAACATAGAAAGAAGCTAAAGTAACAGGATGTATGTTCATCTGCATTTTCTCTGAAGGATATGAGCTCTGAAACTCAAATGTGTCTTACTATTCAGTGACTTAAATCTGACGTGATTTGTCTGAAAACCACGGACTGTATGAGGAACAGACCAAACAAATGAGGCAAAAATCTGGGCACTCTGTGAAAATCTGGACAGTTTAGAGGCATAGCAAGTTGAGTGTAAATGTAAGAGACTGTGCATTACACTGCCTATCTGACATCTCTTGCTATGTGGCTAAGTGCTTTATGGCTTTTGAAAGCTGGTGAAACACTTAGCATTTTTATTTCTTTTTTCCTGTAACTAGTAGTACATATAGCAGATAAATCAGCATTTTTATTTCTTTTTTTCTGTAACTAGTAGCACGTATAGCAGATAAATCTCCATGCACTGCAAAGAATTATGATTGGTTTTCCACTTATAATCTTCAATTTTATGTTCTGAACATGGATGCCAAGAGCCACCTGCTGAGGTGAATTCCTTGGCATCCATGTTTTGAGCACATAATAAACAGGTTATGATTGGCGACTCAATCATAATCCTGTATATCCCTGCCGTTGCCTCCATTGTTCATTATAGACTCAAGGGAAGATTCCATTTGGCCTCAAAGTTTTGTCCATCTTTAAATTTGTTTTTAAACTCTGCTTTTCTCAGTTGTATGTTTAAGTTGTACCCTTCTTATCCCCTCTATCGAAGTTTTTAATGTCCCACTTTCATAAAATGTGAACAGAAAAGATGTAAATTGAGTATTTCTTCCTACAGCTCAACTTTTCCATTCAGTAACCTATTTTTCTCATCAGTGAATACCCTTTGTACTTTGTACTTTCTTGTTTAACAAACTGGAAAATGCACACTATTCATTATAGCGCTATTACATTTTTGGTGGCTTTTCACATTTTTCTGTTTTTGTCACCTCCTTGGCTAAGCTGTTGGCTAAGCTGTATGTGCTTTCATTCCCTTCTGTTCCTCATTCTGAGTCATTTTAAGAATGTCACACACACACACACACACACACACACACACCATTTAATTGTCTTACTGTTAATCCAGTACAAACTGTTTTTGTTATTGTTTTGTTCTCCCTTACTGCCAGCGAAATTCTCTGTAATCCTTTACTTAACACATAGTCAGTTCTTACACACTGTTTCCAGTTTTACATTTTAGTAACTCACCAGTTCAGTTAAAGGCAATGACTCTGAAATCTTGCCCTTATTTGTAATTGGTTTAATTTCTTAACTTACTGATTGTTAACTGAATCTCCTTATGGGTACTGCTGTCTGGAAAGCCTTCTACACTCTTTCAGCTTTGTTGTCATCATCTGAAATAACTAGACCTAACCATGCAAGCAGCCAAAAACTCATCCAGTATTCTAGGGTAAACCATACTTTTTCACTTCGTCTTTACTGTAATATCTCCCGGCCAAGCTATAAATATTATAGTCCTGATTGTCATGCTGTACTTGGGACAACATAGTGTCTCTAAATGCTTATGACACTTAGCTCTTTAAGTGTACAAAGCTCTTTAGATGTACAGAATATCACATCCTTTCCACTCTTGTGTAAATTGCCAAGTAAGTTAATGTAGAAAAATAAAAATGATAAAAACGTAGTGGTACAAACTAGGTGGTATGTCCACCGTTGCAAAAATAAGGACAAATGTACTAGCAAGTAATAAAACAGCAATGGAAGGCAATCAGGCAGTACTGAAAGCAATCTGGAAATGCTGAATTCCCAAATCCAAATGAATCCAAATGAGGTACAAAGCACTTCAAATTACAATCCAACTCATAAATTCAGGAACGCAGCCAAGTGTAAAACCATAAAAAACATTCTTTAATTGTAGTCGACCATAGGTAAGCGCTTTCACAATATAGCTTCATGAGACCATAAAACAACTACTGAAGCAGCACCATATATAAGCTTACATCAATTAAATAGCAGCCAATGAGATAATGATTCCAATTAAATAAATAATGAAGGCAAAAAATATAAAGGAATAAGCAAAAACACTTTAAAAATCTACACAAAAACTCTATATTATTACCTAACACATTCTATACATATATATATATATATATATATATGAATAGAAATAACACATATACATATAAAAAAATATGAATAAAACGTAAACAATATAAAAAATAAAAAATCATTTATGCAACCTTCTTTTCTTCAGGGCAGGCTTTATAGAGGCCCTTTCATTCAAGCCCCTGCCTCTATCCGCACAGAGCATGATAATCCAGCAGGCCTCTCTATACTCGGTGTGTGTACACAGATCACCTCCCCTAATACTGGGATTGATAGTCTCAATCACTCTGAAACTAAAGGTATGTGACATATCAGTCTCTAAAACATGTTTAGACAATGCATTATGTACAGAACCTCTCTTAATGTGGTATATATGCTCACGCATCCTGTCGCGTAAGACCCTATTGGTCTTTCCAACGTAAAAAGAATGGCAGATGGTACACTCAGCCAAATATACCACATGAGAGGTCATACAGTGTGCAGAGGCATAAAAAACAAAATCCTTACACAAGTCAGGATGATAGAAAGTGGCAGTATTATTAATAAATGAACAAAAACTACAACTACCACAAGGTGAAGTCAATCCAGGATGTGAAGAACTGTTATTATAGTTCTTCTCATAACAATGAAGTCTTTTCAAATTCTTACAATTCCTAAACCAAAAACTGGGTTTATCACCCACTACTCTACTTACATCATCATCAACCTGCAAAACAGGCCAAAACTGACTAAACAACTGAGTGACATCCCTATGATCACTATTATAAAGTAAAGGGACCCTAACATCCGGAGTAAAAGACTTAACCTCAGGATCAGTACAGGGGTCTGGTGAAGGTCCAAAATATGGGCATGCTGTAGTCAATCTCAATGAACCTAAATCTGACCACTGCCTATCAATTTCAAAGGGAGTATACCCTCATGCTAACAATTTACCCCCCAGGGCATCAATTTCAGAAAGGAAGCCAGACATGGTGGGATTCAACCTAGAGGCCCTAATCCCCTGGCTTCTGATCAAATTCCTAAAAATGTAGCCCGGGTGCATACTAGATCTAAAAAGAAAAGCATTTCTATGACAGGTCTTACGATACACACCAGTGTTGATAATATTACCAGGTAACTTCTGAATAAATAAGTCCAAAAATTCAATATGTTCAAAGGACCACTTAAAAGTAAATTTAAGACAGTCCAACAAGTCATTCATCATGTCATGAAAAACCATCAAACTACTAACAGAACCATCCCACAACAAAAACAAATCATCAACGAAACGCCGGTAAAATAACACATGATCCTTAAAGCCCTGTGTGGAGAACAGACTGTTATTCTCCCAATGTGCCAAAAACATATTGGAGTAGCTACTGGGACAAGAAGTGCCCATAGCTACGCCGTGTTTTTGGAGATACATATCACCGTTGAAGGTGAAAACATTATTTTCAAGCACCATCTCTAGGAAATAACAAGTAAGATCTACTTGTGCCAAGGTATAGTCACTATGTAATGTAAGATACTGATGTATAAACTGAATCCCCAACCCATTGGGTATCATCGTAAATAAAGACTGAACATCAAACGTAACAAAAATAACATTATCAATATTTGAAATAGTAGAAGTACACTGATAAAGATCTAATAAAAATTGTTTCGAGTCCCTGAGGACCATGGGATTTAAATTAATAATAGGTCTTAATGCCTTCTGAACATACAAGGAGAGGGGTTCTGTGACCCAACCAGCTCCAGCCACAATCGGACTCATAGGTGGATCAGTGGCATGTTTATGAACCTTAGGGAGGCCCTGTATAAGAGGTATAAGTGGATTAACAACCTTCAAAAAATTAAAAAGTTTCTCTGTGACCAGGTGAGTAGAAAAAACATCTGAAATACACCGACTAACTAACAACATCACATTATGTACATCATTAGCTGTGATTTTTTCATAAAAGATGCTATCACTCAACGTTGAACGCATAGACCGCTCATGATGAGACTTATCCATTACAACTATAAGGTCTCCCTTATCTGCTGGTCGAATTACTATTTGACCATTATCCTGAAGGGCTCTCAGTGCTCTCCTCTCAGAGTATGATAAATTGTTTTTATAATAGACATGTTGGTCATCATGGGTATCATAATAATTAAACACTTGGTCCTCAGTTAACTTTAGATAGACTTCAACAAGAGGGTGATTATTAGGAACAAAACTACTCAACTTCCTGAGATTTGAAGGACCACACTCACTAACATCAGTGGGCTGTCCCTTGATAGTGTCTCCATAAATCAAGTGTAACATAATGTTTCTACAAAACACTCTTAAATCAAGAATGGTATCCGATAATTTACTCCTACAAGTGGGAATAAAATTCAGTCCTTTAATGAGGACTCATTTCTCTACTAGGGAAAGTACATGTGTAGAAATATTCAATATTAGTGAGTCGGAGCCCTCCCCCACATTTTCTTCAGGGTTTGTAACTGGCTCTGATCGCTGGAGAGTTTGTGTTTTTGACGTCCTCTGCTCATTGATCTCGGGCGTCCTCCCCCTCTCTCTGACCGTACTGGTAAAGGAAAAGGGAGGTCAGCAGCATTACCACTCCTCAAAGCCCTTAAAGAATCAGCGTCAGTTAAGACAGTGCCACGCCACTTAGGTTTAATAACCCCCTCAAACTTATCAAGGCTATCAATATTACGATTATTATTAACAACAACTTGGGGGTACAAATCTCTTGCAGGTGATGCTTCTATGGGTTCATGCCCAATAGTACCCACATCACGGATAGGAGCAGGATTAACAGAAACATGTAATGGTCCTAATCCTTTAATATGCTGAGTGTTACCTGTACGAGTGCTCAAACCTGTCTCATTACAAGAAATATCAAGAGCTATGGTATTAGAGACACCATTATCATGATTAACAATATTAGCATCAACATTGCCCCTTTCGGACTGTATACATTCAGCTTTATCTTTCAAGACACTTTGTTCGGTTTCCACCAAACGCTGATTATCAGTCGCAATATTGCAAACATCACGAGCTTGGGCCAAAGAATTAACATTGTCATATCTTTCAGAGCGCTGTCCATTGCGCGGCCACATAAAGACATGACCTGTCCTAAAGTCATTGATATCACGCAACAGTTTTGATTTTTTCTGATAGACAAGCTTTCTCTCAAAGACAGCAGCGCCATCCAATAAACTTTCAAAACATGGATTCAAAATGTTAATATTATAGTCTTTGAGGAGGGCCTCCTGCCTTTCTCGTAAAACATCCCTCAACTTCTCCTCTTCAGGATGAAAATATTCAATTAACAAGCGCATATAAAAGGCGCTTACCTCTAAATTCAGTTTCTGCCACCGGGCTGTTAGCTCTGGGTTCTGTGCTCCCTGATTCGGCATATTCAAAACGCGTAGACCTCTCGGTACCACTTTCTTCTCGAGACAAATCTCGAAATGCAAGCGTTGTGCTTGCAACCTCTTCAACTTTAAAAAGTCGCGTTCCATACCCTCCATGATCTGTTGGAGGGCCGCTGCTATTTAATTGATGTAAGCTTATATATGGTGCTGCTTCAGTAGTTGTTTTATGGTCTGATGAAGCTATATTGTGAAAGCGCTTACCTATGGTCGACTACAATTAAAGAATGTTTTTTATGGTTTTACACTTGGCTGCGTTCCTGAATTTATGAGTTGGATTGTAATTTGAAGTGCTTTGTATCTCATTTGGATTCATTTGGATTTGGGAATTCAACATTTCCAGATTGCTTTCAGTACTGCCTGATTGCCTTCCGTTGCTGTTTTATTACTTGCTAATGTAGAAAAATGTAGCACAAAATGCTGTTAACAGTTGGCACAAACTATCAAACTAGGAGGTAAACCTCTTCACTTCTTCTTTTAATTTGTATCTTTATTCTGCAGTTTAATTTTGAACAAGGTGGTAGACCTGTTACTCACAATCATTAAGTAAATTCTCATACTTCAGTTGTCTGGAAATACTGAACTACTGAGTGGTCATGCACAAAATTGTATGTGCGCCATTCTTACTGACAGACCTATTGCACGAGTGTAAAACTTTACTTTTTTCTATTAATCGTTATTACACACTGTATGTATTTTTCATCTTTCCTGTTAGAATGTGTATGTTGGAGCTTTTCAACCCAGGCTTCTGCCAAAAAGAGGTATTATACCCATTTGGACTTGCCCAATAAACAATAGCAAATGAATAAGATAAAATGTATGTAGCGACGAGGGCCCACTCTATTGATTAGTCAACTAAGTTTGTAGAAATTTTCAGGTAAATTTCATTTCTTACTGCTCTGCCATTGAGTCTGTTTGCTTAGTAATTTGGATATATGCAGAACATAATTTTGGACTGCCTCTGATTGGCAGTATTGAAAATATGATTTTTTAATCTGCTGAAATGGACCAGCTAAGATAGAATACCCTACAAAATGATTTTGCATAAGTTTTACATTGGATTGACATCAGTAATGTATTTGTTTATACTAACAAAACCCAAACAATGATGTTGGTAAAAGGGTTGACTAATGACTCAACAATAACCATTCATGACACTGTCAGTAGTTGTATTGAACATGGTGCTGGTAATCAACACCATACTATATGGTGGACCCTCAGCTGTCTTTTGTGTATCATACTGCACTTACCCAGCCTTAAGGTCTTTAGGCAGCTGATGAAAACTTAAGATAATTTTTAATGTAAATCATCTGTCTTTCTCTTTTCCATGTAACACTTATGTTCATAGGTAGGTACTAGGCTGTCGGCCCTAGGGCCTATACAAGCCTAGCGTAAGAGGTACCCTGGCTTTTGCCACCCAAGACAATTATTTTCCTGGCTGATATCATTTTACCCTTGTCCTTCATAAAATGGCCTTATGGTAGCTCTCATAGTAGTTTGTCATTTAAAGGTTCTTTCTCTCACACTGCAGTGTTTGTCTCCAAAACATATTTCTTTGCACAGTTCTTTTTGTGTTTTTCCTGTGAACATTGAACTGTACCATATACAGTACTTGCTGAATTGTAACTGTGGGTTGCTTTAAAAGTGAATTTAATGTGATTAACACTTTGGAAACAGGGACTACTTGTGTATGCACTGAACATTATTGCAGGGAAGAATACCTTTATGGTAACGATAAAATAATTCAAGAAAAATATTTGTATTTTTGTAACTACATATCTGACTTTTTTAGTCAGATTATTAAAAAAAACTGATATAGTTTGAAAATCTGATTACTAAAATAGGTGACCATTGTTATGGGACCCTGCTGAACATGCATGTTAATTTTAATGCCCCTTTGAAGGTGCCTGTGACGTGATTCCTAGGGTCTGAGTAACTGTAAATGTTAGTCTTCCTTACTACATTACTTACATTATTTGCAGTGTTGTGTGTGTGTTTATGTATGTATTTTGTTGTTGGACATGGAAACTTTTTTTTCATTGGCTCTCTCAGTTATTATGAGTAAAAACAGTGTACCGATTCAACTAATAAACTATAGTACTACAGTATATACAGATGCAGCTGTCTGCATCAAGCACAGTTTTCCTTAAGAGCACAAGGGGAACACAGTCAGTCTGGGGCTGGTTTCTCCCTCTTTCTCCAAGATCCCAAGTAAGACTCCCCATTGACAGAGGTGTAGAGTTGACATCTCATCTGAGTGTCCAAGCCAAGACCTCCAGCACCCTCTCTGTTGTCCAGGTAGCTGACATACACACACACACACACACACACACACACACACACACACACACACACAAACACACACACATGGGAAAGGCTGGAACAGGTTTACTAGCTATGCCCCTTTTGCGCAGACTATAAGGTAGTTATGACTGCCACCAGACACTCCTGCCAGCTACCATAAGGATCTTACAAGGGCACCCAATATACTGAGTGAAATTAATATTATTACATATGGTAGTTTGACCAAGAGCAAGGCTGTTAGGAGTCGTCCACACAGTGTCACCAAGTAAATATGCAAGTACTCAAAAAACGTAAACGTCTCTACAGAGATCAGCCACAATGAAAGGTGTAAATTTTAATAATAAATAAATAAAAGAACAAGAAAATACTAAGTATATATTCACAGTGACATCAGAGTTCAAATCACAGGAAATATTTAAAATAGCATTGAAGGACAGGCTCGTTTAAATAAAAAAACAATATCTAAACTAAGCTTCACTATAATTCCTGACTGAATCTAAGAAAATGACTGTTCCCTAATAACTTACTTAAGAGAGCAAGGCAGATGATGTGGTGAATGGTCCTTCTTGTTGTCAGGCCCTTGACAGAATAGAGAATGCTCAGTCTCACTAAGAGACTTCTCGAAATAATATCTAAAATATTACCTCTGGGATAGCTTGTAGAATGACATAATGTCTGGTTATCTGACTTCTAGTTCCCATGAAAACCCTCATTGCTGGAAGCTGGCAGGCTTTAGCCCCTACTTATAAAAATACACACCCAAGGGCATTTGCTCAGATCTGTGGCAGGTGCTGGAAGTCATAAAACAATTGCATACCTCCACACTTTCAGAGTAGTAATTAGTTCACCCCAAAGGCAATACAGAAAGCTTCCTAGTACAGATTGTGTCTGTGGTTGCATTGAAACCTGTGAGATAACATCTTTATAGTCTAGCCTATAAAGTGATTTAATTTCAGGTATATTTTAAAGTTTGCTGGACTGAGATTAACCACCTCATTTCCAGTTTCCTCTGTTAAAACATATATATTCAAACAGTTACAATAGTGCATGCACATTTCTGTTCTCTCTAGTAGGGCACACTGTGGATACATTTCAAACACAAGCACTTTACAAATACCTTTTCAACACAAATGTCTGTACTAATCAGTTTGATATACACACGGCATACAGTTCTAATACACACCAGCATCTTGTGTAAATCAGTTTGACATTTACAAACGACATATAATTTTTTACAAAATCCCAGCTAGCTGTGCTGGCAGTACCTCCTATTGTCACACTGTGTACGACTGTCAAGATATTAAAGTCCTGCATTTTACCAGATTGAGGAGTGTGTAATGTGTGGTATTTGCTGTTGCATCTCCAGTGTGCAGGTATACTTTAAGAGACAGCTTTACAAACTATATGCAAACAGCTGTCCACATTACTACAATATTGGAAAATATGAATGTGTATTGTCAGTATAAAGATGTACATGGCATATAAGAAAGCATTTTTTTATTTCTGTAGTGTAGCTGATATATTTGGGAATAAGTACTGAGAGTCCAAGTTTCAAGTGCATGGGTGCAGGAGACACATGACTACAGTGTAAATATGTGTTCTTTCCTTAAAAAGTGCCTTCCCTTTGGTTGTGTTTTTACATGTACATTCATGGGATGAAGATTAAATGGACAGTAAATATAAGTAATACATGCTAATGTGTACTTTCCATAGTGCACTGTCAAGCAGCTGGTTTGTGCAATGAATGGCAATGTGTTTGAACATGCAAGATATACAGTTATACTGCTTTCCCTAAGTGATGAGAAAACGAGAGCCTCTGCTTCACTGATGAAAGTATGAGAGTTTTATTAGTTTTCTTACCTCTGAACAAGCACATTAAGCAGAGAGGCATGTCAGTCAGCACTTTGAATCTTAGGAAACACAGTGCTGCTTAGCTGACTCTGGGGCAGCAGGTGTAAGTGCATTGAGATAGTTCATTTCAGTCCAGAAGATACAGGGTTCAAATCCAGGTGTATCTAATAATTTTAAATATGTATTTATAATGGAATTAAATAATTCTTAAAGCTAGGTAACTGTGTGTTTCCTTAGCACAGCAGGTTTAAGCAGTAATGTGTGGAGTTAACCGCAACTTGCCATAAGACAGGAAGATCCATTCATCATCACTCAACATTGTTGCGTGATGTGAAACTCCACACAAACACAGAAAGAAAAAGTGAAGGGCTACATTAAGGGCCATTTTTGCCATGTGTGTGGCATGCGATTCTATTTTTTGACCAGATTAAAGGTGTTAAAATGGGATAGATAGGAAAGTGGTGAAATGGGTGGCAAGCAGAGGGAAGAACAAAGGGAAAACAATATAAGAATGTGCAGGAGGGAGGTAGGAAAGAACCATAGCTATCCACGTCAACAGTGTAAAATGAAAATATGTATAGAATATTGGCTGAATTTGGAATGTCACCTTAACAAAAAGGGACAACAACACTGCAATTATGTTGTATAGTCAATTGGACCAAATCAAATGTCTGCGTTCTATTGTACTGTGGAGCTTTTCTCCCCGGGCCTCCTCTGAAAATGGACTTGTATCCAGTCGGACTTTCCCGGTAAACAAATGTAAATAAATAAATAAAAATAAATGTGTTGAGAAGACACGTGCCAAGTAGAGAGCTATGTATGTGACAATATTTATTTATTTTTTGTGGGGCAGGCCCATTTTTTGAATTTTATTTCAGTAATAGAGGAATGTTGGGTAAGGGACGTAGGTATATCAGGGTCAGGTAGGTGAGGAAGTGGATGCAGACAAACAGGACAAGATACAGGGACAGTCAGTGACACAACTGGTTGGGAGACGCCATGATTGGAGATAGGGAGTGGACATCAGATGCCCATGCCCATCAAATGTGGAGACACTGCGAATCTAGTCCTCACCCACAGAGCTGTCATCACTGTCCCCTTACTCTGCTGGCTGTTGGAATGCTTGACGTCTTTGTTTCCACACCATAATAGACAGTATCCTCTCCATCTGGTGGAGGCATGCACCAGTGGTGCTCTCCATGACCTTATGCATCAAGCCTGGCATCTCCTGGCAGGTGGCATAACCCCCACCTCCCTCAATACTCTGCACCAGTTGCCAGGGTACCTGATGTGTAGGGGCCAGGTAGTGCAGGGTCAGCAGAGGCAATATTGCCAGGTTGGGTCCCATATGTGCTGGGTGTCGGTGCAGACACAGGTGGAGTGGGGGCAGGATGAGCCACAGTGATTGGCCTGCCTCCCTGTGCTGCAAAGCATTTTGTCAGTTTTCAGAAACTGATGACATCAAAATGTTGTGACCACACATATAAAAGTGAAAAAAGAGAGACAAGGGTTGGGGTGAGAGAGAAAAAAAAAAGAGATCATTAGTACCATCATATATGATGTACAGTATAAAAAAATTACAGTATAAAGAATTTTATTTCTGCTTTTACTTTTAAGTTTACTTTTTAACAGCTACAAACTATAACTGATTGCTCCACATAATCCTTACAATCTGCATATATTGCACATAATCTGTGTAATTTGACCAAGCATTAGTTAACAGCAGGGCATTTATGCCACTTCTGTTGAAATTATGTATATTTTTTAATTATTTTACTATATCTTTGTTACTTGTGATATTTGAACCCACAACATCTGACTGCAGTATCAGAACTGACTTCTACAGCTGTCTTGTGCTACAGACTGAAGCTTGCATGCTTGATTTTACAGTTAAGATATATATGCTTAATTTGCAACTACTGTATAGAAGAACAATACTTTAGACAAAATAATAGTTATTTGGTGCTACATTCATACCCCTTGCTTCCTCAGTCTTTGTAAACAACATGGGCTTTCCTGTTCACCATCATCTCCTGATTGACTGCATAATAAAAAGAAGAGAACAAGAGAAGAGCATCGTGCATAGCAGTCTTCACTATATGTAGCTTTCTAATTTAAATTCTTTAATCTGTATGCTTGCACAACTGCAGGATGTCAGAAGTCCAAAACATAGCCAACCACTGGCAGAATGTGTCCTGCTTGTGCCTTTGAAAGTCAAAATGGTGCCTCCATTGCTCTCCTGTGCGTGGAATGCAAGTCGCACTGGAGTCAGCCTTAGCCAAATTATTCTAAACCTCAAATTTGTACTGAGACCCAGAATAATCCCCTGCAGCAGCCTTAGGCTGTGGTGCTTTACAAGGAGTCCAAAAAAATCCTGGATTCCTTGACAACCCACTCTTGAGCCCTAAATTGGACACCTTCCTTTGTGCCTCCAGACATGTCAGCTCAGGACATACAACAACAGTTAAGAGTGTTTTCCTGCCAGTTCATGCTATCACATTTAATGCTAGTGTGCAAACTCGGCAACCATGCCAACTGAGTTTGTGCAATGTTAAGTAAAGAGCTACAGTGCCAAACAGAGAGGAAAGCAGTTTTTGAAATTGGAAAGTTAATTTGACAGGTTGACATTACTTTATGGATTTGTTGCTGCTTTACCTGTTAGTTGATTTAACTTTGCAGACATCCTTTAGGATTATAAATTATACAACTTGACACATTTTTTGAGTGGTATTACACCCTGATAAAATTAATTTGTACAACGTGGGACTGAAACCAATGTACCATAGACAAAACATATTCTTCCACTTAAGTGATTTTTCATCCTTGCCACAGAAGAAGTGCTTGCCAGACATGCTCATTACCTATGTATAAATACATATCACAGAGTGAGGGGTTAACCATATTTGTGTGTGACCTGACAAGGTCTGGTTTATATAAAGTATTCATGTGTGTATGAGTATCATTGAAGTCTGATGTCCATCCAAGGCCAGAAAAAACAACTATAATTACAAAAACATAACTGTCAGTATACCCTCAGTCGCACATGTAATTCATATGAGCTCCATAGCTATGCATATTTATTGTTATTTGTAATTATGTTTACATTGTTTTATTTTTTGTGTAAGTGAGTGGACAAACATTACTCTGGCTCTGTAATTGTGTAATTGAATAACCATAATTTTACTGATATGCACAGTTACATATGTAATATATCTCTGATATCCTATGTATGCTCAATGAACATTCTATAGATATTTATTCCTATGTGTCACTATTTTTATACTGTTAATTTTTATATAAAGTGGAACATCAGTAAGGAAAGTTTGTGCTTGGCTGAATTATAACCTAGGCTTACCTATACTACAAAACGCACAAAACGAGCCAGCACAAAGGTTAAGGCAAGCAGAAAACTACTTTTATTGTGGCATATTAGAAGAACAAAGAAACTGCAAACTGGTTTCGGCCAATGTAATGGCCTTCTTCAGTGCAGAAAGAAGAAGTTAGAATGATACATACTAGTGTTCCTTATATACTAAGGAATTTAAAGGGATATGTAACCAAAAAAAATTTTTATATGAACAATTCATAAAAACAGAAAATAGTGACAAAAATCTAAATAAAGACTATAATAAAATATGTAATATTACATTGATATTGATCACATTTAATCCCCAGTGAAATAGGGAAAATAAGCTCAGTTCAAACCCTGAAATACAACAATACATATATATGTATGAATATATAATATCAGCATACTGCTTTATCCACATTAATTTAGCCCAGGTTTGAACAAAGCACCCAATTTTTGTGATCCATAATGCTTCCATGTTATTGAGCTTTTCATGCCAGCCTGCCTTGGTCATCCTCGGCAGCTGAATCTTATCAATGATGGTAAATTGAAATTGGGCAGTTTGGTGAATCAAAGTATGCTTATATAAGGCATTGGTTAATTTTTTAGTTATGATAGCACTGAGATGCTCACTAATGCGAAATCTTAGTGGGCGGGAGGTTTGGCCAACATAAAATGAAGTACATGTACAGGTGGCCAAATATACCACCCAATCAGAACTACAATTACCAAAAATCCTAATGTTGAAAATTCGTGGAGTGTTGGCACTTGAAAATTCCTTCATTTTAGTCATATACCTGCATGCACTGCAGTGACCGCAGGGAAAAGAACCAATGAGTGGATCCCCAAACAATGTCATTTGTGTGGTTGTTGTAGAGTGAAATTTTTTGTAATATGTAAAGTGTGAATTCAACGTCCTACCCCTACGGTATGAAAAAGAACATGTCTGAGGTAATATGTCAGATAAAAACTCATGTGCTCTCAAAATACCCCAATGATTATTAACAATATTTCTAAATGAAGGGGTATTATTGCCATAAGTAACTGTAAATCTGATTGTGCTTGGGAATAGGTAGACGGCTCTTGTTCATGTTTATATGTTAATAATTGAGAGCGTGGCATATGTCTGACCTCCTGGATGGTTTTGTGGAGTTGACATCTGTTATATCCCCTCTGAATAAATCTATCACAAAGATCTTGTTCACATTCTGCATGAGATTTAATAGAGAAACAAATACGTTTCATACGTATGAATTGTGACTTGGGAATGTTGCTGATGATGTGGCGGGGGTGATTACTAGAGGCATGTAAAAGAGAGTTATGCTCTGGAAACTTTCTATGTACACTCGTAGCCAGAGTATGATCATGTTGTCTGGTAACCTTGACATCCAAGAAAACAATTTCATGGTATTGAGTCTCCAAGGTGAACTTAATACCCCATACATTGTTGTTCAAATATTGAACAAACTCTTTAGCCAAAAGTATGTCTCCCCGCCACACCATCCAACAATCATCCAGGTATCTCCTCCAAATGTCCAATTCTGCCAGAAATTTGTTGTTACCAATATCATAGATGTAAATTTTTTCAAAATAACCCATGGATAGGTCAGCATATATCGGGGCAAAAGAAGCCCCCATGGCTGTTCCCCTGGTTTGCCAATATACCTGACCATCAAAGAAAAAGATATTTTTGGTTAGTACATATTCCGTCATATTGATAAGAAAATTATTGAATCCAGTAGAATAGAGCTTGGATTCATCTAACCAAAAAGCTATAGCTGATATCCCAGCCTGGTGTGGAATACTAGTATATAGGGAGGCGACATCCAGTGTACAAAGCCACCAATCTGATTCTAACTGAGTGTCATGAAGGATGTTCAAAAATTCAGTTGTGTCCTTAAGCCTGGACCTGACCATAGACAATAATGGTTTAAGATAATATGTAAGAAAAACAGACAGGGGCTCTGTTAGAGAGCCTCTGCCAGAAACAATTGGTCGGCCCGGAGGACACGTAGGATGTTTATGTATTTTTGGCAACAAATACAAGTATTGGGGAATAGGATTGGTGACCTTAAGCTGTTTACATGTGCGTTGGTCTATAACCCCTTCTTTACCTATACTACAACCCTTAACTTACAACTGCTGCCACAGGAACAACTAGACAGCAGCTGTATATTTTCATACTCATTACGCAGTGTGTGTGCTGACCACCGCAAAATGCCACTTAGCTTGTTTGCACGGTGGCAAACTGTACAGGATACAATGTATCTATTTTGAAATTGTCTACTGTATGCTTCCTGTCTATGGGTGTTCTGTCTGCTTCATCTATAGGCCATTAGACAAAGGTTTGCACAAAGGTAAGCAACGCGTAAATATGTCAAGCAAAGCTTACCATGTTTTATCCTTCTAAGCAGTGCTTATTAGGTTTCATCCTTAGAAGACAAATGTGGTAGAATACTGTGTGATTCATCGTGTTCACTAGGTGTGCTACACACACGCCCATACACACTTGATTCAAAGGAGTAATTTAAGAGGTCTTTATCATAGAAGTATGTTATATGAAATTTATTTGATTTATCTGTTTGAACGTGTTTGCCCTAAGCTGCATGTCACACAAATATTATTAATAAAAAACATAAACAACATTAGAGAATATATTTTAGCACGTTACAGAATTTTACACAAGTCTGGATTTGAATTGCCACCCCAAAGAACCTACAAAACACTGTAAGGGTGTCTTATCCTCCTTTGCCACAGAAACAGCTTTGCAGTAGGAATGAAAATCAATGTGCATGCAAGCAAGTCCCATTTCCTCCACAGTATTAACAGGACACATAACCCTTGTATACTCTCATTTTTTGGACACGTGTTAATTACATATTTTAGTGCAATGACTGATCACACATTTATGAGTATTGTTTGCAGCAATGCAGCTCTGTCTTCTCCTTGTATCGTGTTCATTCTTCTCTTATCTGAGCAGTGATCTCAGACATGTACTCTGTAAGGCATTTAAAACCTTGCTCCAATTACTTCTGCACTTTGTAAGTGTATCCTGGCTGACACACCCACTGCAGGTAAGGGAGTCTGAATTGTTGTGTATTCCTTCTCCCTCCCGCTATCCATTCACAGTTGTGTTCCATTAGCAGAAAACACTTGAGGTAGTGCCTACACTATGTTTACATTTGATACATGAATCCAAAAGTTTGGGATTCAGCGATTCTAATGAGTTCACACCTCATTTGCATCTTCAGTATGCTCAGAGGAATGAGTCTGCACCATAACAGGGTAACCGTGCAGCTAGGGAACTTGAATATGAGAAGACTTGTATATTTGTAGAACATTTATATATTTGACATTCCATTAGAGTTATCTTCACAGAAGGCTTCTGATGTTACTGAAGTATGCTTGAATTTTTCAGGTAAATGGTAGTTTTGTTCGCGTTATGAAAAAAACTTTATATATATATAAATATATATATATATATATATATATATATACATATATATATATATATATATAGATCTAGGACATTTGCTCGAGTGAGCAAACGACCGAAACCCAAACTGCCGGGCATACTTGCACAAAAGTGCTTTTCACTGAAGAAGCACTTTCGAGTAAGTATGCCTGTTGCCGAGGCTGTATTACGGTGCGGGTAAGGGAAATTTCCCTTTTCCCCACTGTAGTGCAGTCTCGGAGGGAGAATATTAAAGTAGGGGGCTGTGGGGGGCACAGCTAAAATGAAAACATAGTGTTTTATTTTTTTTTGTAACACACTTTAACGAAAGTGCTTTTTCAATAAAAGTGCTTTTGTTAAAGTGTGTTTGGTTATTATGGATTTGGATGTTTGCTCACTCTAGCAAACGTTCTAAATCCATATATATATATATATATATATATATATATATATATATATATATGCATTAGAGTATTAAACTGTTGGGCGGCTGCGGTGGTGCAGCGGTTAGCGTTGCTGCCTCACAGCAAAAGGTTCTCAGGTTTGTGGTTTCCTCCGGGTGCTCCGGTTTCCTCCCACATCCCAAAGACATGCAGTAGGTGGAGTGAACATTCTAAATTGGCCCTAGGTGTGAGTGTGTGCATGTGTGTGTGCCTTCTGTGGAAGGTTGGGTGCTGGGCTGGCAACGCAACACCGTAAAACTCCACTGCCAATCATGAGCGGACCCCTAACTGGAAAAAAGCTGAAAGAAGAAGAATATTAAACTGTTATCTGTATGCTCTTCTCATACTTCACTCTTGGCACAGACATTTTTGCCATCCATTAACTTTCACAGATAGACAGCCTTATTAACTGTTATTGCAAGTGTTATTGTTAAAACAGGTTACCTTGCAGTCTTTTTTGTCTTATTCCATGGCAATGTAAAGTACTATATTGTGAATGGCACAGGGGTGTAATGGTTCTAAGATGGCCCTTAAACACCACCAGGGGAGTGCTGGTCACAGTGAAGAGGTGTCTAGCAGTCATATGCAATTTACTTTTGTGTTGTACATGTGTACACATTTTGTAAAAATTGTGTGGAAAGCATTCATAACAGGTGAATTGTGTGTTATTCATTTGATTCTACAAACTGTCATTTTCCTGTTGTTTTGTGGGTGGAAGAGCCAAGTACTATTTGTGTGTTTCCACATCACAAGTTGGATTTAAAGAGTTTTGCTCTTACAGTTGTATAGCCATCCTAGTATTTTCATGGGGGTACAGGGGGAAACTTGTATGTAATCAGTGGCATATTGTAGCATAGCATTCAGGAAGTGATGTAGGATCCAGGATGCTAATGCCTGCGATATTCCCAACATATACCCTGTTTGCTACAGGAACCTTTCAGAGGCCAAAACTCTAAATGATACACATGCCTTAGTGTCCAGAGGTATTGAACGACAGAGCTTGCAGAGTTCCTATACTGTGTCGTTATCTAGCCTGCAACACTACAATTTCCACGTCATGCAGATGGTGATAAGTTAACAGGTGTGTAAATACCCTTCTCTTTTTTGGCCAGGGTCTATTTGCAGCAGCATAGACTTGTGTTTGTTGCACATACATGTGGATAACAGCAACTGCAGCCCATAACAGTGCTTCCATGTAGAGTACCTTCTGTGGCTGTATTCCAATAGATTTTGGTATTTACAGGGAAGAATTACACTGACGGCAGCATGATTGATTTAGAGCTTGTTGAATAGCTCC
The DNA here is from genome assembly GCF_019279795.1 of Protopterus annectens. Classification (NCBI taxonomy): domain Eukaryota; kingdom Metazoa; phylum Chordata; order Ceratodontiformes; family Protopteridae; genus Protopterus; species Protopterus annectens. The sequence goes on from NC_056732.1 coordinate 1,060,009,575, forward strand.
TCCATCTTGAATTGGGTGATTAGCATACAGTTCAGCTGCTTATGCCATAATTAGCATGCCACGAAGTTTACCATGTTTGTGTGGCTCTACACACAATGTAGAGGCACCACTTACTGAATACAAAATGGTTTGCTACACTGATACAGTCCTAGCGGACCATGTAGGCTTTATTGAAGCTGCACCGTAATCTTTTTAGAGAAAAAAAAATGGAAATCTTCTTTTCTAAACTGCCAGGGCAAAATTAGTGATTTCTGATTGAGCCTGACAACTCTATACATGAAAACTTGGGTGTTCAGACAGGTGCACCTCAGAATGGCATTAAATGCAAAAATTGTTAGCTCAGTTTGAAAAATGACAGAAGAAAGTGCATGAAAGAAACTTAAATTGTTACATGATCAGGCAAATCATAGTAGTACTGTTTGGTTTTCAAGACACTGTAGGGATTGCCAAGTCTCTGTCAATGAAATGAGAAAAGAGGGCGGAGCATTATTAACTTTCACCATCTGTTGACATACATTCCTACAGAAATGTTTCTTTTGAGAATATGGTATAGCATAAGGAAGCTTCATTTAGTGAAAATGACAGTAACACTTTTGTTCTGTGGGCAACAGAAATCTCTGTCCAATATTAAACCCAAAATTTGTTTTCGTGGGTTGACACCTCATAGGGATTGGCATTTAACTTACATCTCCACAGTCTGTCAGACTTTTGTTTAGTTTTGTGTACCATTCCTCTGCTTTCTAAATTGCTAAAATGTACACTTACAGCTACTGTAGGCATTTTTAGGTAGCATGTGCCGGTGTTGTAGAGGGATAATACCCTAGTGACAGCTAAGGTGATCCAAGTACAATTAGTGGCCTGGGCACTTAATGTCTCATGCAGGGAGGATGGACATGCTCATGCTGGGGTAGGGTGGAGGGTGGATAGAGCTAACACAGAGTTTTGGTGGAAGTTGAAGATCACATGAGATCACCATGCTGAGTGTACAGGAGGACTGGGAGACATGGTTGCTGTAAGGGCTTGGGGCAGGCATGTCCTCCAGGCTACCACATATACTAACGTCAACACACTGGGATGAGTGTGGGCTAAAAGAAAAGCCATACTGCTGAGCTGTATTATGACTGCTTCTTACCTTCCTTTTCATGCACTGTGGTGCTTGTGATGGTGCATTCCCTAGACCCTGAATGCGGAGATGGCGTTTCTCTATTCTTCTACAACAGGGGGAGCCTCCTGGTGTGGGTCTTACCAGGAAGCCATAGAGCTGTGGGAGCAGGTATTGGGGCAGTCTGAAGTCAGTCATATTGGGTAGGAACAGAATTATGCCAACAAATACACTTTTTTGGTACTGCTGTGAACTGTTAGCATTTATTTTCCGTAGCAATAGACTGCAGGAGACATTTCAATGATGAAAATTCTGACGAAAAAGATTTGCTGAGTTGTCCGTATATGACTGTTGCTTTGCTGAGTTGAACAGCTAAGTAAAATTACAGGAGTTGGATATTTTAGGCTTTGAATTGTTTAATCTGCCACATGTTAAGCAAACTGTTTCTTTTATGTCTGTTAGAGATAATGCTATTAAGTGTTTTTAAACAGGTGTGTATTAATCAGGATCAAAATTAATTCAACAAGTTTCAACACGTGAAGCAAAAATGTAATTTAACAAAATAGGAGCGCTCTATACTGAAATGTATGGAGGACAGTAAACAGATAGTTGGTATATAGTAGATTAGCACAAAAATATAGTTTTGCTTAATAAATTATCAGCAGATTTACAGATGGGTAATACCTAGTTTAACAAATTAATAAACTGAATGTAATTAAACTGATTATCTTGGGTTCTTTTCAGCAAGACAAATGCTATTTTACATTTGTGTGCATGTATGTGTATATTGATATATGTTTACCTGGATGGGAAACTGTAAATTCCTGCTGGGGATTTCAGCTATGACCCTCCTAGATAAGGACAGTCGTTGCTACCTAAGATCTCGAGTTTTACTCGAGGTTTAGCAAGATCCTTTATGTTGGGTTTCTCTAGTATTATACTGGGTACACTCTGCTAGGCTTATAAAGACCTTCAGGTCTATAGCCCAGTAACCATCTATGAACCTATATTTGTGATCATAATAATTTTTAATCCAGAAGTAGCAAGCCCAGATGATTGCAAGCTGAGAATGTCGAGGACCACAGAGGTCTACAGCCAGACTTGCCCCTCTTCTGAACCCATATTAGCACTTGTTTCTGAGTCTGCACAGGTCGGGAGAGTTGATGCTCAACATATATAAATATATATAGAGTGAGAATTGCTATGGATATGTGGATATATAACATATATGTTTATGTAGGTATATGTATATATATATATATATATATATATATATAGATAGGTATATGTTTCTATAAAGTCACCATTTTTCACAGAAACCAGTCAACTCCCACATTTTTGTTTCTCTCTGCAGCTGACCCCATTAGCTGCCACAAGCTCCTCTTCTGTCCCCCTTCGCTGGGTCTACCGGACATGTGTTAGCCTCCTTGACCTCAATGTAACCTACATCTGGGATCGGTGAGGTGATTAAGGACATTGGTGTATTATCATAATGCTGCAGGGGAGTGTGTCCTAACTCCTGCCCCACCTTTGCAGTCTTGCACGCTCTGCAGTCACTGCCTTTGGGAGTGAAATGGAGCTTCTGTTCATGCACAAACTCTCAGCTAAGCAGCAAACCACTCATGCCAGCTTGCCAGGCTGTTAATGCTGCTTAATTGCATTGAGCCTATGCTGACTCCGTTCCCCTAGGATAACCAAGCCAACATTAGCCACTCACTTCCATCCTTCCCATGCTGCCCCACCAGTTCCTGTGCTGCTAATTGAACCTGGGTTGTCTGGAGTGCAGTAAGGGCTTTATCTCTGTGTGCCAGTGAAGCTGCCCAACCACAATGTTTTTGGGAGTTAGGAAAAAAACTAGAGTACGTAGAGAAAATCCATGTAGACATGATGAAAATATGCAGATTCTACACAGACTGTGACTGCAGATCAGGACTGAACACTGATTCCCCAGAGTTGTTAGGCAGAGATCCTAACCACTGAGCCATCCTGCTGCTCAATGAAATATTGCTTAGAAGTACAGTACAGAATTTAATGGCTTAATATTGATTGTATTGATCTGTGATAAATCTTTGGACTTTAAAATGTGCAGTTACACATTCAAAAATGCAGGATTCTATTTTTATTCTGTCCTTATGGTACACAAACTGTGGTTAACCCCTCCCCCCCCCCCAGAAGTTTTGATAGGAAATGACTTTGATGATACAGTACCTTCCATGTGTCTCTGCTGTTGTATGTAGTCAGGTGTGGAGCCAGCCATCCGCAAAAGGCATCAGGGGTCAGACTCAGCAAGTACCCTCAATTCCAGTAGAATCTAGTGGTGTGGCTATTTTAGGAGAAGAGTTGGTTAATAGCATCAAGCCTGACTTAGAACCACAGATGTCAAAAATGTACTGAACTTCTTCTGACCTTGGCTGTTTCAGGGGAGGGGATAGTTGGCAGCCACAAATGTCAGAAGATACTAGATGTCCTTTGGGAGGGAAGCTGGGGAGGGTAATGAAGAGCGAGTTGCAACAGGCAAAGATTCCGGGATTGACTTAAACCATGAAGGAGGTAGCCAAGGAAGCTTCTGACTTTAGGCTTCTGACTTTCAAAGGCAGAGTGAATCTGTATGCTGGGAGAAAGGGATATCATGAAGAGAATAGAGTCTTAAATTAAGGCTAGGTGAGAAGTGTAGTACTGCATTTGGTAGTCTCAAAGGCTTTCTGCTGGGTACTTCTGGCCGTAGACTATGATATTTCTTTTTCTGGCTATCTACATATTAAGCATACAAAGAGGAGACTTATCACTGCCAAATGTTTGGCATGGCAGGAGATTAAGCCAAGGCTACTGTAGTGCCCTTATCTTTTGAAGAAGAACCATTTCAAATGGCGACCAGTGGAGATTTTGGGGCCTCTTAGGACCGAAAATACCACAAGTAATGTGTGGATTATGTTAGTGACCTATGGCAATGGCTTTGTCCTTTATTCAGACAGAGAATGTGGTCAGTGCTCTGTTAAAATTTTTCAGCAAATTAGATTCATAATACTGATGGACAAAGGAGTTAACTTTATGTTAAACATGCTGACCAGTTTGTGAAAGCACTGTGGAATAAAGCAGTTAATACCCTAGTTTCTTGAAATGGTTTGGTATAGCGTTTTAACTCATTCTTAAGACCATGCTGAGAAAATACACAGACCGCCTACCCATCTCTTCTTTGCATATAGGGAGGTACCACAAGAATTGGAGTTTATGTTCATAGGCTGAACGGGCTTCAACTTAATTTTTAATTATTGGGGAAGGAAGGGAGAGTCCCACAATGTCTGTTTTTGAATATATACTGTATTTAAAGAAATAAACTTAGGGCGCTCATGGGGTAGCACAACAGCATCTAGCTCAAGCATAACTGCACTCTTGGCACAAGAAGCACCTCTCAAAAAGTTGGAGCTTTAGGCATCAGTGCTAATTGCTAGACTGGCACTCATAACCCAAGGCAGCAGTGCACATTTTTTATAGTCTGTTAAGGCCAGTTGCACAGATTTGGGTTCTGTAACCCTTATATCTCGTGTCATTTGGTAGCAGTGGGGCTGAATTTAAGCCCTGTGCTTTTCTACTCTGGCCCATCGTAAATATTTATCTATACATATTTTTGTTTTTATGCATAGTGTTTGTAGGTTTGAGGGCTGTTACTACTTGCAGAAGACATGCATCAGAAACACCCATGTATGAAAAGGTGAGTGCAAGGTTGAGTTTATTTATGGCATATATTTGTTAAGAATTATGTTTTGAGTATCCAGTAATCATTTCTTTTGCCCTGAAAAGCAGTCAAATGTTTTGCTTTTTTTATGCAGTGTAGTGAAGAAAGCAGCCGTATTCCTTGCACTTTGCATAAGAGACATGCTTAGCTGCAACTTTGATAGCTGAAACAAATCAGTTTGCTTGTAACTGCCTTATATGACTTATTCAGGTAGATGGGAGAGTCAAAGTAACCCTTGAAGAAGAAATTGGCCCTCAGCTTTGTTGATGATGATTGTGACACACTGGGCCCCTTCCTTCCTGTTTTAAGCTTATCATGCCCCCCCCCCCCCCCAAGAAAAGAAGATTCTGGCTTACATTCTGAAAAAGGCACTTAATTACCACATAGTTTTACTTTCTCCTGTGCCAATCAAGTTGCCCAGGATGGCAGCTTAGCTGACCCAACCACAGTCATCCTGATTATGGTTTGAGGCTGTCTGTAAGGGGTGTAGGTTAGTTCTCTGTGTTTGCCCCAGCTTAGAGGTCTGTTAGTAAAAGTCATGGACTTTTGAATGTGGTCATGACCTGCAATGTCATATAGCTCTTAGGACATCTTCCAGAAAACACTCTGCCAACAGGCCAAACCATCTCAGAAAATGTTGGGTAGAACTGGACTCGACTACTTGTGAAATTGGCTGTAGAATCTGTCCATTATTTGTAACAGAGTTTAGGTTCTGCTGCTGACTGTTCCAATTTCTGAATGGAATGATAATTTTTTTTTCTCGTCCTGGACTGCATTGACTTCATCAGCACTTCTTGTTCTAGATTCTGATTCTCCAAGGGGATGTAAATCTACAGGTCACTTGGACAAGATAACTTGACATAATAAGAGTATTGGGACACATCAGTGGTTTGGGACTGCACTGGTTACTTTAGTTCACTCTAGGTGGGTATCACTTCCACTCTAGATTGTTGTGTTGGTGCGTTTTTAAACTCTCAGCCTGGACAGCACATCCAATACCTTGTTAGGCAAAGCCTTGTACTAAAAGGATCTCTATGTACTTCGCTACCCAAACAATACGGATGCTGGTAGCCCCAATGAGAGACTCCCAGGAAACATCACTTTAATGAGTACTTCTCTGATTGCAATCTCTGGTTGATTATAAATTTGAAGACAACTTTTCTGACACTGTCTTAGAGGACTGCCTATATAGGCAGTCTGTAATGTTTGCTAGTACTGTTTGCAGAGACAGCCCAGGACATCATGACCTTAGCAGCCTGGGTGAGAACCCACTACAGAGTCCAGGCTAGGTCCCTCTATGACTCTAGGCTTGCTGCCTCCATGATCTTTATGGTGCCATTTGCATGTCTGACATTGTCGGTGATGCAGTAAACTGTGAAGTGTGTGTTTGCGGAATTTATCTTGACATCTGACCCATCTTATTGAAACTGTGCTATTTAGCCTGGAGTGGTGGACAGTTCCTGTGTATCTTCAGGAGGGTTTCCCATTCCCTTATTTGTACCCATTGCATGTCCTGGTGGTATATGCTTCTCTGGTGTGAGAAGGAGATAATCTCTGCTCCAGTGCTGCTCAAAATGTGTGGTCCTGTTTGAATAAAGGGATCTACATCAGCTAGGTGGAGCTGTTGACATTTCTGTTAGCCATCAAAGACTTGAAGGAAAGACAGTATTCAAGGCTCTTCAAATTCATCCAAGCAACTATCATTTGTTATCTAAACAAGGAAGAGGACGTGAATTCCCTCCCCTTTGAAGAAAGATAGTGTGTCTGATAGTGGGCCAGAGTGTCAGAGGCATCATCACTTTGACAGCAATTTTTTATTTATGTACTCCTGCACTTGTTTCTTTTTTTTTTTAACATGTGCTGGCCTGAGATACTTTTTCAGCCAAGACCCATGGAACTTTCAGAAAACATTTAACAAGATATGTACTGTCTAATTAGCAAAATATTTAAGAGCATATAAATATTGTTTGGACTACTACATGTAATAGATGGAAACATAAATGTAGAGGATAGACATGTCTTCAAGGAAATTGATTGATTAATTGACTGATTTAGCACTAATTAGTTATTTTCAGTGGATAATTTGTACTAGCACCTGATTGTAATTTGTTTTATTGTTGCAAATGGCTAACAATCATTAGTGATTGTCTAATATTTGCAGCTGTATTGTTATTTCAAATGTTCTGTTATCTGTTTTTCTAAAAAAAACAGTAGGCATCTGGATTAGCAAAAATAATCGTTTAAAATTCTTTTAAGTGCTGAAATGCTAAAAAATACAGTGATCTCCCAGGAATGATTAGACAGAATTAGAGGGGTTACAACATTTGCTCTTTGTTTCTTGGTAGGTTCACAGTAGTTAAGTTTAAATTGCCATCTAGCATTGTGTGATGTGTGATGGTCAATGGGACCAGATAACATCCCAGGTTGTTTACTAAACAGTCTGAAAACATGACCTTGCAGACCCACTTGGCATTCTGTTTAATCATAGTTTGAGAACTCACTTTATTCCAGCAGAGTCGAGAAGAGCAACAGTAATCCCCTTACACAAAGGGGGGACCATCAGCCAACCCTGGGAACTATAGACACATAAGTCTAACCAGCCTTATCTGCAGTGCCATGGAAGGAATCATCATGGACCTTATCAACAAGGACACTGGTGACCTTCATTCTCTAGATCCAACCCAGTTTGGCTTTGCTAAGTGTAGATCATGCTTATTAAACCTAGTAGACTTCTTTAAGAAAGTCATCAAAACCCTGGATGAATGTAAGACAATGCATACCGCCTAGCTTGACCTAGCCAAGGCTTTTGACACAATTCTCCAATCAGGTATCATTCAGAAATTCTCCCAGATGGTGATCAACCCTTATGTCATTAGATGGGCAACCAAATGGCTCACTGACAGATCACATACTGTCAAAGATGGTGACTCCACCTCTATCAGTAGACCTGTCACCAGTGGAGTACCACAAGGATCTGTGCTTGGCCCTTTACTGTTTGGAATCTATTTCTTGGAAGTCCAGGCTAAAGTAGAGGGCCTTTGGCTTACCAAGTTTGCTGATGATTGCAAATTGGGTGCAATCATTAAGTCATCTAATGATGTGAACATATTACAGGAGGGGCTAACACAGAAAGAGGATTGGTGTCAAAGCCATGGTCTAAAACTAAATGCAAAAAAGTGCATTGTTATCCTCCTTAGCAAAGCAGAATTCCCTGCAAATTACAATATTTGATGGCACCTCCCTAGCTTTAAACCCAGTGGTGTGAGATCTGGGAAAACAGGTTGATAGCAATCTGAACTTTGACTACCAAGTTTCCACAGTGGTAAAGAAAGCCTTCTACATTGTGCATCTCATAAGTGAGGGCATCACATCCAGGTATAAGGATGTTATAACTCCACTGTACTCAACCCTCATCAAACCATTATTAAAGTACAATGCTCCCTTTTGCATATACCTCACCAAACACTTAGGGCGGCTGGCGAGATCACAGAGGTTTCGCACCAGAAAAATGAAAGGCCTCCAAACCATGACCTACGTGGATAGACTGAAAGCCCTGTCACTGTATTCTGTATATTATAGGCTGCTGAGAGGCGAATTATGCCTGGCCTACAGAACAGTCTCCAAACCTACCCTGATGGAAATGCTATACATCCTCAAGTCAAATGGCAGAAGTGTCACTCACTTTAGGGATCTTAACCTAGCTTGTGACATAAACAGAACATGCTGAATAGCTAGATGTATCTCCAAAGATTGCTGGTCCTCTGGAATAAGCTTTCAATTCACGGGATGCAGAGCTCCTCACTGACCCTATTCAATCGCAACATAGACAAATGGATGGGAGACCACAAGTTCACCGTAAGGGTGGTACCCATGTCCCTCATGGACAGAGGAAGTCGGTATTGATCATAGACTCATTCTCCAAATTATGTCCATCTAACCAAGGAAAACTGGAGCAACTCGGGATTAACATGCCGAGGCTTGTAGGGTCCTAGGGCCACTAGTGTAGTAACCTCCTATGAACCTAAGCTATACAAGATGTATCCTGCCAAGGATCTGTCTTCCAGCCATTAATCAAACCTTTTGGGTGCCTTTCATGCCCACAGTAAATTGTAGAAGGCGCAAGCACTTGTCAAAATTTAACACTTTATTGCTGTTGAAGATACCAGACTCTTGTCATCTTTGCATCTAAAGTGGTTCAGCATTCAGCGTGTTCAATATTGTGGGCAGATAAGTCCCCCATTGTGGACTTTGCTTCCACATTTCTATGAAAAGTTGTGGTTTTTACTGCTTATATCTAGGACAAAGGAAAAGTGTATGCGTGGAATGCAGATACAATATAGGGATTCCTACATGGCTTGTCTTTTTTGTCTAGGGAAAGAACACAATGTCCAGTCATGGTTTATATGTTTATTGTTTACCTCTAAAACTATTATGAGTCATCTCAGTTTCCAAAAACTTTAGGTAGAAAACCAGTGGCTTAAATTCCTCAGGTCTATATTATCTAATCGAAAAGTGAATTCCACGATCTGCATCTACATAGAAAATGCAGTTCTGTGAAATGATAAAAGTGAGACTGCGGTACAGTGAAGATTGGAAAGTTTGCCCTTTCCTCACTGTAGTGTGATCTCTGAGTTGGTATATATAATTAGCGGGGGTGGGGGGTGCAGCCACCTACAAGAGCGAATTTGCTGAACTGCATTTTCAATCTAGATGCAGTTTGCGGAATTCACTTTTCGATTAGATAATATAGGCCCAAATTCCTGACCCAACCAGTGATGGACTGTAGTACCAGTACCTTGGATATACCCTTTCAGGCTTTCATGAAAAAAAACAACTCATGAGAGGTACCTAGGAAGGCTTCTCCTGCTTCCTCGCTTCCACAGTCCTCAACAAATCACTCTGCTGTAGTCATCATATATGAGCACCCAGACCATTTGTCTGCTTCTTCCAACTACTCTGACACTGCTCCTAGGGAAACCTGTAAGGGTCAGAAGTCCAACACTTCCTGCAGGACCTGACATACACCTGCTTCTGAGAAGGGAGAATCATGCTTGTTTATCTTGGAAGGAATATACAGCATCACACTAATGTTGGTTAGGGAAGAGTTACCGGTCACCCGTGTTGATGTCCAGATGTCTGGGGCTACTCAGAGTTTTTGTTTAGATATTCCTAACAAAAAAACTCAGAAGATGAGATGAAACACATTTCAGCTCCTTCAACTCATCTTTTCAGATAATCTAGAGAAGAATGGTTTTCCTTTGTAATAGGTCTTTTCAGGGCCTTTCATTCACTTTACGCTGCTTCTCCAGCTTCTTCCCATTTAAAAAGAAAAATATGTCCTATTCCTTCAGACAGCGATTCAGGTGTAGAAGAAGTTGGGTTGGATAATACTCCCCAAGAGTCTTTCCTTGAGTTATTGGAATCACAATCTGGAGATTGTCCAGTGTAAATAATTTCCTTTTCTGATACAGTAGGCAGAATGAAAGACATGTTCCAGTGGGATTAAAAATAAATTTTTGAGGCACAAAAAAAAAATATTTCAACTTGTTACAGGTGAAAACACTTAAGCCTTTGGCTATTCCTCCTGTCATAGTGGCATTAGACGATGCTGTTAGTGCTACTTGTGCTTTACCTGACAGTCAAGCACCTGCAACTAAAAAGCCGGACAGGCTCTACAAGGTACCTCAAACACAGTTTTTTTTTCCATAAACCTCTGTCTTTAGTGACAGACAAATTGACATATTTAAATAAGACTATTAGTATGCAGTGCATATTAAAGGCACAACATTTGTAATTTATCTATTGATGTATTTTTATTATTTACTTCGCATTTTTCACTGCATATATCATTCATTTTTAAGTTGAATTTTGTAATGGAACACAACTGAGTTGTCATGTGACATTCTGTGGCATTTCTTGTTCAATTTAAATGGCTGATTTTACTCTCATTATAATTATAAGAACAAAATTATCTCCTAAATGTGTTTTGTTTTTTGTTTTTTTTTTTTACTACAAAAAAGGTTTGTTATTCTCCCTTTTACCCAAGTACAGCAAACTACAAACAAGGATGCAGTCGGCCTCCCATTAGTGCTGATACATTGAAATGCTAACAGCAAAAAAAGGGAGGCTCTTCCTTCTTTGCTGATTCTGTACTGAACAAAGCAGGAAAAATAAAGGGTATTTTTTTCTGACTGAAATCAATGTCACCACACCTGTGTCCCTTGTATGTGGTAACTCTATTACGTTATCATCATTAGAGGAGAAATTTCTGTGCAGTGAATATTGTCTTACAGCATAGCATATGAGTCACCACCATACAGAATTCTGTAAATCAAGCATAACTGACAGTTTAGTCTAGTGTATATTTTTCCCAGTCTAGCCATTTGAGCTCTTGGCGATATGGATTGGTCCCTTTAGTACCAGAGACAAAACTTAAGTGTTTTCTTGTGTAAGCAGGGATAGCCTTAGGTGAAATGGAGCCCTAGGTGAAGGACTGCCTGTCATCCCCTACTGCCCCCAACACTGTGAACTGGAGTGGTAAAAATATAATATAATATAATATAATCCTCCTTACCTACACACAACAAAGTAAAGACTATAAATGAAAATGCTCACTAGGGTCACGGCAATGGAGAAGTTGCAAATTGCCCTTTTCTTCTTTTCAGTAAGTGTGAGGGATCTTTTACCCATTATCAGCACAAGCAGATGGGTTCACTATTTAGCATCCCATGCAAACAGCAATACTTCAAGGGTGCAGCAGCACCCCCTTTTTGCCATACTGCAGAAACGTAATGAGAAAAATAAATCCAAGCACCTGGTGCAGGAATAGAAAATATACCCTTATGGTCATCCTGGCATCAAAGGCAAGTGGGCTACTGGCTGACTATCCTAAACAGTTGAATGATACATCACAAAACTATTTCTTCTCCATCCTAACATTCCTGCCAAGGTGGTTAAGTATGGATACTTTTTGTGTAAGAACAATGTTCTTCGGTTCAAAATATATTTTATCTGTTATAACAAGTCTGTGATAAAAAAAAATCAATGGTAAATTAGTCTCAAGAAGTTTCTTAGCATCAGTAGCAAGCTGTTGCTCAGTCAGGTGGCATGCAAAAGATGAAATACACTATCCACTCAGTTTTTCTACAAAATTTGACTCTGTGTAGCCCCCCAGATTATGCCAATAGTTTTTACTAACAATATATATATCAATTAATTTCTAATGGATATACCTTCTTATAATAGTGCATATATTAAAATTATGTGGGGGGCTATGCCCCCCTTATTTAATATTCTCACTCCAGGGTTGCACTGCAGTGGGGCAGGGGCTATATTCCCTTTTCGACCAAATGAACTTCGACAAAGTGAGCTTTCAGTGAAGTGCAATGCTTGGTATCATTTTCGACTAAGTGTAATTCAACCAAATGTATGGAATCCATATATATATATATATATATATATATATATATAATGTACACACACACACACACACACACACACAGACACATATATATATATGTAAATAACTCCAGGGTCACACCAACTTGAGGAAGGGAGGGATCTCCTGAAAGAATAAGTCACTGCCAGCTCATACTTAGAAATCATACTGGCGTTGATTACCTATGGGAAAAAGTGATCATTGTTCAGTCCTGTGTTGTTTTATTCTGTGGGCAAATGAATTTCAAGGAATTTCACCTCAAACAACTGTAGAGGAGCCCATGTAAAACTGTAAAGGCTTTTAAGTAAGAGCAGATGGTTTATTGCCTCCATCAAAGCAAGACTTGGGAAGCTGCAGTTTTAGCATGGAATGGAAACCTATGACATTTGTACTGACTATACAAAAACAAATTGTGTGACTTAAGTTGAAATTATACAGCTACTGTTTATTTTGTAATATTTTAAAATGGTGGCCTCCTCCATCATGTACTGGCAAAGAGAAAGTATAAACACCAGAATAAGTTAGGATTTATAATGCTACTTAGAAGCTCTTCAGAGCCTACTGAATTCCATTACACACAACTTATCACCTTTCTTCTCATGTCTAGTCTTTAATAAAAAAGGGAAAGCCGAGCAGTTAAAAAATAAATATCCACCACTGTTGTGAAATAAATTCACAATGGGTTACTGCAGGTGGATTATAAACACATCTTGTATATTGATCGCAGGCAGACTTCCTGCAATATGATCAAACTGTATTATATAACTAGCACACAGTGAAAGCAGGAATTGAGCTCCTTCTATGCTAGGCAGCAGATAATGCTGTATCACTCAGTTCAGCTATCAATCTTGACTGTATTTTCTATATAAAATATTTAAAGAGAATATTAAAAATACTTAAAACATAAAAAATGGTCCACTAGAAGAATGGATTCCTCACACATAGTTTGCTTATCCTTAATACCAACCTTGTGAGGAAGACCTATAGTTTATTGGTTTTGAAACATTGTGGTAAATTACACAACACCATATAGAAGTCAAAGGTTTAAAGTAGGTTAAGCAACATGAAACCTGGATCAGGAAGTAAAGTATACTTTGAATGCATAGCATCTCATAACTTTACTGCTGGCAACTTGTTTTCCCGTACCTTGTAACATATCCTGGTGTATGCTACAATCTTTTCCACTGATGCACCTCTGTTGCAACTGCTTGCTAGATTTTTTGACAGACAAGGACCATGTTATCTCATAGCCTGCCTGATTTCCTATAACAGCTTATTAATTTTTTATTCCATCATTTGTAAAAATTGCCTTGGTGACCCTACTACAATATGGCAAGCAGTTGGACAGCTTCTTTATCTCACTGAAGTTAAGGATCCACATTTACCTTGAGTGGAAAAAAAAACAAGATGAGAACTTAAGCAGTAGTTGAGTGGAATAGAGAATCGTATACTTAAGTTGTGAATTTATTTTCTAATTTCTTTAAATACTTGCTGTTTTAACATATGCCTTCCTGTTACAAAAACAAATATATTCATGATGTTGTTTCTGCTATTTACTGACTATTTAGCAACTGTAGCATGTTTATAAATAAGACTGCTAACTCTAGTCAAGCATCTCATCTTGTACATTAGTTTTGCATTTGCTCTCATAGATTGAGAATAGAACTGGTCTGGAAAAAGTCGTAAATAAGCAGATAAATAAATATTCATACCTTTCCTTGAAGAATATTTTTCTATCACACAGCTAACATTATGAACTTGGAAATATAAACAATTTTGAGGCTTCGTTATTGCTTTACCAGTTGAGCTGACAGATCTGCTAAAATTAGCTGTGCCATTTCTTTGCCCTTTACACTGCTGTTAATGAGTTTAGAGGAAATTAAATTTCTTTAGTTCTGATGTCAGTTAAATGACAAATGGATATAAATTGTCCTACAAACTAAATACTTCATTTGTTATTTCTTAATTATAGACCTAGTGACAAAACCAGTGTGTTTGATTTACTTGCTAATACACTACAGTAATTTTCATTTGGAAGCAGTGCATAAAGTGTCTTTGATAAGTCATGCTTTGTGAAGAGAACTGTGAAGAACTTTTTAGCCCATTTACCCTATCCACTTTAAAATTGCATAAAATGCTAAACAGCATTCAAGAATCCAGTGAAACAGATTGAATAAGATGTAAAGTTAGCTGTTTTCTGTTGCATTACTTATTAGTGATTTTGGAGTACAGGAAGGCAAATGAGTATTAGGAAAATGTGTGCTTCTACACTGGTTTTGCCACAGCAAGCAAAATATTGCATTGAGTACAACATTCTTTTATACACTGGCTCTTGGAGCTTGTAATGCTCAGCAAAAAAGAGTGTTTTGTTGTTATAGCATAAACTAACAGGGATAAGCTTTCAGTGAGCTAAAATGCAACTAAAATAGGGAACCATGTACAATAAAAATATTGTATATCCATGGTCCTTATAATACTACTTATCATGGGTGCTAAAATAAAACAAAGCAAGCACAAAACTGTACACACAAACATACCTTTAAATTTATTTGCTCAAGAATTCTGGACAAAGCCGGAAATGGGGTGGGGACAAAGGTAAAAAATCAGGAACAGTGTTTAAATATTACTCTAATTCACTTAAAAGGTTAATAGAACAATGAGGATTGCATCAACATGCATTTTTCTGAATGACTCAAAACGTAAAACTCTAATGTCTTGGCATTTGAATGACTGCCTAGGTGATTTATTAGAAAATCAGTATTTTAGGAAAGACAGAGCAAAAATATGAATATTATGCAAAATTTGTAGACATTTGAGAGGTATGAACATAAATCACTGCTAATGCTGCATAACCTCTAAAATTATTTCTTTATTCATAGAATATTCTTTGAACTGATAACACGTGTATTCCAATGTTTTTATTTCACAGGATGTTAGGCTTAATTCAAGATGTCTCATCCTTAGATGCACAGTAGCAAACCCTACCAAGATCCACCCTATCATCCAGCATCAACGGCCCCATGTTGTACTTTTTGATTATTCAAAGTGTCATGGTACTATGTGCTTAAATGTTCATAAACTGTTCTTCCATACACCAGAATTTCAGAGTTCTGAAATGAATGTGTGACAGTAATAGGAAGGGCATGAATGATATTTTATATCTAAATTAAGAAAAAATGTTGTGTGCATGAAGGTCGGTATGTACGACATTGGGGAGATAGAAGCCATTTGGGTCTGTTATCTATGATGATGTAACGTAAGCCACGGTGGTGCAGTGGTAGCATTGTCGCCTCACAGCAAGAGGTTCTCCCGTTTGATTCTCGGCTGGAGCGCCTTCTGTGTGGAGTCTGCATGTCCTCCCCGCGGTCGAGTGGCGTTCGAAAGACATGCGTGAATGGGCGTGCCTTCGTTGAAGGTTGGGTGTCGAGCTGGCACCTCAGCATCGTAAAAATCTACTGCCAATCATTAGCGGAACGGAGTTCCACTGTGGTGACCCCTAACCGGGAAAAGCCGAAAGAGGAAGAACATCTATGATGATGTAACAAGGGCTAGTCACTCACTTGTGCTGAGTAGACTATAGATTGTTGTGTTTATGAACACCTTGTTTAGTAATAATTCCAAATACTTGACTGATTGTTTTGTTATACCCAGTTTCACTTCACCCGAGTTTATTATTTGTCTTTTTTACAGATGAACCAAGACTTTTTTTATAAAAACAAAAAGTGAATGTAAATTAATCCTGATTATTTTAGAAATACTGCAGTTATGTACATACAGCAGTTTGTTTGTAGCAGTGACAGAAATGTGGTACAGTAATAATTGTGCCCAAGGTACTCAGTTTATAGTAAAACTGAATGGGTAAAACTGTAGTTGTAGCACTTTGCGCAGGTGAGCATATCAAACCAAAAGAATGGTTAAAGTGATAGGTGAAAACTGCAGGAGATCATGTAGAGCCAATCATCATGATGAAAATTAAAAGGAAAACAGTTGATTGTAGCAGTTAAGGAGATGTAGGGTTGTGATTTTTTGACAATGTTTGTGAGATGTTGCGCACACACAGCTCCTTTCTCATGTTTTTCTTGCATAAGGTTGTACACTCCTTAAGAATTTGAAAAATGTACTTGGATGTGTTTACAGAATGTATCTGGTTATGTCCTTCAATTGGTGGGTGTACAAGTGAAAGCTGAGTAGTGACTAAACTAATTTACTTTATTACTTGATCAATTTGTAGGAAATGGGGTGGAGCATTACCTGCTAATGTATTCCTGATGCATACCTCTCAACCTTGAAACATCAAAAATCTGGACCAAGGCCCATGAAAAATAGGTACAAATCTGTACGCTGATTAACACAAAATTTGCTTACATAATTATGTAACCCCACCCACTCCAATGGGATTGTGGGATACCTACTTTCAAACGCAAACTGAAGAACAGACAACCAAAATATGGCACCAGAGTCCCCCTGCAGCCATTTCAATATCCCATTACATGGCTATTCCACCCCATTTACCATAAACACTAATGTGTGCATACTGCGGTAGCATTGACGCCTCACAGTAAGACACTGTCCAGTTCAATTCTCAGCTAGAGCATCTTCTTCGTGGAGACATGCGTGAATGGGCGTACCTTTGTTGAAGGTTGTGTGTCAGGGCTGGTAACTTGGCACGTAAAAATCAATTACCAATCATTAGCGGACCGGAGTTCCGCTGTGGCGACCCCTAACCGGGAAAAGCCGAAAGACACAACAACAACTAATGTGTGCATACTGCTTTACTTCTACAATGATTATTTGGATTTTATTTTTTACATTTTATAGCACATTGCGACATCTGCTAAACAAAGCAATACTGTCTTACAATGAAAATAGACTTGGCTTTAAAACTTCTCTGCCCTTGAAACTCATGTTCATTGAAACAGCATTAAAACCCACACCACATCCAAAGAAAATGTATCTGGCCAGTGGTGAATAAAGATTACCTTGACTGTTTTCAAATCATTGGCCCCTTGCAAACAAAACAAAAAACATACATGTGTTCTTTGATACACCTTCCTGACTTTATTAAATTATATTCCTTGCATAATACAGCACATTTGTTAGACTTGGAGCACATTTTAAATTTGTTGTTTGAACATTTTTCCAGTAGGCAATGAGACAAAATTAATGAACCAGTAATGACAAAACTGCCCATCATAAAAGTCTACGTCCACACACACACACACACACACACACACACACACACACACACACTGATACAAGTCTGCACTGTTTGAGTGATAAATAGTGTATGGTCTGAATAAAAGACATATTACAAAAGTAGTTTTAAGTATATTATTTTATAATGATGTAACTACATTAATTTGGCATGACGAGAAAAAATACATAACCAATTTCAAATCTGAATATTCCCAGGCTGAGAGAGAAGGGATGTCATAAATGTCAACATCTTACTTCATTCAGATCTCTTATGTGAAATATGTGGCTCATCAAATATAAAATGCTTCCAACAAAAAAGTAACAGCACATCAGTTTCACAACCCATGGCAGATTAAACTTACTCATTAAATTAATAAAGCAAAGAGACATATGCTATATTGCAAAACAGTTTGTCTGAATGCAATTCATGAATATTTGGAGTAATAAACCAAGCTCTGCACAGTGGCTTAATACTAGGATCAGCTAATCTCAGTCAGAATCTTTTACAGAAAAGCTGCATTATTTCCTGTGGCAAATATAAATAGACCTGATTGAGGTCATGGATGGATGATGTTCACACACAGCAGTCCTCTGCAAGTGCATAAAACACACAAAGCCACCTCCTCTGCAAGTCCATAAAACACACAAAGCCACCTCCTCTGCAAGTCCATAAAATGCAAGCCTAAACGTAAATCCACGAGGCAGCAGCCGTAAAGTAAATCCGTGAGGAAACCATAAAACGTAAATCCTAAATCCGACACACACTATAGGGACGTATGCTTTTTATAATGGTATGGTATGATGTTTTAAACTAAAAGATAATGCTATTCTGGCAACATTTGGCAAGGGTACAACACACACACACACACACACACACACTAATATCAAGATCTTAATAGAACCAGATTTTCTACAGTTGTGTTTGCTTATGTCAAGAAAATTAAAAATTTAGTTCTGGTACTGTTGAACAGTGGTGAGTTTGTGTTTGTTTAAACACTAAAGTAAAGATTATAAATGTTCAGATTTGGGAGCTTCTTACAATGAAACTTAAAAAGGGTAATTTGTAGAAAAAAATGTAAGTTAAAAAACAAACACAATATGGTTCCATACCACGTATATACAGAGAGCTGATATAATAGAGACTATGCTGAGAGTAAAATGATGCAGATGTTCTCTTCATGCTCTCAGAAGGAACAGTAGAAAACAGTAATCGAATTAAAGGATTAGTTAACAGTTTTTCCCGAGAGTAGAGGGTACTTGGAGAAAATTGTAGGTCTAACCATCTGTGAAGAAACAGTGGACAACGGACATTTTTCAAATTATGCATAAAAGTAAATCTGCATGCATATTGTCCTTGGTACCACTGTTTTTACTTATTTCATAAATGCAAAGTAGCGTTTTCTTAATAGTGAAATAGTGGAAATTTTGTTAATAAAGAGTGATTGCATGGCAGAATGTATGCTTGAGAAATGCAGCTCTGACAGCAACCTTATTTAAGCAAGAAGTTGCTATCAATGAAAAGCAGACATAATTCATTGACGACAAGTGAATTAATGTCAACCAGCGAAATGGAGATGCAATGCTTACCCTAAGATACTTAATTTACATCGTCCCCATTTCTGCCGCTGATATACAGTTTATTATCAGTTACACTCATTATTTTTATATGGGCCATGTAAATATTAAAATCTAAGGCTATAAATTTCACTCTTTGTTTAGACGAGTTAAATCGGTGACTGGCATTAAACATATGAGAGGTGCACTACGATGGTTGAATAGCATCTGTAGGTCTTTTATTACTTCCATTGAGACAACACACCTGGGCAAATCCTGAATAAGCCATAAAATGCAAACCGAAATCCATGAGGCAGCAGCCATAAAGTAAATACCTTGTGGAAGTTGAACCAGCAGTTGAAGCCAAAGGTTCTGGAAACCAGTAGCACCATTCCTCATGGTGAAGCCGCTTGCAGGCTGCATCTGCAATCCAAAGTAAATCCATGACCCTCGTGGCTTAGAACCAGCAGCACCATTCTTCTAGACATTCCCTATTTCCCTTTCCCTTGATTCCTTGTGGCTAATACAAGCACGTGAACAATTGGTCAATTCCGACAGGATAGCGGCTGTTTCACATTGTGCACGTGATGACGTCAGCTCAGAATGCTGAACATTTTTTTAAAATAAAAAGCCGGGAAAATCGGAAATTAAAGGGTGCCACTCAGGAATCGTGGCACTCCATGATTTGGACCCCAAAACTTGGTAAAAAATTAGTAATTTGGTACGGTTGGGAGGTATGTCCTGATGTCATTGCCACATAACAGTAATTGAGCTTCAAGAGTAATGTACACATGGCCATGTCCCTTCTGGTGTCAATGCCTACACCTGCATAGTCCAATCCCTGGGTTGATCTTTTTCTAATTAAGCCAGATGTTAAAAGTGACTCTTGTGTTTCATCTGTACAAATTTTTTAGTGATTCTTTCTACCCTTAATGTGACAAAATTGTCATGCAGATTTAAGAAGTACAGCAGTGAATCTTGGCCATGTAGTGCGTCAGTTAAACAATTGATGAAATAGTATACATGCCGCATCTTATGTCTTCTTTTTTTCAATGTGGTTATGTTCATTTTGTGCATTTTGGGATAATTTTATACATTTACTTTTTCCTTGAGGTGTTTTTATGCATCCAGCACTTTATCATTTAAGCAGTTTTGTTTTTCAAATCTTTCATTTGTTTTGTTCTGTCCCCTTCTTGTTTCATATCATTAGTCATTTGTATCTCAACAACAAAAAAATACTGTGACCATCCTGATAATGGATACTTGTAAAACATTTGTGAATTGAAAGCGTGTGTCTGGTCAAGCTGCTGCTTCAAAATGTTAGGTTCTGCGGTTCAGTTCTGCTTTCTGGGTAATGCCTGTATGGAGTTTGCATGTTCTGGGTGCTGTCTGTAAATATTTTCTTTAGGTTCTGTATTTACCCTAATTTTCCAAAGAGACACCATGTAGACTGATTAACTACTCAAGTAACTGACTTCAAGTTTTGGTTTTCTTCTGTAAATAGCCATGGCTTAGTGGTACTAAACCTGTTGAAAAGTAATAAAGAAGTACTGTCATCGGCAATAAGTATTAAAATTAATGATAAGATCCTGTCACTGCTCCATGTAATTTTCTCCACATCCTTTTGGATGCTGTTAACCATAGTGGCTCTTCTTATTGATGATTCGCATTAGTTGCTGACTTACAGTTCTCATAAGATAAACTTCTTTTTCATTTTGTTGGATGATTACTAGTAATGTGCATTCTACTATATATTTCACTGTAGGATTTCTATATCACATGTGAAAATTATAACATTTTACTGAACCGAGTCTTACTTTCCGTACTGATTTTTTGCAGGTCTGAAAATTCAGTCTTGCTGTTTAGTTTGTAAAAGGTATATTTTCCCTCTAAATTCATCTGTCGGTGTCAGTATCAAAAAAATATTGAGAACAGACTATATCCTTGATCCATGTGACTCATGTATGGTTATGCTTCCTTCCACAAAGTGAAGCCCTGATTCCTGTTACCTGCTGTTACTCACCTCCACATGTAATGACTCAGAAACCATTTCTGTGTGGCCTAGCTTGAATTGTGTGAAAAGCTGTACTGAAATGTAGGTATGAAACATTTAATTTAGTACCACTAGTACAGTTATTTCCTGATTCATTCTTCCAACTTTGGTTACAGCTTGCAGGATGCAGCTATGGCTACCAATCAAGGTTAGCTATTATTTTTATGGTGGATTTTGTTAAGTATATGCAGCAGTGTAGTCACATTAAGATGATCATTTTAGCAGTACATTGATGCTTCTGTGTGTGAAAACTGTATAGTTAAGCCCAGTGTATCCTATGCCTAATAAAGCATTGACGTTCATATATAAGCCAGAATAGAGCTTGATGCAAACTGCATGCAGCAAATGACAATGTTGTCTGTCCAACCATATCCTAGCGAGAATTATTTAGCATACAGGGTCTGAATGAGATGCAAATTAGATCAATACTTTGTAGGTGCCACAATTTAATAGTATTGTAATTGTATGCTATTTGGACAGCAGTCTGTATGCATTTGAACCTGCTCTATTTATTGTATTTAGACTCTGAAGACTAAGTACTTTTTAATATAATCAAACCTTATTGCACAAAACACATTTCCTTATCATCTTTATAGTGCAATCCTTGTACATGGTGCACCATATTTCTTTAGTGCTTGGTCACTTCATTTCCTGCTTGATCCCTCCCCGGGCTTCCCTTTGGTATTATTTTCACTCTTGTAGTATTCTGATACTTATTTCCATTGCCTTTTTCATTTGTTTTCCGTTCTTTCCTCATTCTAGTCCATTTCTGCCATCTTCTACCCATGTCCAGGAACAGGATTATATAGTTCTTGCTCTCAAATTGTTTTTGTCCTCTTCCACTTTTGAGTGATGATGGCTTTAACCTCAGTACTCAGCAGTCTCATAATGTTAATTTCTCCTTCTTTCCCGATGCTGTCCTCTTTCTTTATGCCGCATATACAGAATTTCCAGGTATGCTGTGCTTCCTTTTGAAACATTTCTCCCTACGTCATTTGTGCCTACTTCCAGACTTGTTGTGTCCACCCTCAGTTCCAGAACATGGGCATTATTCCTGCCTCTTCTTCCTGACACTTCCGCCATTTACTATCTTCCTTTCTGCCTTTCTTTCCCAACCCGTGGTTGTTAGATACTATCTATTCAGTATTCTCAGGCTTTGATCCACTGATATGTGTACTTATTTATGTATGTATTCATATATTTTATTCTGTTTGTTAACTAGGATAGTTCAACCTGGCCCTGCAAGACCCATTTTCAATGGAATCCTGAGAACTGCTTCAATAAATTTAGCAAACAATAATTCCAGTGAATCTTAAAAGTATGATATGGTTATAAACAATAGACAATAATTCCTTACTACAGTGAGAGGACATATTAAGTGAGAAATGAGTGTATAAGAATTAGACTTGGAAATTACATTAATCTGTAAAGAGAGTGGGATGAGTTAAAGTGAGAAAGAGAAGAAAGGGGAAAACCAGCAAAAAGCTAAAAAGAGTAAAACAAAAGAATAGTAAGATGCAAGGTAGAGGATTAAAGTAATTAGAAGTTAGTTTGCTCTGTTGTTAGGAGGGATGTGGGTTAGTTGTGAGTGGAGGGGAGGGAAAATGGGATAGAAATATGGCAAGGGGATTGGACAGTGTTGTGAAAGTGGCTTTAGCCAGTTGAGCAGGAACAAGTACAGATTCAGGGGTTGTGCAGGTAGCCTTTTAGGTAGTTTATGAATGAACTGAAGGATGTCTTGTCATAAAATTGGAGGGAGTGAATTCCACATTTCAGATATGAAAGCTTAATATGAATAATGGGAGTTCCCAAAAGTGTAGTGTTTTTTAACATTAAGTTTGTTTGTGTTTGTAGAGTAGAAAGGTCTACAAGGAGAAAATTGAAGAAGGGACATTTGTCTGGGGATTGGAATATGTTCTAGGCAAATTTTAGTTGTGAGATATTAAGAACTTTTGGATACTTTGTGCATGTGTTTCTGCCGGTATCCTGCAAACCCTTTCCATTCTCCTTCCCTTTCCTAGTTCTTTCTCATTTTCTCTTCTTTGACCTTGTCTCTTCTTTCCTTTAATGCTTCTTAGATGTTCTATGTGTTTCACTGTTGCAGTCATTACATTTGGGTAATCTGCTGGCAGGTTGCCCTCAGTCAGCCTGATTAACAAAGTCTTGGGTCGTGCGTCGGTTGCTGTCCATTCTTCCATGATGTCACGGGTATAAAACATGCAGCCGACGCCATTTTCATCAGTCTTTGCCGTGCAGTTCCTGAAGTAGACGCAGTTCGCAAGTGCCGGTCAGCCGACTCCTGAAATTTTCATTTTCGAGTTTCAGAACCGAAGTCTTCAACCTAAAGCTAAGTACCCCGTTGGGGAAACTTTTTCTTGATCCTTACCGATGTCAGTAAAAGTTAATAATTGTATTACTTGTGGGAAGCAAATACCTCATAAGGATTTTCATTTGTACTGTATTCCTTGCCTAGGCCCTGACCACAATGTGCCTTGCTGTCGGCTTTGTGCTAAATTTAATCAACGCACTATTAAGCGTTGGTATATTTTGCATCAAATATTTTGGCACAAGATTTAACTATCCAGAAATGTCGTCGGTTAGCAATCCGACTAGCAGAATACCTAAAAAATGCAAAGAAAAAGACAGAGACAAACCGTCGAGGTCCAAAACCGACGACAAAGCTTCTACTAAGCCAGTCGCCGGTACTCAGTGAGGCACTTTCGCAGCCCCTGATGCCCGCTACTTTTGATTCGCAGGCCTCTACTGAAACCCATTCATAGTCAAGTATGCCAAGAGAGACTTTAAGTATTGAACTCGCGGATGTCTCTACCTTAGATGGGTCTGGAGGCGCTGAGCAGGCACCAGCTTCTGAGGGTGTTTTCAGGCCTAACGATTTGTATACTAAACCGACGCCATCTTCAAAACTAAGGCCAAAATCAACTTCCATGTCTAAAAAAATGATGCTCGGGCCACGTGCACAGGCCCCTATGCCTAAAAAACAAATGATCAAAATGGCTGAGTTTTTAATTACCTTGATCAGGGGTACCCATCCCCCTCCTGCTAAGAGGCCTAGGCAAGGCACTGACTATGACTCTTCAGATCAGGTTTCTATTTCTTCTGATTCCTCTTCTGATCAGGAATTATCTATTCCACCCTATGAGGACTCTGTTGAAGAAGATTGCATCCCTTCTGCTTCTCCTCCTGAGGATTTTTCTTTTGGAGTAACTTTGTATACCCTAAGGGAACACTTTCACTGGGAGAGTCAGGATTTCTCATAATCTAAAAAGAGGCTTAGGGATTTCCACCTTCTTCCTAAGCATAGGCCTTTGGCTATACCTCCTGTTCTAGACATTGTTGATGATGTTTTCTCAGAATCCGGCATGGCTCCTGATTCCCTTCCTCCAGCTCTTAGTAAGCTAGATAGATATTACAGGGTTCCTGACTCCCACAAATTCCTTTTTAAAAACCCTACTGCTGACCCTGAAACCATTTCTCAGGGTCCCAAGGGCATTAAGGCTTCTGTTGCTAAAAATCCTACCCATTCTGATAGAGACTCCAGGGCACTGGACAGATGGGGTAAGAAGGTTTACACGTCTGCAACCTTAGCAATTAGGGCTTTAAATTGTCAATTTCATATGCTTAAATATCAGCACCATGTCATGGGCTTACTTAAACAGAAAATGATGTTGCTTTCTGTGTGGAAAATAAAGAGTTGCAGGATTTATTGCATTTAGCTGAACAAGTTGGAAAGCATACTTTGCAATGTGGTTTTGATTCCTTGGAGGTCTCTTGCAGGGCTGCTGTAACTGGATCTGTGATAAGAAGGCATGCTTGGGTCAAGGAGCAAAATCTGCCTGATCATGTTAAAGCAAAATTGTTGGATACTCCCTTACAACAGGACAGTCTATTTGGCAATAAGGCAGAAGAAGTTTTGAAAAAGATGGAAGATAAAGCTAAATCTATGCAAACTGTAAAAGATTTCCTACAAGTGCAGCCGCCCAGGTTCAGTTGGCACTGGCCTACTAAGAACTGGTCCTTCCCAATATCCACCAGAGCTGCTCAGGTCAAACCCAGACATTCCAAAGGCTCCAGGTTTCAGTCACAAGGAACTTATAGAACAAAACAATGGGGTGCCTCCACCTCCAAATCTGGAAGTAGCAAGGCACCTTCCAATGGTAAACAGTCTCAATGACTTTCCACTGCACTTACCAAGCACTTATCTTTTGGCTGCCCTTTGGGGGGAAAACTGGCACTTCATGCACGAAAGTGGCAACTAATTACCCAGGACAAGTGGGTTTTAAATATAGTATCCCAGGGATACAGATTTCATTTCCACATGTTGCCAATCCCAAACGGATGGCCAGATCTGCCTCCAAATCAGTGGGCAGAGGCCCAGAAACAGCTTATGTCCCTCATGAATATGGGGGCTATTCAACCAGTACCAAAAAAGGAAAAGGGACAAGGTTTTTATTCAAGACTTTTCCTGGTACCCAGAAAAGACAAATCATGGTGTTCAATTCTGGACTTATCCATTCTAAATACATTTCTGAACATTCCAAAATTCAAGATGCTGACTCTACAACAGTTACTGCCTATGCTAGGCAAGGATGCCTGGTTGGTAACTCTAGACTTAAAAGGGGCCTACCTGCATATCCCAATCAGGGAATCTTGCAGAAGATACCTCCGCTTCAAAGCAGGCTATTTGCATTACCAGTTCTCTGCACTGCCCTTTGGCTTATCTGCTGCACCCAGGGTCTTCACAAAGTGCCTGGCACCAGTAATTGCATTTTGCAGACAAAGAAACATTCAAATTTATCCTCACCTGGACATTGTCTAATTCAGGCAGAAAACAAAGACACTCTACATGTGGCGTTTGTAAAAAGACTTCTAACTTGTCTAGGGTACACCATAAATGAAAAGAAATCACAACTGGTACCCTCTCAAATAATTACATTCCTGGGTGCAAGCTTGAATACAACTGCCCAGATGACCTACCTTACGCCTGAAAAACAAATTCAATTGATGACTTACTTCAAACAGGTGGCTACAAAAACCCAGCTATCTGCAAGACAAATTCTGCAGGCCTTGGGGTTCATGGCCTCCTGCATTCTAATAATTCTATATGCAAGACTGCATATGAGGAAACTTCAGTGGTGCCTAAAAAGCTTATGGAGTCAACATTGTCACAGTCTGGAAACAATGATTCCTATCATTCTTTGCCTACAGCAAGAGTTCTTATGGTGGGCAGAGGCCTGCCACCAAAACAAGGGACCGTCATTCACTCCACCCTCTGCTGCCCAAACCCTGACTACAGACTCATCAGATTATGCTTGGGGGGGTGCATCTGGCAGGAAGATGCATTCAGGGCCAATGGAGCCCAAATCAAATGCACCTACATATCAACCAGAAAGAAATGCTAGCTGTACAGAATGCTCTGACAGCCTTCAAGGACTATCTTCATCCAGGACAACTACTGATAAAGACAGACAACACCACAGTCATGTGGTACATAAACAAGTAGGGGGGTACCCACTCCTACCCCCTTTGCAGACTAGCCATGGTATTGTGGAACACGGCCTTGACTTACCAAATACATCAACAAGCTCAATTCCTGCCAGGAAAGCAAAATACTCTGACAGACACACTAAGCACAAATCTTATGGACCCACATGAATGGAAACTGGATCCACAAATCTTCAGAATGTTGACACACAAATGGGGGAGCCCAGACATAGATCTTTTTGCCTCACCCCAGAATTATCAGTTGGACAAATTCTGCACAAGAATTCATCACAAAAAAGCTTGGAAAGTGGATGCTCTGTCCTTCAGCTGGAAAAACCTATCAGTCTATGCCTTTCCTCCTCTGCCTCTGCTCTCCAAGGTCTTACTAAAAGTCAGACAGGAAAATCCAAAAATGATACTGATTGCTCCAGACTGGCCTCGCCAACACTGGTACCCGCTCCTACGCAATATGTCACACCTTCCCCCGTGGTACCTGCCTCTGACACCTTGCCTACTGTCTCAGCAGAACTATCAAATTCCGCACACTCAGCTCCAAACTCCTTGCAGCATGACTAATCAACTAATTTCACCAGTTACGTCTCTCAAAAAACCTGTGATGGGTGTCATTCTGGAGGCTAGAAGGCCTAGTACTAGAAAATCTTATGCGGACAAATGGAAAAGATTCTGTGCCTGGAACCAAGCACAAGGAATAAGCATAGCTATGCCCAATATTCCTCAGATTCTGCAATATTTAACTGAGATGCTTCATAAGGGCCTATCTTTTTCTTCTATAAAAATACATGCCTCTGCCATTTCTTCGCATTACAACACAGAGCCTCCCCTCTTTTCTCATCCTCTGCTAAAGCAGCACCTCAGAGGGGCCAAAAATTTAAGACCTCCCAGGAAAGCACCGACTCCTACATGGGACCTCAATTTTGTTTTGGAAAAACTCACTCTACCTCCTTTTGAACCAGCTAATACTGCAGATTTAAAATATCTCTCCTGGAAAACAGCTTTTCTTTTAGCAGTTACTTCAGCTAGATGGATTTCCGAATTACAGGCTCTTATGGCAGTGGAGCCTTTCATTATTTTCCATCCGGACAGGGTGGCTCTCAGGACCAATCCATCTTTCATGTCTAAGCTAGTATCCAGTGTGGCTCTTAACCAGACTATTCATCTGCCAACTTTCTTTCCCAATCCACAGAATAAGGGTGAGCGGATTCTGCATTCATTGGATGTGCACAGACAACTTAGATTCTACTTAAACAGGACATAACCTCTAAGAAAATCTGAGCAACTATTGGTGGCTTTTGCTACAGGGACAGAGGGAAAACGTATTTCAGAGCAGACTATTTCTAAATGGATAATCCATTGTATTCGTTTCTGCTATGTGCACCATGGTAAACCTATGCCCAAGGGGATCAGATCTCATTCCACCAGGGCTGCATCTATTTCTGCAGCCTTTCCCAGAGGGATTCCTATCAGAGACATTCTAGAAGCTGCTACCTGGAGCGCAGTTCATACATTCACCAAACATTACCATTTACCTCTCTTCTCTAAATCCAGAGCTGGCTTTGCCACTGCTGTCCTGCAGGGCCTTATAGCTGCTCCTAATTCTGTATAAATCCATCCTTCCAACCATAGCTTTGGGAATCTACCCAAATGTAATGACTGCAACAGTGAATCATGAAGAACATAGTACAGTTGTGTACACTTACCATAAATGTAGATGTTCGAGTGTATTCACTGTTGCAGTCCTGGTTACCCACCCTCCAGCCCCCTGTTTTTTCTCTTACTATACCTCTTCTTTCCTTTAATATACTTAAAAACCTTTTTGGTGTATTTGCTTTTGATTGGAGGTATATTGTTTGTGTTCTAAATTATATACATATATATTTTGCTCCCCAGTTGGGGGGCACCTGACATCTGGGGCAAGAAAAACTGATGAAAATGGCGTCGGCTGTATGTTTTATACCCCTGACGACCTGACATCATGGAAGAAGGGACAGCAACCGACGCAGGACCCAAGACTTTGTTAATCAGGCCGACTGAGGGCAACCTGCCAGCAGATTACCCAAATGTAATGACTACAACAGTGAATACACTCGAACATCTACATTTATGGTAAGTGTATACAACTGTACTTTCTGTTCGGTCATTTGTTTCCCTAACATCTATTTCCACCAGTGTGCCATCCTCTCTTCTCTTGCCCTCCCTTCCTGCCTGTTCCATTTTCCTGTTGCACTTTTTCCATTGTCTTAAATCTTTCCCACCATCCGTTTCTATGCATACCAAATATAGGTCTTGCGTTACTCCATTTCTCCAGATTTCTTCATTTTTCTTCCTATATTTACCCCCCATCCTTCTGCTCCCCATTGTTTTTCGAGGTTCCCCTCACCTCATTTCATGCATTCCAGTTCTTTAAGTGCTGCTTCATTCATTTCATTTAGTGAGCTTTTCTGTGACTCCCTCTCCTGTACCTTTCTTTTGCTTAACCTCCTTCTAATCTGTTTCTATCCAGTAAATCATCAGAGCATATGTTGGCATCCTCAGCCCCCCCCCCCTTTCCTATTCATTCTCATTTTTGCCTTATTAATTTTTTCCTCTTAATTATTGACCCAGTTCTCTGTATTGTTTGCATTTGCTGTAGCCTTTTGTCCTTAAGATCTTTTTGTAGACTTCAGTGAAGGTGGAGGATAATTGGTAGTATAATCATTCTTGCTGCTTTAATTCTCCCAAGGAATATACATGTCCCCCTAGGACAGAATCCCTTACCTTTTCCCCCAACTTTCTCTATGGTTTTCCCAATTGTTTCTGTATTCCTAGCTAGAGCCCCTGGGTAGTTGGGGAACATTGATGGTTTTCTCTCATCTAATTCCTCCTTTCCCCTTCCTTTTTTTCTAATCTTACTACCCATGTCTTTTTGTTGCACCTGAATCACTTCACTCCCTTTAACCTCTTGAATCTCCCTCTTATAGGTCCCATTGCTGCAGCCACATCCTCTAACATCTGACAGTGATCTTGATGCCATCCCACCAGTGTTTTCTTTCACTTTGTCCCCATCTTTCATATTGTCGTGTATTGACTCCTTTGTTAGTCCTTGAAGTGTTTACTTGTCCTCTCTCTCCTTCCATTTATAGCTAATCCACATCTACCCTCCTCCTTACAGTTTTCTTTTCCTGCACACTTACCCTAAATCTCACTACTGCATGATCTGGTATGTGTCTTGCCTGTATTTGGATCCTCCTCCATTATTTCCATTAGGTCTTTCTTTCATAATAACCTGTCTAACCTACTTGCCTGTACCAAAATATTTCTTGTGAAGGTGTATTCACTCTCATTTGGATATTTTCCCTCCATGTGTCCAACCATCCTCCCTTTTTCATTTGTTGGGCTAGTCCTCATCCCATCTTTTTGTTATATTTCCTCCTTCCACATAATTAGCTGTATTTTCCTTGTTTTTGCCCACCCCTCTCAGCTTTCCCATCTGCTTCTATCCAGCATAATATTGTCTCTGGGCCTGTGCTCCAAACTGAACATTGTGTTATTTTACAGCTGCCTACGTTCAGATCCCTCATTCTTATCCCTTGCCTCTGGATCAATGCATTTTGGCTCTTGCATGTGCATGGGTATGCCCTAGACATGGGCTTTTTAAGACTTTATTTTGTTCCCTGCCAGTTTCCCCTAACATTAATACACTGCATGCCAACCAAGTACTAATGTCACAGCCTTTTTTTATTACAGCATTATTCATTGGTTTCCTTTCCCCTGCCAACTGCTGCTCACCAGTCTGGTGCACCAACTCTATTCATGTAAAAGTCCAGTATTTTATTTATTCATTCATTCATTTGCAGTTTTACAGCTGCTTACTGTACTGCTTGTACACCTGTGTTCCTCTATTTTACATTTGTCTCTGGGTTGTTGTTTACTTTTCCCTTGTTTCCTCCGCACACACTCCTTTATAAGCCTCCCAGTTGTTACATCAGCAGTTATTATTTTTCAAGGATTTTGACATTAAACTTATATTTACCTCAGTTTAATGTACATTAATAAGTAGTTATGAAAAATATATTACCTTGGAAGACTGCCCCTCTGCCCCTCTTGACTGCATTACCCACAACTGTCACAGGAACTAATTCAGTCTCATCCCATTGTTTGTAAAGTTTTGATACTATGTTCCCTTGAGTGTGTTTGGCAAGGTAAGAGTCTGTTTCATTTAATACATCCTTCTTGCACTGTCCAAAGTCACTTGCCTTTCAGTGTCCATTCATTTATTGCTTATTTCTTTCAGTGGTCAACCTCAGTCCTTCTGTAGTCCTGCCATCCACCTCTTCGGCTCTGCCATCCATCAGTGGATATTGATGTAATGCCTGTATGCCATGCATAAATGTTTCCTCTATGCTTCTTTGCCACAGGTTTTCCATAGGAATTCCCACCTCACCGTATGAAAGGCTTTAGCTGGTCAGAGTACCTATGAACCTATAAATTCACCCTGAGGATCACTTCTGTGGTTCTGCTTGACAGGGGTACAGGAAAATAATTTTCTTGGGTGGCGAAAGCCAGGGTACATTTTTGGCTAGGCTTGTATAGGCCCTAGGGCCAATAGCCTAGTACCTACCTATGAACCCAATCCCAGATTTCCTCTCATGCCCCTTTTCCTCCCTCTCTTATGTGTGCAACAGTTTACTTCTGAGTCACCCAAGCCATCCACTGTACCACCTTGTCATCTCCTTAGAGCTCTACTTTGTCTCCCCCCACCCCCAGCCCCCCTCCTTCTTTCTCTAATCTCCCTGTGGAGAAGCTTCTTGTTCTTCCAGCCCTTTGATGTATCTCTTACACTTGTTTCCCTTCCGTAATCTTGTCTCTTTTCTCATATCCTTGTGTTTGTCTTTGTGATTTGTTTATTTTCTGCTCATCTCTTTTACTGGCACATGACCTGTCTGCACTTTCAGGGGGTTTCAGCATCTGACATTGCACATCCTCCTAGTGTCTCTGAGTCACATCTACTGTATTTAAGGTTGCTGTCTTAGTCCATGTTCAGTAGACAGTTCAGGTTGTTACTGCCTGGGGTGTTTACCTGTTTATGATAGTTTTAGTTAGGCTTTGTAGCATACCTCAGAGAAAAGGGACTATTCCAAGAAATGGCATCTCTGACTTATATAGTCCATTCTTTCAGCCATTCATTCTCCATATTTTGGGATTCGCTGTATTGGGTACCAACATTTCAAATGGTTACCATTTACATAGGAGAGTGGTGGTGTCAGAGATGAGCAGACATATGGGAGAGAGATCTAGCTAGTTACCCCCCTTCTGAGCCAGGAGTATAGTCCTCCCACTTCAGCACCTGTTCAAGACCTATTTATTTTAAAGAACTCTGAGTGAGGAAATTTATTCAGCCAGCACACCTGTGACTATTGTGTTAACTATGTTGTTGGTACAGGCATTTGATACAGGATGTTGCAGAAAAAGGCATACCCCAGCTGGTTGTTGGTTGCCAGTTGTACACAGTGTGTGTTCCTCGGGATTTACCCTGTCTAGCCACACTCCCCTGTCTTACCACTTGTCACTGCATTGAAAACTTTATGGTTTAAAGCTGCAGAAGGTGCACCAGCAGTGCAAGGCCTTAGTGCCTTTCACACATTTAGACCATTGGCTGCACAGATGTGGACAAATGGTGCACTTTCTCGATCTGCATTAGCCAACAGGCATACATCTAGGTTGATTAAACAGGAAGATACCCTGGAGTTCATCCACATACAAATCACCATAGACAAAGTCCCATACTGTATCCTAGCAAGCTATAGGTCACCTTCTATGTGCCAGGAATCCCATAACCTATACTTAGACCTACTGGAGGCACTCACCATCCAACCAAATACCCTATTCATGGGAGCCTGGGGAAACATACACTGCCTGAAACTTGCAGGCACAATGATTCTTTGACTTTATTAGCACAAATACCCTTGACCAGACAGTGCGCACTCCAACCAGAGGTTCTAGCATACTGGATCAAAGTACTCACTAATATGGGAGAGAGCTGCAGCCCCTCCTGTATCACATCCTCACCGATAAGATTGGACCACAAAGCTGTCTCCTTTTAAATAAAAATCAACTTGGAAAACCCAGCAAAATGTTTAACAGTTAAGAACTATTCAAAACTACATCCTATTAAGTAACAGTCTGTCAAAATTCAGTGCCCCTCTCAAGCTCACAGCAGCCTATACAGAATTGTTTACAGAAGCCCTGTTTTGGGCTTGCTTCTGGTAGGTAGCAGCTTCTATGCAATCATTTACACGACAGTGTAAATAATTGCATAGTGGCTGCTACCTACCAGATGCAAGCCCAAAACAACCTCTAAAAACATACCATACTGTTGGAATACGGGTAGGTAACAAAAGGAAAAAAGTTATGGTCAGAACTGGAAAAAGCAACTCTGAGATGAGCTTACTAATTAAACTAAATAAGAAACTAAATGTAAAAAACATGGTGATTTGTATGTGGCAACCAGACAGAGAGATAGTTTAAGCGCTTTTGTTCATTTAATTCACAGGACGTCTTCAGAAGCTACAACCATACTCCAGCTGCTCACTTAAATATCTAATTAAACAATTAAATTACAAATCCACCAATGACAAATCAGAATGCAAAAAAAAAAAAAATCACATAAATATTAAACAGTTTCTCCCACAGTTTAAAAATAATTACATAATTGTGTCAAAAAGACATGTATAAAGCAACAAAAGTGTACAATATAAAATAGTAATAACTTTCTAATATATACATTCCAAATTCAAATGTTTTTAAACTTTAAAAAACATTTAATGGATATTTTCTTATTAATACCAGGCAAGGTATCCGCTCTAAAATATATTTGGCACTTAAGTTCTAGATATTCTAAATATGCATTGGAGGTGTGAACAAATCTATCAGCATTGACTGTTTCCAGTACCATAAACTGAAACTTGTTAAAATCAGCACAATTTAAAGAATGCCCGGCTATGGCATTACTGATATCTTTCTTTTATAGCCATAACATGTTCGCTAATCCTGTCCGTGAACCTATGTATAGTTTTTCCAGTATAGAAACATCTACACATGGAAGAAACAGCAACATACACTAAACCCTCTGTTTGGCAGGTGTATCTATCTTTAGCAAATAAGAAATACCTATTGTGTTCAAAATAAAAACTACTTGCTGAAAAAATAAATATACAGTTTATACAACCATTGCATGGAAGGGTACCTAATTTTTTGTTTGTTTGTTTGTGCAACTCCCTTTAAACCAGATGGACTTTCCAAAAATGTTTAAAGTTCCTAGTCTTTTTGTATATAAAGTTGGGCTTATGTCCAATGACCTTAATTAATTCATGATTCCCTAATAAAATTTTCCAGTTATCAATAATAATCTGCCTGATGTTAGTGCATTCAACACTTAAGGGAACAGGAAATGAACAAGTTAAATCTTTTATCAGCCTCACGTTTTTTGGCACAAAATCCTGCCTTAATGATTGGGGGAAATCTTTCATATCTCAATTTCTTAACATTATTTGAAATAGCTGTCAGTTAGGTGAGACAGTATCCTCTTTCCTCAAACAATTTAATAACTTTGTCTGTCGCTTCTGAGAAAGCTCCATCGTCACTAATTAAGAGGCTTAACCTGATGACTTGCCCA
Source organism: Protopterus annectens (assembly GCF_019279795.1). NCBI lineage: Eukaryota > Metazoa > Chordata > Ceratodontiformes > Protopteridae > Protopterus > Protopterus annectens. The sequence goes on from NC_056732.1 coordinate 1,060,043,825, forward strand.
CGAAAGACATTTAATTTCATAAAAGAATGATGAAAACTCTCAAAATTTAGATAATTGTTAGTAGATGTGCTTTTTCTGAACATATTACTTACAAACTTTCTTTCTTTAGTGTTTAACTCTATAATGACGTCCAGAAAATGGACAGATTCTCTTATTTTACTCAATGTGAAAGTGAGCCAACTAACACTCTCATTGACTTGGTCCAAGAATTCGTATAACGTTTCTCTATCACTGGACCAAATAAAAAAAAACATCAATGTATGTTTTATAAAAATTAACATAACAAAAGCAAGGAATCTTGGCCAGATATTCCCTTTCCCACCAGCATAGAACTAAATTGGCGAATACCGGAGCCACTTGGGCTCCCATCGCAACACCACTTTTCTGTTGGAATATGTTATCAAACACAAAAAATATATATTTTTTAATACTATATCCAACAATTGACAAATGATGAACACATCGAATCCACAATTTTTACAATATTTGCTCAAAAATAATCTAACAAATTCTTTACCATCTTCTTGGTCTATAGAAGTGTATAAAGAACTAATATCTGTGGTGCACATAATAGTCTTATTTCCTATAAACTGGTATTTTTTTAACATATACAAAAAGATCCAGAAATCCGTTAAGTGATATTTTCTTTTTTGTACTAAGGGATTCAACACCCGCTCTGAGTAGGCAGAAATTTTAAAGGTTTTATTAAATGCTGCAGACACTATATGCCTGAAAGGGGGCTTGTTCCAAGTTTTTATGTATCTTTGGTATTCCAAATAAGCAGCCAAGCTGTGGCTCATCCATCATTAAAAGTGCAAGCAAGTCTAAAGTTATGTATCCTTGATGTAACAAGTCGAACAAAGTTAAATCTGTATTCTTATAACTGTTTCTCACAAACCTTTTAGATACTTTTTGATAGCTGCTTTAATCTGACAGCAAATTATAGATAGTTTCATTGTATTTGATGTTGTCCATAATAACAATACCTTGCCCTTTATCTGCCTTTGTGTATCTTAAATCAGTGTAACTGTCTAATTTCATTAATGGTGCAATTTCAGCTTTACTTAAATTATATTTGTTGTTGACCCTATTACGTATACCATAACATATTATTGATGTCTGTCTCACAAATAGATGAAAAAACATTCAATGTGTGACATAATGTGGGATTATAATTACTAGCTCTTTTAAAAGCAACATTTTTGATGTTAACATCATTTAAAATATATTTAAGGTTGAACTTCCTTACAAATAACTTGAACTCAGAATGTTAACAATAAAAGCATTGTTGGCTGGAAGAAATAAAAAACCTTTTGCCAACAGTCCTATCTCTACATCAGAAAAAACTTTATTACTCAAGTAGAAAATGTGACAATCATTCACTAACGTCCTTTGTTTTTGCCCTTCTTTTTGGTCACCACAGTTAGAGCTTCTTGGTTCGGACCAAACTGCTTCCGTTGCTAGGGTTGCCACCTTCCTTCGTGGCAAAAACCAGAGTAAAGCCACACCCCTCGTATCACCAGTAACCCCGCCCACCCCATCTCCCACCTACATTCCGTCCATTTTGTGATGTTGCGATGACATCACTCGGCGGGGAATGCCCTCTCTTTCCGTTCCTGCTACTTGCTTTCGGCTGATTTACTATGCTTTTCTGTAAAAAAAAAGCATAGTAAATCAGCGATTTAAACTCCGATAGTCTGTTTCCTTTTTGAAACAGAATACCGGAGTTTGTACAGTGTTTTCCAGACTACCGGAGAATCAGTTTGATTTCCGGATAGTCTGGAAAAAAAACGGAGGGCTGGTAACCCTATCCGTTGCTGTTGTAAAAAACAAAGGGGAGGAGGAGGAGGAAGAAGTAGTTAAAGTGTCCCGATGTTGCTCCCCAAAATCATTTTGTGACACATCACCAGTCTCAACATTAATAAAAGAATCCAGTCTATCAAGATTCTTAGCCACTGCATTTTTCTTGTCATGAAAATTAAGTTCAACTCCACCTTGTTTTTGTCCCTTCTTTTTAATAAGAAAGGCTTGTCCCCACTGGTAACTTTTGATGTCCTTAGCCATTTTTTTCTTTTTCTTATTCGTGATGTTACTGACAAGCCTTTCAGTTTTCTCAAAAAGATTTCGGTATAAATAATAAAATACCTGAAAATCAACATGCTTATTAAGCTTGGCATCAATAATGAAGATCTGTTCTCTAAGTGACTTAATTTTGTCTGAATTCCAAGCAATTAGAGCTTTTAACGCTTCCAAACCAGCTTTGTTGTAAATTTCTGTAGCAATACTATAAATATTATCATTAACAGATATACCATTTGGAAATGTGTAAACTCTGAGTCCCAAAGGTATGACTTTTAAGTCCACGCATTTATTAAGATAATGATTTTCAAGTACTAAACTTTTTAATTTCAAAACCTTATTTTCCATTTCAAAAAAATAAGCTCTAAAATCAAAAGAATTATGAGGTGTGTTTACAGATCTCGCAGACTGTCCCAAGGAATTAACGTCCAAAAAAGGATTAGAATCTTCTTCTTGCAAGAAATTAGCAAGCATGTGCTAAGAAAAATCCTTTTCTACTGCAATAACTGTTCCTTCATCTGAAGAAGATGAAAGAAAAACATCTGAACTTTCAGCACGCTTGTGGAGGACTCCGAAACTCCCTTTTAACTGTGTTAGCACCGCCTGCGCTTGTTCAATAGCGTCAGCCAAGTTCTTGGTAAGATTGGACACTCCTTCTGGCACAAAATGTAAAAGTAAGGTCACGAACGTCAGTAGCGTTCATGTTGAAGCTGCACAACCACCCTGTTAGGTATCCAAGATGAAATTCTGCTGGATAAAACGTCCAAAACACCCGGAAAATGAAAGCGATGTTAAACTCGTAGCAATGCAGATATACAAAGCGATAATGGCATAAAGTCAATATAAAACAATGCCGAGAAGATGAAAATATGGAATATGTGCTTGAACACAAAAAAAATAAATAAATAAACTGACAACTAAAACAACTATAAAAACAAAATGGCAACCAGACACAGAGAGAGAATTTAAGTGCTTTCATTCATTTAATTCACAAAACTTCTTCAGAAACTACAATCATACTCCAACTGCTCACTTAAATATCTAATTAAACAATTAAATTACAAATCCACCAATGACAAATCAGAATGCAAAAAAATCACATAAATATTAAACAGTTTCTCCCATAGTTTAAAAATATATTACATAATTGTGTCAAAAAGACATGTATAAAACAACATAAAGTATACAATATTAAATAGTAATAGTTTTCTAATATATGCATTCCTAATTCAAATGTTTTTAAACTTTAAAAAGAAACTAAATGTACTAATTAAGTCCAACAAGGCCAGCTACAAGATCAAGATAGCCTTACAGGCTAAAGATAATCACAAGGCCTTCTACAGCTACGTCTGTAACCTTAAAGGCAGCACACAACAATGTGCTAAACTGGTGGTAAATATCACCACTTTCACAAATCAAAGTGATATAGCAATCTCCTGGCTGACACATACAGTTCAAACATCACCCCCCCATGAAATATCTGCTAGTGAAAACCCCCCACTCACCAGCTATTAGCAGGGAGCAGGTCATGGCAGTGCTCACAAAGACCACAAACCGAGCTTCAGTGGGCCCCGACAATACCCAGGTTGCCTCCTAAATAGCCTGAAACATGACCTATAAGGACTGGCTCATTACTGAAATGTTGACACTTGAAATGCCGAGTGTTGACAAGTCGAAAAAAATAAAGACTGAAAACAGAGGTGAAGAGCGAATCTGAAAAATCACACTTCTCCTTTAAATGTCTTTTTTGAAGGGGGACCCCCCCACACACACACACACCAACAAACTTACATATACCATCTCTGACATTGCCATACCTAAGAGAAAAGGGAATATTCTGAAAAATGGCATCTTGGGCTTAGTGTATGTAAGTCATTCTTTTGACCATTCAGTCTGTATTTTGAGACTCACTCTACTGGGTCCCAACATTTCAAGTAGTTACCATGAAAACCACTTAAGTCATCTTTCATCTGTAGCCTGAATGGAGAACTGCAATGGTTATTCCTCTTCACAAGAATGTATCTTTAACCAACCCTTGGAAATATAGACCAGTAGTCTGACTTAACCTATCATGCAATGCTGTGGACTGAATTATCATGGAAATGATCAGCAAAGACATGGGTAACCTATGGATACCCAGCCCAGTTTGACTTTGTCAAAGGGTGGTCATTCCTATTTAATCTGGTAGACTTCTATCAGAGTGTCACTAAGGCAATAGATGAGGGGAAAATGATACATACCATTTAGCTAAAGCTAGCTGAGGTGTTTGATACAATATCCAATTACTGTTACCCTACCCTGCACTCTTTGATTACCCTGCTGTAGTCCCTGATCTCTTCTTCCCTTGTTCTTGTACTGTTTCTGCCTAGCTGCTTTTATACTGATCTTACACTCCTATATTTTAATCTTACCAGTGTTTTTAATTCTCTTTTTATCTTTACAGCTTGGACAGTCAATCCTTTTCATCAGACTCCCCTAATCTGCTACTGCTGTTTCCCAACTACCTGGACCTTGCTTCCTTGAATCCTGCTAGATTTCCTCCTTCCTGGTATTGAGAATTGCCTCTCTCAAGCACAACTAAGTGTAGGTGCTATTCCAACAACATACTGCAACTCCTGTAATATAATCTTTTTATCTGGCTTGCACACTGGCACGGACTTTTTTTTTTCATTTGAATTATTAGTGGACATTCGTATTATTAGGCTCATACATGCAGTTCCCTATTTTGGCCACCAGATGGCAGCATTCCAGATGAAATCCAACCCCTAGCATACATACAGTAAACGGGACTTTATTCAATTACACCTGAAGTGAATTAAATTCCTCTACTGCTGCATTCCAGGTTCTGCATTTTTGCTTACTGGCTTTGCCAGCCCTGTCTGCACTAGAACACACCTCCACAGAAAGGTGTAGTGTCCCATTGCAATTTATTTCTCTGCACATAGCCCACAGACTCAGTGTGCCACTCATCCACAGCCAGTAAGGCAAAACAACGTACCCAACACACTAGTCATAAGTGACTCTATAGTCAGGCACACTGATGTCCCACTCACCAGGCTAAACAAGGAGAAGGTTACTGTCAACTGCCTGTCGGGTGCCAGGATCCGCCACATAACCCACGCACTCAGGTCACTCCACAACAAGTACAAATATGACTCTGTCATTGTCCATGTTGGTGAGAATGACCTGAGACGTACCTCCCTGGACTACATGAAAAGAGATATGGAAGAGCTCTCTGATCTTGTAGCCCAGGCAGGTATGACCCTAGCCCTGAGTAGCATTCTGCCGTCGCCCAGAATGATACCGCAGTACAAGGACAAAATGATTGACTTCAACAATTGGCTAAGCTTCTGGTGTCATTCTAAGGGGATCCAGTATCTGTCTGCTTGGGATGACGTGGTCGATAGACCACGATGCTTTGCCACAGATGGCCTGCACCTGTCGCCCCTGGGATTCCGGATACTGGCAAAGGCTCTTGCTGCCCCTATAGTGCCTTTTTTAGGCAGAGTTCAAATAAATTCACCACCATAAAAGGAACAGGCAAGCAAAAACTGTGGGTAATGCTACACAATGCTAGAAGTCTAAATCTCAAAATGCACTCACTCGAGGCACTCCTTAAAATGGAGAACATCGATATCTGTGCAGTGACTGAGACCTGGTTCAAGGCTCCAGAGAGCACCCCTGCACTACCAGGCTATAACTCATACCTCACTTTTCGGCCATGTAACCTGGATCGAAACACCAAGGGCAGAGGTGTGTCCATATTCATTAAGGATATCCACACCTCCAGGCTAGTTGTTCAGCATAATGCATCTGAGGTTATCCAAGTGCAACTATGGGCAAAACTGCAATCCAAATTGTAGCTTGCTACAGATCCCCCACCATGCCCCAGGATTCCCACTCCTCTTTTCTTGATGTACTGGAAAATATTAGGGTTCAACCAAACACCCTAATAATGGGCAACTTCAACTACCCCACCATTAACTGGGAAAACTACTCGTGTACCAACTCCTTAGCTCAACGCTTTCTGGAATTCATAAACTCGAATGCCCTAGATCAACTTATCCACACCCCCACCAGGGGCAACAATATCCTATACCTAGTCATTACCAACATGAGTGACCGGTGTTCCACACCTGAAGTCAACCCCTCGTTGGTCCGATTCCGACCATAAGCTTATCACCCTTGATATCCACATCCCACCCCTACCCCCCATTAAGGAAACCACAGTAAAAAATTTCTCCAAAGCCAACTTCATGCTTCTTAAGACAGAAGTGGTGAACTTCATGACACCCATGCAGATGGACAATACAGTTACAACTGCTGAATCCTACACAAATGCACTCTATAAGCACTTACACGAATGCATGGATCATGCTGTCCCAAACAGAACCAAGACGCTATCCTCCAAAAAAAGGAAGCCAGTCTGGTGGTCCTCTGCCATAAACAAACTGTACAACAGAAGGAAGAAACTGTTGTAAAAGAAAGTAAAATCCCATGAGTGGAGGTGCTCCCTGGTCAGCCTGAGTAAGAAGCTGAGATCCCTTATAAGATCCTCAAAAGCTAGCTACGAAAACAAAATTGCCTCTAAATCCAAGGACAACCACAAAGCATTCTATAGCTATGTCAAGAATCTAGATGGCAACACCCAGATCTGCTCCGAATTACAGCACAAAAGCACGAAAATTACAAAACCAACTGATATTGCCAACATCCTGGCAGATCGGTTCATTGCTAACTTTACCCCCCCTCTCACCCCCTAAAGGGCTCATATCTATACAAGAAGAATGCAGAGTCCCTTTAATCACAACTACGCAGGTAAAAGCTGCACTCACTAAAGCCAAAAACATAGCATCCATGGGACTGGACAACATCCCAGGCTGCGTTTTACATGAACTTCAGAACAAACTGGCTCCCCACTTAAGCACCATGTTCAATAATAGCCTCACATCAGGCTTTGTGCCCACTGAATGGCGCACAGCAACAGTTATCCCACTCCACAAAGGGGGAGTCACCACTGATCCCAGGAACTATCGACCTATTAGCCTGATGAGCCTGGTCTAAAAGGCCATGGAACATATAGGTTCATAGGTTCATAGGTTGGTACTAGGCTATCGGCCCTAGGGCCTATGCAAGCCTAGCCATAACAATTCCCTGGATATTTCTTCCCACAATATTTACTACTCTGAGCCCCTGTCTAGCAGGGCAACTGACATGATCCCCAGGGTGAATTTCCTATCTCCCATCCAATCATCAAGGTTCCTTTTGAAGAGGGCCAATGAAGGCGCTCTGCTTGACATGTATGGGCAGTCTATTCCAGAGTATGGGGAGTCTCTGGGTCAGGAACCTATCCCTTCAGCATGTTTTGTTCATTGTGATGACAAGGTTTAGATCCCTGGAGCAGGTGGCTCTGAGGGATTGGGATTTCTTTAAGTGGAGCATGTCCAACAGCTCAGGGTTTGACATGGCCTTGTATGTTAAACAGAGATCGCCTCTGAGTAGACGATATGCCACAGAGTATAGCTGGAGTTTTTTTTAGACGGTCAGCATATGGCATCTGCTTTAGGCCTGTGATTCTTTTAGTGAGGTATTTCTGTGGCGTTTCCAGCTGTTGCAGATGTCTTGTGAGGTACATACCAAACGGGGCATTATACTCTATAATGGGTCTAATGAGGGATGAGTACAGTGGGACAATGACCTCCTTTTTTCTGGATGAAAAGCCCTTAGTGATGAGATGTGCCACAAAGAAGGATTTCCTGACTGTTGTGGCGATGTGATTATCGAAAGTGAGACCACTGTCCACCTGTGTCCCTAAGTCTCTCATCACACTTTCGAAGTTTAGCATCCTGCCACCTATGTGGTAATTCATGGGTACATGTTTTTTTCCAAAGGGGATAACTATACATTTCTTGGCATTAAGCTTGAGCCCATGGCTCTGGCACCAGGCATCTGTTTCTGTAAGGCCTTTTTGTAGAATATCCACATCATTTGGGGATTCAATAATGTCTCCCAGTTTGCAGTCATCTGCAAACTTTGTTAGCCAGAGTCCCTTAGTGTTGGCCTGTACTTCAGAGAAGTAGATGCCAAACAAGAGTGGTCCCAGGACCGAACCCTGAGGTACTCCACTTGTCTCCACTTGTCACTTGTCTGGAGCTGGATTTGGAGTCGGCTACTTTTACAGTCTGGGTTCTGTCAGTAAGCCAGTTGGCAACCCATCGAGTGACATAGGGATTTATGCCCAGCTTAGTAAGTTTATCTATGATTCCAGAGTGGGGGATGATGTCGAAGGCCTTGGCGAGGTCCAGATAGGCTGTGTGGACCACCTTACCCTCGTCCACAGCTCTGGAGACTGATTCGAAGAAGTCATTCAGATTCAGGAGACAAGATCAGCCCTTCACAAACCCAAACTGGGTGGGGTCCAGTGTTTGAAGGTTGACAATGTCTTTGTTTATAAGTTCCATGATAATGCGTTCCATGCCCTTGCAGATCAGGCTTGTCAGACTGATGGGACGGTAGTTCCCGGGATCCAAGGTGGATCCTCCATTGTGGAGCGGGATAACTGTAGCTGTGCGCCACTCAGTGGGCATGAAGCCTGAGATGAGACTATGATTAAACATGACACTTAGGTGAGGTGCCAGTTCATTTTGTAGTTCATGTAGTACACAGCCTGGGATGTCATCTGGTCCCATGGATGCTGTATTCTTAGCTTTGGAGAGTGCGGTTTCTACCTGTGTGGCCGTGATTATCGGAATTTGGCAATTTTTTGGTATTGAGATGGGCCCTTTAGGGGATAAGAGGGGGGTGAAGTTGGCACTAAATCGATCTACTAGGATATTGCCTTGTGGTTGTCTTTGGAATCTTTGGCAATTTTATTTTCCTAGCTAGCTTTTGAGGATTTTATGAGGGATCTCAGCTTCTTACTGAGGCTGGTGAGGGAGTTTTTTGCATCCTGGGATTTTCCTCTTTTCTGCAACAGTTTCTTCCTTCTGTTGTATAGTTTGTTTATAGCAGGGGACCACCAGATTGGCTTCCTTTTTTTGGAGAAGAGCATCTTTGTTCTATTTGGGATGGCACGATTCATGCATGAGTGGATGTGCTCGTACAGTGCCTTAGTGTAGGATTCTGCAGTCAAACTTCCAGATCCCATCTGCGTGGGTGTGTGAAGTTTGTCACTTCTGACTTCAGTAGCATGAAGTTGGCTTTGGAGAAGTTTTTTAAGGAGGTTTCCTTACCGGGGGGTGGGGGTGGGATGTGGATGTCAAAGGTAATTTTCTTATGGTCAGACCTGACCTATGAGGGGTTGACCACTGGTGTGGAGCATCTATCTCCCATGTTGGTAATGACCAGGTCTAGGATATTGGCTCCCCTGGTGGGACAATGGATTAATTGATCCAGGGCGCTGGAATTTATGAATTCCAAGAACAGTTGGGAAAAGGAGTTGGTACCCGAGTAGTTTTCCCAATTAATGGCAGGGTAGTTGAAATCACCCAGTATTAGGGTGTTTGATTGTATCTTAATATTTTCCAGTATGTTTAGAAAGGTGTAGTGAGAATCTTGGGGCATGATGGGGGGTCTGTAGCAAGCTACAGTTTGGATTGCAGTCTTACCTAGTGTTAGTTGCACCTGGAGAATTTCAGATGCATTGTGTTGGACAACTAGCCTGGAGGTGTGAATATCCTTGGTGAATATGGACACTCCTCCACCTGTAGTGTTTCGGTCTTGGTTTTGTGGCCGAAAAGTGTGGTAAGAATTGTAGCCTGGCATTGTAGGGGTGCTCTCTGGAGCCTTGAACCAGGTCTCAGTTACTGCACAGATATCGATGTTCTCCATTTTTAGGAGTGCCTCGAGAGAGTGCATTTTGAGGTTTAGACTTCTAGCATTGAGTAGCATTACCTTCAGATTTTGCATGCTTGTATCTGTTATGGTGGTGGTTTTATCCTTTGAACCTTGCCTAAAAAAGGCACTATAGGGGTGGCAAGAGCTTTAGCCAGTAGCCTGAATCCCAGGGGTGACAGGTGCAGACCATCTCTGGCAAAGCATCGTGGTTTGTCGATCATGTCTTCCCAGGCAGACAAATACTGGATCTCCTTTGAATGACTCCAGAAGCTTAGCCAATTGTTGAAGTCAATCATTTTGTCCTTATACTGTGGTATCATTCTGGGCGAAGGCAGGATGCTACTCAGGGCTAGGATCATAGGTATCATCATGGAACTCATAAACAAAGACATCGGTAACCTCCAAACTCTGGATCCCACCCAGTTCGGGTTTGTGAAAGGCAGATCATGCCTCCTGAACCTGATTGACTTCTTTGAGGCAGTCACCAAAGCCGTGGATGAGGGTAAGGTGGTTCACACAGCCTATCTTGACCTTGCCAAGGCTTTTGACACCATCCCCCATTCTGGAATTATAGCTAAACTCACTAAACTAGGTATAAATCCCTACATCACATCATGGGTTGCCAACTGGCTCACTGACAGAACCCACACTGTAAAAGTTGCAGGCTCCAAATCTGACTTCAAAGCAATGACAAGTGGAGTACTACAGGGTTCCATCCTAGGACCTCTCCTGTTTGGTATCTTCTTCTCTGAAGTACAGGCTAACACAGAAGGCCTCTGACTAATGAAGTTCGCAGATGACTGCAAACTAGGAGCCATAGTCAAGTCTCCAAATGATATGGACATGCTACAGAAGGGCCTCACTGAGACATATGCCTGGTGTCAGAGCCATGGCCTCAAGCTCAATGCCAAAAAGTGCAGTGTCATCCCCTTTGGTAAAAACTCTGTACCTATGAACTACCACATAGGCAGCAATCTACTTAACACTGAATGCGTGATAAGAGACCTTGGGACCCAGGTGGACAGTAGTCTCTCCTTTGATAGTCACATCGCCACAGTAGTCAGGAAGTTCTTCTACATGGCACACCTCATCATAAAAGGGTTCTCATCCAGGAAAAATTAGGTCATTGTTCCCCTCTACTCGTCACTCATTAGACCCATTATAGAGTACAACGCCCCTTTTGGAATGTACCTCACAAGACATCTGCAGCAGCTGGAAAGGCCACAGAAGTACCTCACTAAGAGGATTACTGGCCTCAAACAAATGCCCTACACTGACCGCCTCAAAAAACTCCAGCTTTACTCTGTAGCATATCGCCTACTCCGAGGTGATCTCTGCCTAACATATAAAGCTATGTCAAACCCAGAGCTGTTGGACATGCTACACCTAAAGAAATCCCAATCCCTCTGAGCTACATGCTCTAGGGACCTAAACCTTGTCACCATAATAAACAGGACATGCTAGAGGGACAGATTCCTGTCCCAGAGACTTCCTATACTCTGGAACAAGCTACCCATCTATGTCAAGCAAAGTTCTTCATCAGCACTCTTCAAGAAAAATCTTGATGAGTGGAGGGGAAATAGGAAATACACACCAGTGATCACTTCTGTGTCTCTGCTGGACAGTGGCACAGGAAAATAACTTTCGTGAGTGGCTTAAGCAATGGAACCTTGCTGGCTAGGCTTACGTAGGCCCTTGGGCCGATAGCCTAGTACCTACCTATGAATCTGCTTAGATTAACTGTATGCTTACCTTTCAGGCACTAGCACAGTGCTGCTACTGATTGTTTCTCACTCCTTTGGCTCCGCCCTCTCCGTTCTCCCTGTGGGCTCACTCTGCTCCCCTACTCTACCCCCAAATCTCACCCACCCCCACTACCTCCACATTTAAACTTAACTAACCACACCAACTATCCACTCCATACTACCCACCTCACCCCTATCAATCCCCTTCCATAGTCCACTCCCTTAAAAGTACTCCACCCCCTTAAACTATATCACCACCCATTACTTTTCTGATATACTGAGAAACCTAAACCTCAAATAAACTTCCAAAACCCAAACTAAATTGCAACTTAACTTCTCTCCACCTTAATTCAGATCATAACCATGTCCCTTAAAACTCAATCCACATTAATACAAATATTACTTGTAACAAACTTATTTTATCTAATCCATCTAACCCAACCAAATAATATAAATCATTATCCCCAATTCCACACCACTACCCTATCCTTCATTAATGACACACATAACTCTACCTATATATCCCCTTGTCTCTTCCCGCTCAACAACACCATGCTCTTCCCCTATAGAGTTCTAACTATAAACACCACTCCCAATTATACCAGCCATATAGCCTCAAAACTCATTAACTGCACTAAGTACCCCTATCTAAGAAAGTATCTCCCCCACCACCTTATCTCTAGCCTCCTCTCTGGTGACATCCACCCCAACCCTGGCCCCTCTTTCACTCTGGACCTAACCTCCCAACCTCACCCCCTCCTTATGTTGTTGTTTATCTTTCAGCTTTTCTCGGTTAGGGTTTGCCACAGCGGAACTCCGGTCTGCTAATGATTGGCAGTAGATTTTCATGAACGCCGAGGTGCCAGCTTCACCTTCAATGAAGAGCACACCCATTTACGCATGTCTTTCGAACGCCCACCCAACCGCGGGGAGGACATGCAGACTCCACACAGAAGGCACTCCCCGTACTCCAGCCAAGAATCGAACGGGAGAACCTCTTGCTGTGAGGCAACAAAGCTACCGCTGCACCACCGCGGATAACCTCACCCCCCCCCTTATGCAGCTAGTAAATCCCTCCAATTCTCAGCTCTAAATACTCGAAGCATCTGTAACAAAATTCCAAACCTTTATGCCTGGCTTTTACATAATCAACCAGACATTCTCTCCATCTCAGAAACCTGGTTCAAGCCCCATATAAAAGACTCTGAACTAATACCACCCAACTACCGCATTCTAAGAAATGATAGAAAACAAAACAAAAAGGACGCAGGGTAGCACACTTATACTCTGCATCCCTGCTAATCACCTCCTATACCAAACCCTTCCCCAAATTTGGTAAGGCAGAAATGATACCAGCCCTACCCCAGCTAAACAAGCATAAACTCATATTTATCCTCCCCCTCTATATCCCCCCTGGTGATAATGTCTTATCCCTTGAAGACATTCTCTCCTGTGTCTCTTCTAACATCACTCACAAAACAATAATCCTGGGTGATGTTAACATAAATTGGGCCTCAATCCAATCTCCCACTAACTCACTCATCATTAACCTATATAACTTCACACAGCTAATCATTTCCACTACCAGACCCTCAAACAACACCACTACTGGAAGTACAACAGATTGGATTCTAGTAACCCATCCTCACTATATCTCAGTTAGTGGTATTCTGCCAGACCCACTAGCTGACCATTTCCCCACTTTTGCCCACCATCTCCCCTCTTCTGTGCAACTAACTCACACCTATAGTTCCTCTTGCTGCTTAAAAAACTTTAATCCTGAAACTTTCATAAACGCACTAAAAAACACCAACTGGAACCCTTTAAAAACCCTTTCCCTAGGTAATGCTCTGTCCCACTTTAGCACCACTTTCACAAACCTACTCAACTCCCTTGCCCCCCTAAAAACTAAATGCATAAAAAGTAATCCTACACCCTGGTTAACTAAAAACACTTTTGTTTCCATGTGACTTCACTACAAAGCATGGGCACGATACCAGAAATATAAAACCTCTATTACCCTTACTGAATATAAAACACTACGCAGTAAAGTCAAAAAACTCATAGCCTCTGACAGCAAATTATATTTCACTACCCTCCAAACTAACCATAATACCAATCCCAAACTATTTTGGAAAGGAATTACAGCTCTCCTTAACCCTGGAAAAACAGAAAACCCTTGCCCAAACCCAGATGCATCCGACATGGACTTAGCAACCCAATTTAACTCCTTTTTCATTGACTCCATCAACAAACTAACATTATCTTTCACCAGTAAATCCATAGCTCCTCCTCAGCCTGCTCCCACCCCTGACATCCCAAGCTTCCAACCCTCACCTTTCTCCATTAATCCTATCTCCATATCTGCCATAAAAAAAAAAAAATCTCCAAAAATTAAAACCTGGCTCCAATGCCCCTGACGAAATCCCCTCGTACTTCCTAAAAGTAGCTGCTGAAGCAAGCAATTGCCCTCCCTGTCACCATACTAATAAATTGGTCAATCTTAGAATGCCAGGTCCCCCAACTTTGGAAGAAGGCCTTTATTATTCCTCTCCATAAAGGAGGAAATAATGACATCCCAAATATTCGCCCTTTCGCCATCCTATCCCCTATTTCCAAGCTACTTGAAAAGTGTGTCCACCAGCAACTCTTACCTTACTTCATCAATAATCGGCTTCTTACCCCCACACAACATGGCTTTAGACCAGGTCATAGTACCTCCACTGCCCTCCTCTCCTTCTAGAAATGGTCAACAAAGCCTGTGACTCTGGCCACTTCGTATCCACTCTCCTTCTTGACCTTTCTAAGGCATTTGACACCATTTCCCACAACCTGCTTCTTACCAGACTCTCTAAACTTAACCTATCCCCTTCCTCTACACAGTGGTTCTCAAAATATCTCACAAACAGGCAACAAGCAGTTAAATGGAAACAAGGTACCTCTCCCTTTCTCAGCACATCCACAGGCATCCCCCAAGGTTCCATTCTAGGCCCATATTTTTCAACATATTCATAAATGATTATTTCCAAGCTATTCCTAACCAGTCTCACCCAGTATGCCGATGATTCTACTATAATCTGTTCCTCTCCTTCCATTACAACTCTTAACAATCTGACACAGGCCGCCTTCTCTTCCATTGAACAGTGGATGCTAGGCAACTACCTAGCTCTTAATGCAACTAAAACAAAACCTATGCTATTTAATGCCTCCAAAACCTCTTCCCTAGACAAACAATCCTTTGTAATTACCAGCAAAAATAATACCCCCCTAGAACTAGTCTCTGACACAAAACTACTAGGAATTATCATCGACGATCAACTACAATTTGACAAGCATCTACAAGCAAATATTTAAAAAACTCATAAAAATTAGGTATGCTTTACCGTCACAGTCGCTTTATCTCTCCCAACACCAGGATTACATTAGCTAATACATACCTCATCCCATCCCTTTTATATGATGCATCTATCTTAACCAGCTTGCAGTCTTCCCTCAAAATAAAACTCTCATCTTGTTGTAACAAAATATCCAAATTTGCAGCAGGTCATAGAGCCTCTTCCCACCACTGTAATTCCCTTCAACTAAGTTGGCTAGAATTACCAAACTTCCTCACATATACCCAGCTTATCCAAGCACACACACTCATACATAACCCATCTCTTTGCCCCTCCCTAGCAAATACCTTTGAAATGCACAAGCTAGATAGACTCCTAAGGTCCAGTTCCCAAAACCTAATTAAATTGCATAAACCAAAACGTCCAGCTGGAAATCACCTGATGTCCTCCTCTCTTGCACGCCTCTGGAACTCTCTCCCTTCTCCCATCCACACCACCAGCAGTCTCTCCTTATTTAAAACCTTACTGCACTCGCGCCTTACTTCACAATGGAAATGCTCTTGCTCTCATCCAACCTAATTCTGACCACACTTTCTTCCTAACTTTCCAAACTTATTTGCTGCCTATCACTGCCTCCTAAACCCATGTGATGTATTCGACCAATAACTAAAAAGTTACCTCATTGTAATTGCCAAAAATAAAAAATAAAAAATTACTACTTAACCTGACCTGATGTAATTTTGCAAATTAAAATCTTTTTATTTCTGTATTAGGTAACATTTACTTGAAATGTGTGATATGGATTTGTACTTTTTCTGAACTATGTATGTAACATTTATTTGAAATGTATACTATGGATTTATGTTTTTTTTTTGTATACTATGTACCTGTATTTTTCTGTAGCTTTTCTCCCCAGGACTCCATTGAAAATGGGCTCCTTGTAGCCCAGTGTACTATCCTGGAAAACAAACTGCAAATAAATAAATAAATAATATCCTACTCCTAAATCCCTGCATAACTCACTGGATTGCCAGCTGACTCCCAGATACGAGACATTAAGTCAGAATTGGTGAGACCACCTCCACTAGGAGGCTGGTCACTACTGGGGTTCCTTAGGGCTCTGTGATGGGCGTTTTCTTGGTTGGCATCTACTGTCAAAGGCCTTTGGCTAACCAAGTTCGCAGATGACTACAAATTGGGAGCTATCATAGATTCTTCCTATGACACTAACATCTTGTAAGAGGCTCTACTACAGACAAGTGACTGGTGCCAGAGCCGCAAGTTAAAACTAAGTGCCAAGAAGTACATTATGGTGCTTTTTGGGGAAGTGGACACCCAGGTTAATTACTCCATCAATAAGACATTCCTAAGAGTTGACTCTGTGTCTGGAGATCTAGAAACAAATGTCAACAATAATCTGACTTTTGACCAACATGTGGCCAAGATAGTAAGAAAATCATTGTATGTCACCCAGCGTATAACTAAGGACATCCAGGTCCAAAGAAGTTATAGAGCTACATTACTCTGTCCTTATCAGACCCATCATTGAGTACAATGTCCCCTTTGGCATGTACCTGACCAGGAATATGCAGCAGTTGGAATGCTGACAAAGGTTCCTCATCAAAAGAATCCTCTGAGTAAATACTGTCCCATACAGGTCACCCTAAAGCCCTCTCTCTTTATTCAGTCTCCTACAAGTTATCGAGTGGTGATCTATGCCTGGCATGTAAGGCATCCTCACATCGAAATGTGATGGACCTTTTGCATGTCCACAAAATGAACAGCACCAAAACCACTAGATCCAAGGATAGAGCATGCTGATGAGACTGATGTGTTTCAGAGGATCCCCACGCTATGGTATTGTCACCCCATCCATGTGAAGCAGAGTCTATCCCTAACCCTATTCATATGCAACTTTTATCACTGGATGGGAAATCAGAAATTCACCTCTTTCCTGGCTCCCATGTCTCTGATAGAGGCAGACAGTACAATATACCCTAGCGTACCCTCCAACACACACACACAAAACATTTGGTAACTTTCTAATTAATGTATCCCTCCAGTAGAAGTCCATGTTGCAAAGGAACACAAGTGGGTTGGGTTGTATGACTAGGCTTATACCTTGAGGCCATTAGCCTAGTATATACCTCTCAAATTTCAATAATCACAAAGTTCTTTTGATGATATTCTTGATCTCCATGAATGGGGACCTCCTATTTGTTATCCCAGAGACAGATAGACCAGATAATGAAAACAGATGCATCAGACTACATCTATAGGTCCCACTTTCAGCAGTTATGCGTTCACAGCTCCTGGTCCAAGCAGTAGATGAAGAAATGTAGAATTATGAAAAATGATGGCTATTCAATATGCCATGCTGGCTTTCCAGCTTTTTTCTTCAAACAATACCACAATGAAATGGCACATCAACAAACAAATGAACCCTTTCATATTGTATCCAGTGCATCTGGCAAACATCTCTCCCAGTATTCCATTGAAAATCTTATTTCTACAAACACTGTGGTTAAACTATTCTTACAGCATGCATTCTATATGTGGCCACAAAGTTTCTGTACAATTCCCAGCCTGGGACCTGAACCTCATAGTAGAAGAAAATGTGTCTCATTTTAAGTTTACCATTAGAGCTGAGCTGGAAGACTGTCTAATCTGTAGTGGTAATCTCATCCAGAAGGATCTCTGAGGTGAACTCTGTGATGTGTAGGAAGTCTTATGCCATTTTCCACAAAGAGAAAGTTTTCTTGAAAATAAACCCTTCTTGAATGCAAAAATTACTTCATCTCTTTCCCTCAATCAATCTTTCAATCTTCTCTGAGAACAAGGGTGGGAGTATTTTACACTTCTTAGATGTGCATAGATGACTAGGATGGCAGAACTGCAGTCTTTAGCAAAAACTGATCAGTGGTTTCCTTCATGCTAGGCAACTGAATTCACTCATTAACTAAGCATTTTCCGCAAGGGTGGCAAAATGTACAAACTTCTGCTATGACAGGCATGGCGAAAGTCTCACTAGGCAGGTCAAGGCTGAATCAACTAAGTTGGCTCTCAACACTGCTGCTTTCTTCAAAAGTGGAACTGCTCAGAGTATTTGTAGGTTGTCACTTGGACTTCCAAATTTGCCTTCTTTAAGCACTACAAGCTGGATCCCCTATCTGGAAGTAAGGAAAGATTCGCTGGTGCTATTTCACATGTCATGTTATAGTCATCAGGCAATGTTTGGAGTCAGGACTGCACATTGCAAGGGTTTCTGCACATTCATGTTGTGATACTTATGATAAACATAGTGCAGTTATGTGGTACAGCATAACCATAAATAGTTGAATGAAAAGATAATTGCTGTAAAAGAGGCTCCCACACTCCTTACAACTGATACTACCCATTTCTAAACTCAAATTTTTCTGTTAGGTATAGTGTGTACTGCTGCAGAGCTGTGTGTAGGTTTTTAACAGTGGAAGGTTACTTATTTTTGCAGCACACTTTTATCATTTAGAATTACTTCAGATTTTATTTAATGTGTTTTAATTACTAAGCGCAGTACAGCAAAATTACCATAAGTGAGGGTGCACTCTATCTTGACACCAAGTTCATAAGGCAACATTTTTATACAAGAACAGTCATCCTGAATCCATCATGCCACAGCAAGTGGCAATAATTTGCATAATCCTTTAAATCCACATTTTTGCAGGGGTGCACTTCTGCATCCACAAGGGGGGGGTTCTCCTACCATCCAGTCAACAAATATGCTATCTCTGAGGATGCACCAACCTAACAGAAAGGAAATACGGTTAATTCAAATGCAAATCATGTAATATGAATTTGTTTTGGGGTGCCCTGTATTTGCATTTCTTAAACTTGGATTACACTTGTCTAAAATAATCTTCAATTTCCAAACTTATTTTTTTTAAAGGAACTTTTTTTTAATCAATCACCAGTTTAAGTAACTGCATGCCCATGCAAACATGCCTTACTGTAATTTATTAACACACAGCTAATAACTATCCTAGTACCAAGGTTGGCATAATGGTTAAGGTGTTTGCCTTACAGCCACAAGGTGCAGGGTTTGATTCTCACATGGGGTAATTGGCTAGGCTTAAAAAAATGGTCCACAAGGGCAGTTAGCCTAGTACTAAAACTAAGTATATATATATATATATATATATATATATATATCTATATATGTATATATATGTATATATATATATATATATATATATATATATATATATATATATATATGTAAGTATGTATATATGTATATATATATATATATATATATATATATATATATATATCTATATAAAAAACACAAATAATAACATACTGAACTTGTAATTCACATTGAAGGTTACTTTCATCCTGTGCACCTTATCTTTCATTTATTAGAATTCCTGTTTAAAAATAGAATGAGAGACTTCAAAGTACTTATAATAACCCTAAACCAGTTTATAAATACACAAATTGAACAAAAAAAGTTAACATAAGTTTATATTGTGACGTCCCCACTCTGAGCCAGTAATCAAGGAGCCTGAATCCTCACCACTGGCACTGGAGAGGGACATTCACTTGAAACAAAAAGGGATACACCCATTATTTCCAGATGCAGCTCTCTGCATCAAGAAAAATTTCCCTTAAGAGCACACAGAAAACACACTCAGTCCGGGGTCTGGGTTTCTCTGTCTCCCTCACCAATAAGACTCCTCACTGGCACAGCTGTAGGGTTGAATCCTCAGCTCGGTGTCCAAGCCAAGTCCTTCAGCACCCTCTATGTGAAACCAATGCATGTTAAGTTGTCAATCTCGCCTTCATTCTTGCTGGATGGGTTCGGAGCCGATCCTCGGCTCCGACTCGGCCAATACTAAAGCTCGAGAGCTAATTCCACCGGCTCGAGGCTCCCCTATATCCCACAATGCTAGGCGGTAACTACTCAGATCTCGTTTGCCGCTATAGCTGACGAGGTGCGCTTTTCTACCGGCTCAGGCAGGTTAGTTCAAATTTACCTTTAGGTACTTCTATAACCCCCCTTTTAGTTCTAATACATATTCTTTAGTTTAATTTTAACTTTTAGATATATCAACCCGTATTTGTCGAGCCCCCTTCCCTTTTTACCCTTGTTCTAGGCCTTCGGCCCTTCCCTTACCCTAGTCCCTTATTAGATTAGCGTTGTAGGGGCTTGTGTGTGTGCTTTTTTGTATTAACATTAATAATTTATTTTTTCTGTAGAGAGTGTTTGGATTGTGTTTGTGTGTGTTAGCCTCTCTTTTTTCACTATGTCTAAAGACAAGGTCTCAGGCTTCAAGAAGTGTGACTCGTGCTGTCAGAAAATGTCTCTGACAGACGGTCACACTTCTTGTGTGTATTGCCTGGAGCCTTTGCACCTGCAGGACTCTTGTGCTTTTTGTCATGGGTTTAGCCCTAGAGTCCTGCAGGAACGCAAGAATAAACTTATCTTGCGGGGCTTATTAAAGCCTGAAGGCCCCCCGACTCAATCTGTGTCGGGGAAGCCTTCAAAAACTTCCAAGCAGTCGGCTCCTGCTCCTGAGTCGACTGCTGAGAAGTCTAAGCCGGCTTCGACATCGGCTCCGGCTGGAGCCGATGTTTCTAATCCTCATGTTGTTACCTCGGCTCTGGCTGGAGCCGAGGCTGATAAGACTTTGTCGGCTCCGATACCCTTATCGGAGCCACATTCGAGAAAGAGGTCCAGGTCCCCCTCTATCGGATCCGTGCACTCGGCGCCAGGATCCCCTCTCCTTTTGGAACGAAGTCACAAAACTCATTCCTCTCGGTCTTCCAGGTTATCAGACCATGATTTTCAAAGGGTGGTGAGTAGACTTCTCAAGTCCGAGGCACTGGCCCAAATGCTACATAGCCCGACTCACCAGTCAGTGGCTATTCCCGTTCCCCAATACATTCCTCCTCCGACTCCTTCGAGTTCGGAGCCAAGGCTTGTCGGAGCCATGACTGTCGGTGCGTCGGATCTGATACCTTCCATTTCGGCTCCGTCGTCTGCCCCGATCTCCTCTTTGGAGGGATCTCGGCGCCGAGCTTCCCTCATCGGCTCCGAGGGGGCGAGTGGCATCGGACCCTTGTCCGACCCCGCTCTCCCTCTCGGCACTTCGGCATTGGTGAGTTCGGCTCCGACATCGGCTTCGGAGCCGTCTCTGTCGGTGCAGGGGGAGGTCCTTGTCTCTTCGGAGCAAGGGCCTCAGGCCTTGCCTGACAGGGGTGCCTTCGAGGTCATGCGGAGCGTGCTAGAACCAGGTTCTGCCCCACAGTCAGCTCCTTCAACCCCTCCATCTACAGTGCCTGCGGTGATTTCTACTCACCCCCTTGTCCCAGACCGCAGAGAGCCAACTCCTCAAGATTCCTCCTCTTCCGAGGCCTCTCCTGACCCTGCAGGAGATACCCCAAGGAAGAGGCAGTGCAAGAGGAAGCACATTGACTCCCCTGAGTCTATCACCTCTGACACTGACTTAGAGGAATCCGAAGGGTCCCCTCGATCCCCCTCTGAGGATGTCTCCTTTGCTGACATCCTTGAGATCCTGAAACAGAGGGGGAACTGGCCAGCCCTTAATCCTTCGGAGGATGAGTCAGTGTATCTTGAGGCATTTGGTTCTCGCCCTTCTACCTCCTGGGTGTCCCCTCCCTTTGACCCCCTTATGGAAGTGGTGGCAAGGAAGGCTTGGACGGCTCCTGACTCAGTGGAACCCACCCGAGGAGACCATCCAAATTTATTACTGCCCCCAAAGACAAAGAGTTTTTATCCAAAGGTGTCCCTGTTGATGCCATGGTGGTGGCTGCGGCCACAAAGAAGGAGTTAGCTGATCCTTCGGTTCCTGTCCATCCTCCTAATAAGGAATCTAGGACCATGGACAGGTACGGCAAGTGGATGTTCTCGTCAGCGACCTTTTCAATGCGGTCGCTGAACTACTTATGCCACTTCACTCATCTCCAAAGAGATTTACTCAAGGATATGGGTGAACTGATGAAGGATCCTACAGCTGAGGGGTTCAAAGACACAATGAACTCCCAGTTGGCAACCCTAAATTCCATCGTTAACTCCTCCATGCGGCTGGTCTCATACGCAGCAGATGGGGCGAGTAGAGCCGCAGGCACAGGTGTTGCCTTACGACGGCACGCCTGGATGCGGCTATGCAACTTTGCGGACCCTTTCAAGGCGTCCTTCACCAATTCTCCCTTTGATGGATCATCCTTGTTTGGTCCACAGGTGAAGGATACATTGACCAGGTGTGAGGTAGAAGGTAAGACTCTCTCTGCTGTAGGAGTCCGTTTTTCTACCCCTTCTAGACCCTATCCCAAAGGTCAAAGGGGACGAAAGATGTGGTTCCACAAACAATCCCAGGGAGTCTCATCTGACGCACAAGGCCGATTCCCCTCTAGAGGCAGAGGGGGGAATAATAATAGACGCCGCCCTAGAGGCAGAGGAGGTCCGCAAAACCAGGGTAGCAGAGAAATGTTCTCTGACAAACCCTTTCAGCACCCTGAGGGCTGCCCGGCTGTCCACCTTCGAGGCAGTCGGGAAGGTTATCACTGTACCCAAAAGCCTGGCTTTCCCTTACTCAAGACAAATGGGTACAGTCGATCATATCCGAGGGTTACAAAATTCCCTTCATTCACATTCCAACCCAACCAAAAAGATCCCTTCCAGATGTTCCACCTGGTCTAAGGGAACAAGCAGCATTAGAAATTTCAAAGCTGCTATCAAAAAGAGTCATCCAATCAGTCCCGGCAGACCAGCAAGGATCCGGAATCTACTCCAAATTCTTTTTGGTACCAAAAAAACAGGGGACTGGAGACCCATACTGGATCTCAGCTACTTAAACAAGTTTGTCAAAAAAACAAAATTCCGGATGGTCACGCTACAGTCCATTCTACCCTTCTTGGGTCAGGACAATTGGATGTGCTCGATAGATCTTCAGGACGCGTACTACCACATCAAAATGAACAGACGCTCCAGGAGATATCTCCGCTTCAGGCTGGGAGCCAGTCACTACCAATTCAGGGCCCTGCCCTTTGGTCTCACTACAGCCCCCGTGTGTTCACCAAATGCATGGCAGTGGTCACGGCTCACTTGAGACATCAAGGATTCCAGGTGTTTCCGTATCTGGACGACTGGCTCCTTACTGCCACCACCAGACATCAGCTTCTCCTATCCAGGGACTTCACCATCCAATCTTGCCAAGCTCTAGGCATTTCAATAAATTTGAAAAATCTGCCTTGTCGCCTTGTCAGTCTATTATTTTATAGGCCACCTTAGATACACGGACTCTTTCAGCCAGACTCACAGAGCAGAGGGTGTCAGACATTCGGAACCAAGTGTCCCTTCTCTTACAATGTGTCAAAGTCAAAGCCAGACTGGTGTTGAAGGTACTAGGACTCATGGCAGCAGCTATTCCCCTTCTCCCCTTAGCTCGCTTTCACATGAGGATCCTCCAATGGATGCTGTTTACTCAATGGTCCTTTCAACAACTTCCGATGTCCCATACCATATTGATAACTCAAGCATGCAAGAATCATCTGTCTTGGTGGATCACATCACCTCAACTTCTCCGAGGAAGACCCTTCACTCCCCCCCCCCCAGTTACCACGTTGACAACAGATGCCTCCCTGATCGGGTGGGGGGGGCATTATCAGGGCAGGACAGTCCAGGGCATGTGGCAACCTTTCGAGTGCCACTTGCACATAAATGTCTTAGAGATGAGAGCAGTTCTTTTAGCGTTGCAAGCCCTTCATGACTCTCTTCCCACGGGGACTATTGCAATTCAAACGGACAACATGTCCGTAGTGTGGTACATCAACAAACAAGGCGGAACCAGATCATACCCTTTATGTCGAGAGGCACTCAGACTTTGGCAATGGGCGATCTCTTCTCAGCGTTTTCTGATAGCAACACATATTCCCAGGAAATCCAACGTTATTGCAGACAAATTGAGCAGAGCAATTCTCATGCCACACGAGTGGTCTCTAAAGAAGTCAGTTCTAGAAGAAGTATTCCTAAGATGGGGCCAGCCTTGCTGCGATCTTTTTGCTACTCCCCAAAACAGCAAGGTCACGACTTCTTCACTCTCTTCCCATTACCAGGCCATCCCACCAGAGACGCTGTAGTCCACGATTGGCCCCGGGGACTTCTGTATGCCTTTCCCCCCTTTCCACTGATACCTCAACTAATTCAGAAAGCCATCGCCTTGAGAGTAACAATGATCCTCATTGCCCCTTACTGGTCTCGACAGATATGGTTTCCCTTTCTTCATCGTTACCTTTTGGAGCAGCCTTGGCATCTGGACCCAGTACCAGATCTGATCACCCATCAATCGGGTCAGCTGCACCAATCTCTGTCTTCTCTAAACCTCACAGCATGGTTTCTCCGATTCCAACCTTAGCCAGGCTTCCCTCAATATCTCGCTCGGTCCGAGATATCTTGATAGCCTCTCATAAATCTTCTACCCGGAAGATTTATAGTAGCAAATGGAAACGTTTTTCCTTTTGGGCATCATCAAAAAACATAGATCCCTTTACTGCACCTATCCAGTCTATTTTAGACTTTCTAGCAGAACTCTTTCATTTAGGATCTTCTGCATCAACCATTAGAGTTCAATTGGCTGCCATATCAAATTTTCATGTTGGTGTTTCAGAATCCAGCATCATGGCTCACAAACTCTGTAAAGCCTTCTTAAGGGGTGTATTTCTTCTCAAACCTCCAATCAAAGACCCCCCCGCCTCAATGGGATTTGAACTTGGTTCTGGCATCTTTACTTCTTCCCCCCTTCGAACCGGCGGCTTCATGTTCTCTGAAGTTGCTTTCTTGGAAGACACTTTTTCTGGTAGCTATAACTTCAGCGAGAAGAGTATCCAAACTCCATGCTCTGTGCAGTCGTCCTCCTTACTTAGTTTTTCACAAAGACAGGGTATTCCTCTGTACTAATCCATCCTTTTTGCCTAAAATTTCTTCTCAAATTAACCTAAACCAAATTATTGATCTCCCCATTTTTTTCCCTAACTATTCAAATAGGTCGGAACAAAAGCTACATTTTTTGGATGTTCATCGCCAACTGAGATATTACTTAGACAGGACTAAACAATTCAGGAAATCTGATCAATTGTGGAAGGTAAATTGGGCCTTCCAGTCACTAAAGTATCCCTTTCTAGATGGCTCACCTCTACAATTACCTTCATCTATGAGATCAGACATCAAAAACTACCCTCAAGACCTAGAGCTCATTCAACTAGGGCATTAGCTACATCCATAGCTTTTCAGGACAGGTTGCCAATAGATTCAGTTTGTGCAGCAGCCACCTGGGCTTCTCCTCATACTTTCATTTCACATTACAAATTGGACATGGTTTCCAGAAGCCGTGCCAAATTTGGTTCCACTGTTTTCAAGAGTCTGTTCCGATAGGCCACCCGGGATAAGGTGCTAGGGACGCGGTCCCATCCAGCAAGAATGAAGGCGAGATTGACAACTTAACATTAAGAAGTTATGTACCTACCATAACGTTCCATGTTAGTTGTCTTCTTCTCGCCTTCTTTCTTGCGTCCCACCCTCCTTCCCCCAAGCCTGGACAGACCGACCGGAATTCTTTTGTGTTTTTCTTCCGAAACTTGTTATTCCCACACAATCTCCCACCTCTTCTATCTTTACTGAGGTCTGCCTTTCCTTTACACAGATTGTTTGAGGTGGGTTTCCCGACTCCATTCTATGGAGACTAGGATTGCTTGGTATAGCTATCAAACGAGATCTGAGTAGTTACCGCCTAGCATTGTGGGATATAGGGGAGCCTCGAGCCGGTGGAATTAGCTCTCGAGCTTTAGTATTGGCCGAGTCGATGACAAAAAGCACAAGAGTCCTGCAGGTGCAAAGGCTCCAGGCAATACTCACAAGAAGTGTGACCGTCTGTCAGAGACATTTTCTGACAGCACGAGTCACACTTCTTGAAGCCTGAGACCTTGTCTTTAGACATAGTGAAAAAAGAGAGGCTAACACACACAAACACAATCCAAACACTCTCTACAGAAAAAATAAATTATTAATGTTAATACAAAAAAGCACACACAAGCCCCTACAACGCTAATCTAATAAGGGACTAGGGTAAGGGAAGGGCCGAAGGCCTAGAACAAGGGTAAAAAGGGAAGGGGGCTCGACAAATAGGGGTCGATATATCTAAAAGTTAAAATTAAACTAAAGAATATGTATTAGAACTAAAAGGGGGGTTATAGAAGTACCTAAAGGTAAATTTGAACTAACCTGCCTGAGCCGGTAGAAAAGCGCACCTCGTCAGCTATAGCGGCAAACGAGATCTGAGTAGTTACCGCCTAGCATTGTGGGATATAGGGGAGCCTCGAGCCGGTGGAATTAGCTCTCGAGCTTTAGTATTGGCCGAGTCAGAGCCGAGGATCGGCTCCGAACCCATCCAGCAAGAAAGAAGGCGAGAAGAAGACAACTAACATGGAATGTTATGGTGGGTACATAACTTCTTATTATTGTCCCTGCTCCAAGTAGCTGACACAAACACACACACACCTGGGAAAGGCTGACATGGATTTACTAGCTATTCCCCCTTCTGCCCAGACTCTAAGGTAGTTATACTGCCACCAGACACCCCAAAGCCAGCTACTCCAAGGCTCTTACAAGGGTACCCAATTATACTGAGTGAAATTAATATTAATACAGATGGTAATATTGCCCAAACAGCCAGGCTTTCAGGAGTGGCCACAGTGTCACTAATAGATGTAAGTACTCTCAAAAGTTAAAATACTCTCTAAAGGACTAGGCATAATGAAAAGTTTAAATATATTTAATAATAATAAAAGAACATGAAAATGCTAAATACATATTTACTATAAACACCAGAGTTTCAATCACAGGAAATATTAAAAATAACACAGATGGAAAGGTTCAGACAGTTACAGAAAAAAACAGTACTTAACTAATCTCACTATATTTTCCTGACTGATCTAAAGAATTATTATTCATGGTTACTTACTAGAGCAAAGCAAGATGAAGTAAGTGAGAGATCCTTCTTTGTCTGGTTACAAAAACAGACTGCTCTGAGACTTCAGTCGAACCTAGTATTAAACATTAGATGTGAAGTTGTTCAATCTCGCCGTTCATTCTTCACTGATGGGTTCGGAGCCGATCCTCGGCTCCGACACGGCTGACTAGCAAGCTCAAAGTTCTCCAGTAGCTCGAGACCCAACCCCATATCCCACATTGCACTGCTGGAATTACCTCAGATATAGTTTGCCGCATCACGGATCTCTTGGTTTCCAGCGTTGCTCGAGACTATTATTGGGAGTTGTCAACTTTCAGCAAGTTTTATATTTCAGTTTTTATATATCTTTGATTAGTATATAATTCTAGCTAGTTAACAGTTGTTTTCTGTGTTCCACCCCTTTCCTCAGTAAAATCTTTCACTGCCTTCGGCCTTTTGGCCTTAGGCCCTTTCTTATAGTTGTTGGTTAGTGTTCCCTTTTTGGGATTCTTGTTATTGGATTGTTTAATCCTATTTATCTTGATATAGTTACTAGTTGCCTTTTTGGGCTGTGTGTATTGTGTGAATTAGTTAGATTTCTTCTTTAAATAGCTCATAATTAAACAGTGTGTTTCCTTTATATTGGATTTTGTAAAATGTCTGAAGAGAAGGAAAAACATCCAAAGTCTGGGTTTAAAAAAATGCCCAGACTGCGGACAGAAAATGTCTGTCACGGATGCCCATGTGCAGTGTGTTTACTGTTTGGGTGAGGTGCACCTGCAAGAGTCATGCAGTATCTGTCACTCCTTTTCCACCAGAGTGCTTGCAGAAAGGAAGAGGAAGTTAATTCATAGGGGTATTATCAATCACCCTTTTTCAGAGGCATTGTCTGACCAGGATGGGGCCAGCAAATTGTTCAAATCTTCCTCTGAATCCAGGACTAAGAAAGGAAAAAAGTCAGAAAGTGTGGTGGCTTTGGCTCCACTATCTTCGGAGCCTACAGTCTGTTCTTTTCAGAACCGGGACACTGCTCTGGAACTGGTTGCCGAAAAACCTCCATCGATACTGCTCCAATCGGCTCCATCTGTTCACTCTTCCAGTTATTCTGTCAGCCTGTCTGATCTAGATATTGACCGGCTGGTTCAGAAACTCTTAAAGGCACCAGGCCTAGCTAAATTGCTGTCAGCTCAGACCCAATCGTCGGAGCCAAAGTCCATTACTTCTGAATTGTCTGCTCCTCCTCAGAGCCATACAGGACCTTCGGAGCCGGAGGAGGCCAACCTGATGATTGTGGATCCCTTGGAGCCGACACCTGCTCCAGTGTCGTTGGCTCCATCTGCTCGGACTTTCTCGGCGCCGACCGGGGACTCTAGCAGCCGACACTCTCCGGTCGGGTCTAGGGAGGATAGTTGCACCGACTTGTCAGGGCTGACTCTCCCTCTCGGGGCCTCGGCTCGGATGAACTTGGCTCCTACCTCGGGCTCAGAGCCCACGGCTTCGGTGTGGGAGGGGATTGCAGCTCCTTCAGATCCATTGACTCCTCCTCATCGGAGCTGAGGTGCATTCAAAGCCATGAGGCGAGTATTGTCTCCTAAGACTTCCTCATCTCAAGGTCTGGCCTCTTCTTCCCCTAAAGTGCCTGTGTCAGTTTCTGTTTCCTCTGGTCATCCCAAGTGTAGAGACCCAGAGCCTAAGGTAGCCCCACAGGGCACTCCCTGCTCTTCTGAGACCTCTTCAGAAGTTCCCCCTGAAGATGTCCCCAGGAAGAGATTATGCAAGAGGAGGAATTTGTACTCCCCACAGGAGTCTCTCACATCAGACACTGACTTGGATGAATCAGAAGGGTCCCCTAGATCCCCCTCTGAGGACATCTCCTTTGCAGAGATTCTAAAAATTCTTAGAGGGGTGATTGGCAGTCCAAGAGCCCTACTGAGGACGAGTCGGTTCTCCTGAAGGCGTTCGGGTCTCAACCTTCCACCTCTTGGGTATCTCCGCCCTACGATGAGCTTATGGATCTGCTCTCTCATAGGGCGTGGGAGTCACCAGAATCTATGGAACCTGTTCCTAGGAGGCCTAATAAGTTTATTTCTGCCCCCGTGGATAAGTCCTTTTTGACCAAGGGAGTTCCTGTTGATGCCATGGTGGTGGCGGCGGCGGCAGCCACCAAAAAGGAAATGTCTGAGACTTCCTCGTCTATCCATCCTCCTAACAGAGAATCTAGGATCATGGATAATTATGGGAACACCATGTTTAGTTCAGCGACTTTCTCACTCAGATCACTGAACTACTTGACGCATTTTACCAGACTGCAGAGAGATCTACTTAAGGAGTTGGGAGATACTCTTCAGGGTGCTGTAGCTATGAGAGTATCCGACAAGATTGCCACTCAGCTCTGTACCCTCAATTCGATAGTCAACTTGTCCATGCGTCTCATATCTTACACAGCTGATGGTTAGAGTAGAGCTGCAGGTACAAGAATTGCTCTTCGTACGTATGCCTGGATGCGACTGTTCCTTCACAGAACCCTTCAAGTCCTCCTTTACGAATACCCCATTTAATGGCTCATCTTTGTTTGGGACAAAGGTGAAGGAGACTTTGACCATGTGTGAGCAAGAGGGAAAGACTCTGTCTGCTGTCGGAGTCCATTTTTCCACCCCTACTCAACCCTTTCATAAAGGTCAGAGGGGACGAAAGATGTGGTTCCGAAAAGCCCAAGGAGCCTTTCAAGACACACGTGGAGAGTCCCCCTCCAGAGGCAGAGGAGGGAGTTACAATGGAAGAAGCCGCCCTTGCGGCAGAGGGGGTCCTCAACACCAGGGTGACAGAGATCACTTCTCTGGTCAGTCCTACCAGCGCTCCTGAAGGGAGGCCCGGCTGTCCTACTCTGGAGGCAGTCGGGGGTTGCTTGTCATTTTACCAAGGAGCCTGACTAAATATAACAAATGACATTTGGGTACAAAGTATCATTTCCAGAGGGTATTTCATATCGTTCTCCACCCAGCACCTTCCCGTCAAAAAATGCTGGGCGTTCCACCCAGTCACATGGGACAAGCAGCAATAGAGGTACGCAGATTGCTAGAAAAAAGAGTCATCCAGCCAGTCCAGGCAGATCAAACAGGATTCAGAACTTACTCAAGATACTTTTTGGTTCCAAAGAAAACAGGGGACTGGAGACCCATTTTGGATCTCAGCAGACTCAACCAATTTGTGAGAAAAGAGAAGTTCCAAATGGTCACGCTACAGTCCATACTCCCGTTTTTAGGGAAGGACAATTAGATGTGCTCGATCGATCTCAAGGATGCGTACTACCTCATAAAGATGGCCAGGCCATCCAGAGATCACCTGCGTTTCCAGCTTGGAGCCAATCATTATCAATTCCGAGCTCTGCCCTTTGGTCTCACTACAGCCCCCAGAGTGTTCACGAAGTGCATGGCAGTAGTCACGGCTCACCTGAGGCGTCTGGGATTCCAGATGTTTCCGTATTTGGACGATTGGCTCCTTACCTCCACCACTAGGCATCAACTTCTTCAAGCGAGAGAGACTACTCTGACACCGGCTAGGCATTACAGTCAACTTCGAAAAGTCTGGATTGTTGCCATCGCAGCATATTGTTTTTATAGGGACAGAATTAGACACATCAACCACCAGTCTTTGTCTTCCACCAGAAAGGATTTGTATTCTTCGCCAACACATCATGTCCCTGGTATAAAAGAACAGAGCACCAGCTGCAGAGGTATTGAAAGTACTAGAATTAATGGCAGCAGCAAACTTGGCAATCTTGTTAGCAAGGATGCATATGAGAATCCTCAAATGGCTTCTATTCATGCAATGGTCTTACCAAGAACTTCTGAGTCACATGATCCTGATAACAAATTCCTGCAAGAAGAATCTTCAGTGGTGGTTGATGTTTCTTCATGTCACAATAGGATGTCCCTTCATGCTACCCACTCCAGTTGCCACTGTGACCACGGACGCTTCCCTGATAGGGTGGGGGAGGCTTTTTCAGGGAATGACTGCCCAAGGCACATGGGCAGATCAAGAATCACATTTGCATATCAATGTCCACGTTGCAATACTTTCAGGACTCTCTTCCTCTAGGGACAATTGCAATACAGACAGACAACATGTCAGTGGTCTGGTACCTGAACAAGCAAGGCAGGACCAAGTCTTATCCCCTTTGCCAAGAGGCCCTCAGAGTATGGCAGTGGGCAGTGTCATCCCAGTGCTTTCTGTTAGCAACGCACATCCCGGGCAAATCCATTGTCATAGCAGACAGACTGAGCAGGGCAATTTTATTGCCCCACGAATGGTCCCTCAAACAAGAGATTGCGGACAGGATTTTCCGCAAATGGGGCCAGCCTTCCTGCGACCTGTTTTCCAGTCATATCAAAAACAAATGCAGAATTTATTTTGCCCCGATTCCTATGCCAAGTCACTCCCCGAGGGATGCTCTTGTCCACGATTGGCCCCCAGGTCTCCTCTATGCATTTCCACCAATTCTCCTGATACCCAGATTCTTACAGAAAGCAAAGTCACTGGGACAGATGATCATCCTTATAGCCCCTCATTGGCCTCGGCAGATTTGGTTTCCATTTCTTTACCATCACATTCTGGAAGACCCATGTATCCTGGACCCAGTTCCGGACTTGTTGACACATCCATCAGGGGATCTTCATTCATCATTACAGACACTGAAGCTAACCGCTTGGCTGCTCCAATTCTCTGCATAGCCAGGCTTTATAATCTTTCCCATGACACTAGTCAAATTTTGTTGGCTTCCCATAAACCTTCTACTAGAAAATTGTATTGTAGTAAGTGGAAGAGATTTTCCATTTGGGCTTCTTCCCATAACATTGACCCTTACCAAGCGCCATTGTCTTCTGTTTTGCAATTCTTGACATAAATTTTCAACAAAGGAGCAGCAGCTGCTGCGATGTGAGTACAATTAGCTGCTATATCTAATTTCCATCTAGGGATCGATGGATTGAATATTATGGCGCACCAATTGCCTAAGGCTTTTCTAAAAGGTTCTTTTCACATGAGGCCTCCAGTGAAGACACCTTACTTTCCCTGGAATTTGAATTTTATGTTATCTCGCATCATTCTTCCTCTTTTTGAGCCTGCATCATCTTGTGAACTAAAATTTATATTGTGGAAAACTATCTTCCTAGTAGCCATCACTTCAGCCCGCAGAGTGTCAGAGCTCCAAGCCCTGTCCATCAAACCCCCTTATATGGAGTTTCATGCTGATAGAGTATCTCTCAGGACAAATCCATCCTTTTTGCCTAAAGTATGTTCTGAGATTAACATTAATCAAGTCATTGAGTTGCCCGGTTTCTTCCCTAATCACACCAACAAATTGGAATATATGTTGCACAAACTCAATGTTCACAGACAACTTAGATTTTATTTAGATAGAACAAAAGACATTAGGAAATCAGATCAGCTTTTTGTGTCTTTTTCTGAGGCCAGGAAAGGTAAACCAGTTGCCAAAACAACCCTGTCTAAGTGGCTGTCGGATTGTATCACTTACACATATTCTTGTCATAACATGCTCTTGTCTAGTAAGGTGAAGGTTCATTCAAACAGAGCAGTTTCTACCTCTTCAGCCTTTCAAGCCAAATTACCTTTGGACAACATCTGTGCAGCAGCCACATGGTCTAAACCTCACACTTTTATAACTCATTACAAAATGGATAAGGCCTCCAGGGACAGGGCTTCATTTGGTTCTACGGTTCTAAAGAGTGTACTTCCGTGAGCCACCCAAGATCAGGGTGCTAGGGACGCTACCTATCAGTGAAGAATGAATGGCGAGATTGAACAACTTCACATAAAGAAGTTATGTACTCACCATAACGTTCCATGTGAGTTGTTCCATCTCGCCTTCATTCTCACGTCCCTCCCTCCTTCCCCCTCCTGGCTGGCAGTAGACCTGGAGGCTGTCTCCATCCTGGTTTTTCAATGCGTCTTCATTCCTAGGCAGAATAATTATTGTACTTCTATATGGTACGCAGCAAACAAGATCTGAGGTAATTCCAGCAGTGCATTGTGGGATAAAGGGTTGGGTCTCGAGCTACTGGAGAACTTTGAGCTTACTAGTCGGCCGTGTCGTAGCCGAGGATTGGCTCTGAACCCATCAGTGAAGAATGAAGGCGAGATGGAACAGCTCACATGGAATGTTATGGTGAGCACATAACTTCTTTTTTTAGTGATAGATTACAGAATGACATCACATACATCTGGTCATCTGATTTCTGGTTCCCATGCAACCCCCATTGCTAGAAACTGCCCAGATTTAGCACTTATGTGTCAATATTGCACACACACACACAGAGCCTTGCTGCGATCTTCTGCAGCTCCTGAAAGTCATAAAACAGTTTCAAACCTCCACCCTTCCAGGGTAGCAATTAGTTCACCCCAGTGACAATGCAGAAAGCTTCCTAGTATAGACGTTTTGTCGCTGGCTGCATTGAGAACTGTAAGATAACATCTTTATGGCCTAGGCCCAGTAATTTAATTTCTTATTATTTTCAAAGTTAGCTGGAGCTGAGCTTAACCTCTTCTCTTCCAGTATCATCGGTTAGCACATGCATGTTTACAGATACAATACAGTCAGGACCTACTGTTGGTACATTTTTAACATAAGCAACTTTTCAAATACATTTTTCAGCATAAACATCTGTACAAATCAGTTTGATATGCAAATGACATATAATTCTTTAAAAAATTCCAGCTAGCTGTTCTGGCATGTTACATCATCCACTGCCCTACTTCTCCTGACATAGGTGACAATACCTTACATTGTCACATATATAATGTGCCATGTAAATTATTATTCTCATAAATAAATATTGCAAGATAAAATATAATATTAATTGCATTTAAATTCTGATATTCTATATTTAGAATCCGTCCATAATCCTGCTGATTGGATAAATATGTTATTTACATAATCACCTCTAAAAGACAATAGGAAGCCAACCAATAAAACAGAACAATAAAATAAAGAAATAAAAAGACTCAAATTTCAGCTTTGTCTAAAGCACATCATTGTATATATGTTGTACAGTCACCTGGCCATATATTAAGTCTATGATTATTTTTTATTGTAATACCGCTGTCCCTTTTATCCATGTTCATCACTGTAATAGTATCCTCTACAATTTTGGTCCCATTTTATTTACCATTTTCTTATTATAACCTTCTTGACTGCTGCCATCAATAATGTCACAGTAGCTTATTTATTTCTGTATACTACATCTGCTTATAACCCATTGACCTAAGTGTCTTAGTGGTCTATACACTTCAACATTGCTTTTTTTTTTTGTGCTAATTGATGCGCATCCACATTAAAAGTATTCGGTGTGGAACATGCCAAAAATGTTTCTATGCACCTTCCCCATCTCCAGCATAATTTGTACATTCAGAAACATCATTTTCAGCCTCTTTTAAATATAAAAATATTTGTGTAAATACTTCACTGTAATTTTTAAACATCCTAGATTCAGTAGAATACCTTTTCAACTGACAAATCCATTACCACTTCACTCTATCAAACTATAAAGCAATTTTCCATTATTGCCTGAATTTAACTACCACGTTGCACTTGAATTTTTTTAAAGTCTTATATGCTGAGCTAATCAACACTTTTACTATGGGCCCAAGCTTCCAACTACAAAGATGTCAGTGCTGGATGTGTATTATTTAACAGTTCGTTAATACCCATTTGCTTTGAATTTCCCCCAATGATTTCATATTCAGTCTTTACAGCATTATGTAAAGAAAATTGTTTTGTTGGCCTTGAGACAAAGTACCCTAATTAGATCCTATCCAGAACTATTCACAGTAGATAACATTACTCCTCCTTTCCTTTCATAGTCACAGACCTGCATCACACACACCCCCACCAAACCTCATATTGATGTCCTAGTTGGGTGATAACAAGTTGATCTGAAGAATAGCCTCTTGGGTTACTAAAATATTCCTTAAAGTCCCCACTGAGTTCTTTAAAACACTGGGAGAATCCAGCCACTTAATGTAATCTTCCTAGCCCATACCTGTCAACCTCTTAGTGCAAAAAATCTGGACAAAGGCCCAAAAATAGGGACACATTTTAATACTGCCCTAGAAAGTTGCTAAAATAACAGGATTTGCGCAGCCATGTATTTTCTGAGGGATATGCAGTCCGAAACTCAAAGGTATGTCATTATTTAGTGACTTCAATCCTCAGATCATCCCAGAGATTTTCCAGAAAAATGCAAATTTTTATGAGGAACAGACCAAAAATATGAGGCAAATATCTGAATATTCTGCAAAAATCTGGGCAGCTATGACATATGACCTAGACAGAGATTTTGTTAAAATCCTCTGTATGGGCGCTACTCAAAATTGTCAACCTTTTCCACTTACTCAACTCATTATAATTATACATTGTTAACAAATACATTATTTTCATCTGTATATCATCATGATATAAATGATGATCTGGAACATTTAGTCCTCCTACTTCTGTAGAAAAACACATTGTTTCATAAGGCATCCGTGAGTTACCTTGATCCCAGCTTTCAAAAATTACTTGGTATCTCTGCCAGAAAAGACTGTAATACATATAACAGTGAAGATGTTGCAAAAATGTGATACTTGTACACACTTTAGTCCAACTCACTTTCATATCCTGAACTCACCCTTGAAGCATTTCTCCATTTCTGTATTAACAGGTTCTTCAAGTAGTTTCCCAAATATTTAACATGGTTAGAAATGCTTACGTGAGTTACTTTCCTCTGACCTACCTTACTCCTCTATACATTTATACAGGGCCGGGCTTGCCCCCCTCCACCCCCAACACCCCCTGCAAATTATATATACCAAGTCTGAGATTGCACTACAGTGAAGAAAAGGGTACATTTCCTGATCCTTAGTGTATCACAATCTCCATTCAGAAGCTTAAGAGTTTTCAAAAAGTTGATCACATCATCTCGACCATATGAATTTTGAGTTTTTGAAAACTCTATCAACTGATAGGGATATAGATATATATATATATATATATATATATATATGTGTGGTGTGTGTGTGTGTGTGTGTGTGTGTGTGTGTATGTATGTATGTATGTATATATATATATATATATATATATATATATATATATATATATATATATTTTTTTTTTTTTTAAATGTGTGTGTGTGTATCTGTATCAGTATTTATATCTGTATCATCCATATTTATCTTTATAGCTGTATTTACAGCCAAAGGTGTGTATTTGTGTCTCCGTATGCAAAGTAAGATCCATAAGAGGAAAAATACCAAGAAGTAAAGAATGTTTTCTACTACTTCTGAAAAGATAATTAATTTTTTCTAGTAATCCAATCCAAATGAATTGATTCCAAAATAGCAGAGCTGTAGGGACCCTTTCCTTTCCATGCTCATGAGGAAGTGTGAATATGCTTTATATGACCCTGGATAGATATAGCAGTTCTCAGACTACATTTCTAAGTGTATTTTGTCTCAGAGTTGTAGATTATATCGGACTGTGATAAAACTAATCGTGTATAGAACTTTAAACACTTTGGCATTGCATCTGCTTTTTGTCTGTCCTCATTTTGTTTGTTATACATTTGTGTAAAACTAAAGTATTAAAAGACTACTAGTGCCACCTTCTGTTTTGTATTTGAGTACAAAACCATATGCTAAAACATAAATTACATACCGTAGTATCAAGCAAAGAGTTTCTTTTGTCATGAAATGATACCTTGATCTCTAAAAAAGGAAATGAGGTTTAGAAAAAATAGAAATAAACCTGTGTTCTTTCTTTCTTAAATTATTTTCAGGTGCTATAAAATGCCCAGTCTGCAGCTTTATTTATGGTACTAAATGGGAGTTGAACCGACATTTGAAACACAAGCACAGATTAAAGCTGGTGGAAGTTAATGGAGAATCAAAGTGGGAGGTAAAGTAGCAGAACCCATTACATGTATTCATTCTTAAACTTTAACTATTTTTCCAGCTTATCTTTTGTTTTTTGAAATGTTTTCTGATTTCCTAAGTTAGTTTTACTGTTAAGAAATTTTGGCAAGTGGATGTGGATGGATTAGCCAGAGTCATCTTGAGGCAAGTGGATGTGGATGGATTAGCCAGAGTCATCTTGAGCCAGGTGCGAGCTCAAGTACAAGCTTGGGTAGGATTCGTGGTCTGACAGATTAATGAGTTGAGTCAACAAGAAGGCCTTCTGTACTACTGCATCAAGTTTTTTGAACATACTGTGATCCACAGGTCACTCTCCTTATGCGGTCTGGGAGACTGCCCAGTTCATGAATCGTGGCTACAGCAAAATACAAGGCATTTGTTGTCTTGCTCACAAATCATAGTTATGACTTTCATTAGTAATGTAGACTACACTTCCCTGCATGCATTGCAGTACTGAAGGGTAGTCTCTGTGAAAAAGCGCACAATAATGTTTTATGGAATAATTTCAAATGCCTTTCTTAGGTTCATAGGTGTGTACTAGGCTAATGGCCCTGGAGCCTTTACAAGCCTAGCCCATAGGATTGCCTTGGTATTGTGCCACCCGACCTTTGTTCCCAGTGCCTCTGTCAAGTAAAGCCACTGGAGTGATCCCTGGGGTGAATTTGCTATTTCCCATCCACTCATCAAGATTTCTCTTGAGGAAGGCCAGTGAGGTACTCTGCTTGACATGTATGGGAAGTCTTTTCCGTAGCATGTGCAGTCTCTGGTTTATGAACCTGTCCCTCCATCATGTTCTGTTGATTGTGGTAATGAGGTTGAGGTCTCTGGTGTGTGAGGTGCAGAGGGATCAGGATTTCTTTAGATGTAGCATTTCTAATAGAGCTGGGTCAGACATGGCTTTGTAAGTCAAGCAGAGATCACCTCTAAATAGGTGATATGAGACAGAGAATAGTTGGAGTTGTTTTAGTCTGTTCATATAGGGCAAATGTTTAAGGCCTAGGATCCTCTTTGTGAGGTACTTTTTCAGCCTCTCCAGTTGTTGCAGGTGTCTAGTGAGGTACATGTCAAATGGGATATTGTACTCGATGAATGGCCTAATGAGGGAAGAGTAGAGGGAGGCAATGACCTCTTTCTTTCTGGATGCAAAACCCTTAGTAATGAGATGTGCCACATAGAAGAACTTTCTGACCACAGTGGCAATGTGGTGGTCAAAAGAGAGGTTGCTGTCAACCTGTGTTCCCAGATCTCTTATAACGCCTTCTATGTTCAGTGGACTACCATCGATGTGGTAATTCATGGGAACCGGGTTTTTCCCAAAGGGGATGATGACGTATTTTTTGGCATTGAGCTTAAGGCCATGGTTCTTACACCAGTCGTTGGTCTGACTAAGGCCTTTCTTTAGGATGTCAATATCATTCAGGGAGTTAAGAGCTCCCAACTTGCAATCGTCTGCACCCTTTGTCAGCCAGAGTCCCTTTGTGTTGGCCTGGACTTCAGAGACGTAGATACCAAACAGGAGAGGACCCACGACCAAACCCTGTGGGACTCCACTCATGACTGGTTGTCAGTCTGACTTGGAGTCAGCTACTTTCACACTGTGGGTTCTACCTGTCATCCAATTTGCAACCCACCTAGTGATATAGGGGTTGATGCTTAGCTTAGTGAGTTTTTCTATGAATCCTGAATGGTATCTAAGGCCTTGGCCAGATCAAGGTAGGCTGTATGAACCACCTTGCCTTCATCCACAGCTCTGGTGACTGACTCAAAGAAGTTGACCAAGTTGAGCAGGCATGATCTGCCCTTCACAAAACCTAACTGTGTGGGATCCAGAGTTTGGATATTCCCTATATCCTTGTTTATTAGGTCCATAATGATGCGTTCCATAGCTTTGCATATCAGACTCGTTAGGCTAATGGGGCGATAGTTCCCAGGATCTGTAGTCACTCCTCCTTTGTGGAGAGGGATGACTGTAGCAGTGCGCCAT
The DNA here is from genome assembly GCF_019279795.1 of Protopterus annectens. Taxonomy (NCBI): domain Eukaryota; kingdom Metazoa; phylum Chordata; order Ceratodontiformes; family Protopteridae; genus Protopterus; species Protopterus annectens. Next base: position 1,060,082,775 of record NC_056732.1, read on the forward strand.
TTCATAGGGACAAAGTCTAAGGTGAGGCTGTGATTGAACAGGGCACGCAGGTGAGGTACCAGATCACTCTATAGTTCATGTAATACACAGCCAGGGATATTGTCAGGTTCATAGGTAGGTACTAGGCTATTGGCCCTAAGGCCTATATAAGCCTAGCCAAAAAGGTACCCTGGCTTTTGCCACCCAAGAAAATTATTTTCCTGTGCCCCTGTCGATCAGAGCCACAGAAGTGATCCCCAGGGTGAATTTCCTATTTCCCATTCAATCATCAAGATTTTTCTTGAAGAATGCTAATGAGGAGCTTTGATGTAGAGAGGTAGTTTGTTCCAGAGTATGGGAAGTCTCTGGGACAGGAATCTATCCCTCCAGCATGTTCTGTTTATTGTGGTGACAAGGTTTAGTTCCCTAGAGCATGTAGCTCAGAGGGGTTGGGATTTCTTTAAGTGGAGCATGTCCAACAGCTCTTGGTTTGACATAGCTTTGTATGTTAGGCAGAGATCACCTCTGAGTAGGCGATATGCAATGGAGTAAAGCTGGGGTTTTTTGAGATGGTCTTCATAGGGCATCTGTTTGAGGCCAGTAATCCTCTTTGTGAGGTATATCTGCGGCCTTTCCAGTTGTTGTAGGTGTCTTGTGAGGTACATACCAAAAGGGGCATTGTACTCTATAATGGGTCGAATGAGTGATGAGTAGAGGGGAACAATGACCTCTTTTTTCCTGGATGAGAAACCTTTTGTGATGAGGTGTGCTACTTAGAAGGATTTCCTGCCTACTGTGGCGATGTGATTATCAAAGGAGAGACTGCTGTCCACCTGTGTCCCAAGGTCTCATCACACTTTCGGTGTTATGTAGACTACAGCCTATGTGGTAGTTCATGGGTATAGAGTTTTTACCAAAGGGGATGACAATGCACTTTTTGGCATTGAGCTTCAGGCCATGGCTTTGACACCAGGCATCTGTCTCAGTGAGGCCCTTTTGTAGGATGCCCACATCGGTAAGAGTTTCGATTATGGCTCCTAGTTTGCAGTCATCTGTGAACTTCATTAGCCAAAGACCTTCTGTGTTAGCCTGTACTTCAGATAAGTAGATACCAAACAGGAGAGGACCCAGGACTGAACCCTGTGGTTCTTCACTTGTCACTGGTCTGAAGTCGGATTTGAAGTCTGCTACTTTCACAGTGTGGGTTCTGTCAGTGAGCCAGTTGGCAACCCATCTTGTGACATAGGGATTTATACCTAGTTTAGTGAGTTTATAATTCCAGAGTGGGGGATGGTGTTGAAAGCCTTGGTGAGATCTAGATAGGCTGTGTGAACCACCTTACCCTCTTCTACGGCTTTGGTGACTTCTTCAAAAAAGTCTATCAAGGTTTAGGAGACATGATCTGCCATTTACAAACCCGAACTGGGTGGGGTCCAGAGTTTGGAGATTACCAATGTCGTTGTTTATAAGTTCCATGATGATATGTTCCATGGCCTTGCAGACCAGGCTTTTCAGGCTAATGGGGCATTAGTTCCCGGAGTCCGTGGTGGCTCCCCCTTTATGGAGTGGGATAACCATCGCTGTGCCCCACTCAGTGGGCACAAAGCCTGAGGTGAGGCTATCATTGAACGTTGTACTTAGGTGGGGTGCCAGTTCGTTCTGTAGTTCATGTAGAATGCAGCCTGGGATGTTGTCAGGTCCCATGGATGCTGTGTTCTTGGCTTTGGAGAGTGTGGTTTTTACCTGTGCAGCCATGATTACAGAAACTTTGCATTCTTCCGGTATAAAGATGGGCCCTTTAGGGTGTGACAGGGGGGTAAAGTTAGCACTGAACCTATCTGCCGGGATGTTGGCAATATCAGTTGGTTCTGTATATTTAGTGCCATTGTGCTGTAACTCAGAGCAGATCTGAATGTTGCCATTGAGATTCTTGACATAGCTATAGAATGCTTTGTGGTTGTCTTTAAAATCAGTGTCGATTTTGTTTTCGTAACTAGCTTTTGAGGATTTTATGAGGGAGCTCAGCTTCTTACTGAGGCTGACCAGGGAGTTCCTCCAATCATGGGATTTTACTCTTTTTTGCAACAGTTTCTTTCTTCTGTTGTAGAGTTTGTTTATGACAGGGGACCACCAGATTGGCTTCCTTTTTTTGGTGGATAGCATCTTGGTTCTGTTAGGGATAGCAAGATCCATGCACTCGTGTAAGTGCTTATAAAGTGCATTTGTGTAGGATTCACCTGTTGTACCTCTATTGTCCATCTGCATTGGTTTCGTAAAGTTTGTCACTTCTGTCTTAAGAAGCGTGAAGTTGGCTTTGGAGAAATTTTTTACGGTGATTTCCCTAATGGGGGGTGGGTGTGGGATGTGGATATGTAGGGTGATTAGCTTGTGGTTGGATCTGACCAACGAGGAATTGACCTCTGGTGTGGAACACCGGTCGCCTATGTTCGTAATGACCAGGTCTAGGATATAGCTGCCCCTGTTGGGGGTGGGGATAAGTTGATCCAAGGCATTGGAATTGATGAATTCCAGAAAAAGTTGAGCAAAAGAGTTGGTACATGAGTAGTTTTCCCAGATAATGGTGGGGTAGTTGAAATCGCCCATTATTAGGGTGTTGGGTTGTACCCTAATATTTTCTAGTGTATCAAGAAATGAGGAGTGGGAATCCTGGGGCATGGTGGGGGATCTGTAGCAAGCTACAATTTGGATTGCAGTCTTGTCCAGAGTTAGCTGCACTTGGATAATCTCGGATGCATTATGCTGAGCAGCTAGCCTGTAGGTGTGGATATCCTTAAGGACTATGGACACGCCTCCGCCTTTAGTGTTTCAGTCCAGGTTAGGTGGCCGAAAGGTGTGGTATGAATTATAGCCTGGTAATGCAGGGGTGCTCTCTGGAGCCTTGAACCAGGTCTCTGTCACTGCTGTATTCTTGGCCTTGGACAGAGTTGTTTTAACCTGTGCAGCAGTAATACTGGGTGCCTGGCAGTCTGCTGGTATTGTGACTGGTCCCTTGGGTGGGGAAAGGGGAAAAATTGACACTGAATCTGTCAACCAGTATATTGGCAATGTCTGTTGTCTCGATATATGAGGTATCATTGTGCAGTAGCTCAGAGCAAATTGGGTATTGCCATGGAGATTCTTTAGATAACTATAGAAGGCCTTGTGGTTTCCCTTACTATCTGCTGCAATTCTGTTTTCATAGCTAGCTTTAGAAGATTTGATGAGGGATCTCAACTTTTTGTTGAGGCTGATAAGGGAGTTTTTCCAGTCTTGGGACTTCACCTTATTCCGCATCAGTTTCCCCCTTCTGTTGTAGAGTTTGTTTATGGCAGGGGACCCCCAGATTGGCTTCCTTTTTTGGAGGAGAGCATCTTGGTTCTGTTGGGCATGGCGAGATTCATGCATTTGTGTAGTGTTCCTACAGTGCATTGATGTATGATTCAGCAGTCATGCAACTGATCTCCATTAGTATGGATACCATGAAATTAGCCACCTCTGTTTTTAGGAGCCCAGAGTTAGCTTTGGAGAAGTTTTCCATGTGTTTATGGCAGGTTTATGGCAAGTTTTTCATCAGTCTTTATGGCAGGGGACCCCCAGATTGGCTTCCTTTTTTGGAAGAGAGCATCTTGGTTCTGTTGGGCATGGAGAGATTCATGCATTTGTGTAGTGTTCCTACAGTGCATTGATGTATGATTCAGCAGTCATGCAACTGATCTCCATTAGCATGGGTACCGTGAAATTAGCCACCTCTGTTTTTAGGAGCCCAGAGTTAGCTTTGGAGAAGTTTTTCATGGTGGTTACCTTTGTTGGGGGGGGGGGGGCGTGGATTTCCAAGGTGATTAGTTTGTGGTCAGATCTGACCAGGGAGGAACTGAAGATTGGTGTAGAGCAATGGTCACCCATGTTAGTAATAACCAGGTCAAGGATGCTGCTAGTGGGGATCAGAACAAGCTGGTCCAGGGCATTGGAATTAATGAATTCCAGGAAACGTTGGGCAAGTGTATATGGTACATGAGTAGTTTTCCCATCTCTTCCAAAGCATTGAGGTCTGTCAGTCATGTCATCCCAGACAGACAGATACTGGATCCCTTTATAATGACACCAGAAACTTAACCAGTTGTTGAAATCAATCATTTTCTGCTTGCACTGTGGTATTATTCTGGGTGATGGTAGGATGCTGCTCAGGGCTAGGGTCATACTTGCCTGGGCTACATAATCCAAGAGCTTCTCCATGTCTCTTTTCATGTAGTCCAGGGATGATCAAATGATTCACACCTACATGTACAATGACAGAGTCATATTTGTACCTATTGTTGAGGGACATGAGTGCATGTGTTATGTGGCAGATCCTGGAGCCTGACAGGCAGCTGACTGTTAGTTTCTCCTTATTCACACTAGTGAGTGGGACATCAGTGTTCCTCACTATCGAGTCACCTATGACTAGTGCGTTGGGCATGCTGTTTTGCCTTAGGGGTTTGGTTGAGTGGCACACTGTTTAGGAGAGTTGTATGTCTCATGATTAGTGTTGTGGTGGTCGAGTGCATTTTTGCCTTGGAGGTCTGTGCTGTTTGTGTAGATTTTTATTGAGAGCCTCTGCGAAGGTGGGTGTGCGGTTTGTGTTTTTGTGTGAAGGCAGTGCTGGTGTGTGTTCTGGAGGGCTATGTGTTCATGTCGTGTGGTGCAAGTGTTGACCTTCTCCTCTTGACCAGCTATTCCAGTCTTGACTGGAGAGTGCGTGGCTTCCATTTTGGATATACAAGTGCAATTCTCGCAAATCTGAGTATTGGGAGGAAAGAGGAGAATGTTGTCAGTGTACATGAGGTAGTTGCTACATTGCTTCTGGATGCCCAAGTTCACCAGGTTAATAGGAGAAAGCACAAGGAACTGACCTTAAGACATGCCTGGAGGGGTGGGCATTAATAGTAATTACTGGAGTTGTTTCCTTGTAGAAAGTTTAGTGCTGGTAGAACTTTTGTGTGCTACAATAATTGCTCCAAGAAGTCTGGTAAAGTGCTAGACTAATAGGCTAGTAAAAGTGCAGGAGAGGAGAGAACTATTTAATTTAAGGGCAGGAACGGCCCTAGGTCAACTGGTGCCCTAGGCAAAAGGGCTTCACGGTGCCCCCCACCACACCACCTGGTGCCCCCATCCTGGTCTACCTACACCAAATAAATACTGGAAAAGCGCCCCTGCTAGACCGGCGCCCTAGGCGACCGCCTAGTTGGCCAATGCCTAAGGCCGGCTATGTTTAAGGGACAAATTGAAAAGCAGACTTTGGGACCACTCAGAAGCTTACAAACAGTCCTGGATAGAGCAAATCTGTATCTGGGCTAGACTAGTTACATGGAAGGTGGGAAATGGAAACAAGTGCAAACATGGGCTTTTAAACCAGAAAGTTGAAAGAGATGGAAAAACTGCCCAAACAGCCAATAAACTACAATTTCTGGGCCAGAAACCACTCCTCTTGTGATAGGCTACCTAGTGCTTACCACTCCCACAAATAAGCTAGAAGACTTCCCTCCAACACAGAAAGGCTTGGGCTCAAAAGCTTACATACAGTCCTGGATACAGCAAATCTGTATGTGGACTAGTCTAGTTATAGGAAATGCAGGAAAATAGCAAACACGGGCTTTTAAACCAGAATGATGAAAGAGATAGAAAAACTGCCCAAACTGCCAATATACTAAAATTTCTGGTCCAGAAACCACTCCTCTTGTGGTAGATAAGCTATGTAGTGCTTACCACTCCCACTGATAAGCTGGAAGTCTTCTCTCGAACATAGAAAGGCTTGGGGGGCTCAGAAGCTTACAAACAGTCCTGGATACAGCAAACTCTGTATCTGGACTAGACTAGTTA
>NC_056732.1:1060106109-1060288429 GCF_019279795.1 Protopterus annectens
AACTGCGGATGTTGCACACTACTCCCGACACCCTAGACAACAACAGCTTCACTGTTTTTTTCTGAAAAGAATTATCGGCTGTGGATTTTACCCAGCACTCAGAGCTTCTGAACTGAGATTGCTGTACGGTGAGGACCGGGAAATTTACCCTTTTCCCCACTGTAGTGCGATCTCGGAGTTGATATATCAATAAGATGTAGGGGGCTGCAGAGGGGTTGGTCCCCCTGCAAAAACGTAAAAAAACTAATATTTTTGTGTTGAAATCATATTTCAGATGTGCAATTGATTGTTTTGTTAAACTTTCATCTCGATGATTTAAGTTTCGGTTATCTGTGGAGTAGACCCTATATTCATCTCGATCATTTAAGTTTCGTTTATCTGTGGAGTAGACCCTATATATATATATATATATATATATATATATATATATATATATATATATATATTCAAAATTATTTAAATAATGCTAGCTTACAGGGCGATTGTTCCAAAGTCTTCTAATTTTAACAGCAATAAACAGCTCTCTGCTTCTGAGATTTCCCTTTTTAGTACAAATGTCATATTCTTATGTTTGTAATGTTTTAATATCACATTACCACAAATGCAGTACGCAAGAAGTTATCTACAAAGGTTTCATTAAATTAACAGTTATTTTGAAGGAAACACTATTTTAGATGGTAGACAGCATCCATTCAGGGCTGGGGGTGTGGTTATAGTAGTAAGTGTAAAACATAATGCATTTGGTTGTAAAGACAGTGGAGGGAGTAAGACAGGTACAAAGCTAGGTTAAATGCAGGGATTGCAAAAAAAAAAAAAAAAAAAAAAAGGAAGCTGAAACAGAACCATAGTCAGGCTGTCTGGCATTCCCAATAGTTGCTAAAATGGTATCCCCATCAACTCAAGTAAAAAAAAAAATAACTCTTCTGCACTCGAATGACTGTAGCAAGCTGTTTGCTACACTTTCTTCAGAGTACTGAGTAAATGTGCTATCAGTATTTATGCAAGAGGCCACGATATCATAGTGGCTTTATAAACTAGTGCTACTACTGAATCTGCATTGTAATCTTTTATTGATTCATTTGGGAGGATTTCTTTCACAGTCAGTCAGTTTAAAAAAATGCATTCATGTTCCATCATGTAGACATATCTATTTCTTGCACTACAGGAGATAATATACAGTTAGCACAATATACTGCATACTCCTGGTTAAATACTGTTTTACATTCATTCTGTTTTTTTATGTCACCTCCTACAAATATGGAAAAATCCCGTTATGTAGATTATGTAGTATATTGTGTTTATGCCTTTTCTCTAAGGTGCAACAAATTGATCTGTTTCAATGAACTCTTCTGGACTCCTGTGACTGTAGCAAGACGCTTATTACAGTTGCTGTACAATACAGGGTAAATGCAGTATCATCACTAATGAATGAAGCCACAGTATCCTAGAGGCTTTATAAATTAGTTCCACTACTGAATCTGCATTGTAATCGTTTATGGTTTCTATTAGAAAGACAGTGAATATTTCTTCACAGAGATGGATTTTTGTTATCTTAAAAAAAAAAAACAGTAATAGTGCTCCATTTTGTAGACAAAGCTATTTTTTGCACTGCAGGATATAATGCACAGTTCAGCACAATATACTGCATACTCATTCATGGTGCTACATAGTTACCTCATACAAATTGAACATGTGGCAATATGTACTATATTGTGTTTAGTTATGCTTTTTCTCTAAGGTGCAACAAATTGATCTGTTTCAAGAATCAACACTACAGAACCATAGCTAAGTCATATGAAGCCCTGGACAATTTCCCAAACTGGTGCCTCTCAACTCAAAGTTAAAAAGCAAAAAAGTTCTTCCAAGGAAAAGGTTGAGGATCAAAAAAACTCTTGTGTTCCAGTAACTGCAGCAAGCTGCTTGTTAAAACTAAAACAAGTTCTCTGTTTACTGCTACACCCACTGAGCTTCAGCCATCACTGCAAGCCCAGCATTAGCATTTGTTTATAAAGCAGCCTGCTGATTGTGCCTCTTAACAGCTTGTGCTCAAGACAGCTACCCCCTTTGCCCCACCTCAGTTATAGCTGTGCAGCACAACTTATTGTTAAGTGGTCCAATTCTCGTGATGTGTCAAAAAATGAATAAATGTAAAATGCCATTTTACTGCAGTTTAGAGAATGGGCAACTTGACCACTTAGCATTGCCACCCATCTGGTATTTTTTCAGACTACACAGAAATCAGAATGTTGGTCCAGTAATCCAGAAAGCACTGTACAAACTCCTGTATTCTGTTTTTCTGCAAAAACAGAATGCCGGAGTTCGTAAAACAACAGCCACAGAATAACTTTTCAATTGAAAAGCATTGCTAACAATGCATTAAAAACTGGGACTTGTTATAAAAGGGAGAAAAAAAAAAGCAAAGGGAGGTGTTCCAGCTTGTGATGATGTCCGCATTTATATCATAAAATGGGCTGGAGACTAGGTAGGGTGGGCTGGGAAATGGGCAGAAAGAGGCGGGGTTGTAGGAAGTGAAACGAGGTGTGGCTTTGGTCCAGTTTTCGCCACATAGAAAGGTGGCAACCTTATGACCACTGCACCCTAACTGAAGAACAAACATTCTCCTACAGGGTATTAATGTATAGGTAATGCCTGCTAAAAATAAGTCTGCTGCTTCATGGCAAAATATTTAAGCTGCTGTAAAGCCTGGGCAGAAAAAAAAGCAAATAGCTGCCATTTTAGATCCCTAAACAACACTTTGCTGTGTGTGTGTGTGTGTGTGTGTGTGTGTGTGTGTGTGTGTGTGTGTGTGTGTGTGTGTGTGTGTGCATGCACACACATTTAAGAAAAATGGAGAGATTGTCAGCGAGAGTGCTGACTATGTCAGGCTATCTATCAGCACACATTTGTTAAACGCATGTGAAACCCTAATATGTTCATCGTGTTACACCGCTGCAGTCATTACACTTGGGTTATCCTGCCGTCAGGCGGTTCCCCAGTCGGCCTGAGTTCCAAAGTCTTGGTCCGGCGTCAGTTGCTGTCGCCTCCTCCCTGACGTCAGTGCGACAGGGGGTATATAAGATGCAGCCAACGCCATTTTCTTCAGTCTTTCTTGCCGCGCGGTGCCCGAAGCAAAAGCAGTTCGCAAGTGCCGGTCGGCCGACTGCTGAGATTTTCATTCCAAATCCAGAACCGAAGTCTTCTACAAAGCTAAGTACCCCATTGGGGAAACTTTTTCTTGCCTCAGACCGATGTCAGTAAAAGTTAATAACTGTATTTCTTGTGGGAAGCAAATACCTCATAAGGATTTCCACTCCTATTGTATCCCATGTCTAGGCCCAGACCACGACGTCACTGGTTGTCGGTTTTGTGCTAGGTTTAACAAGCGCACTATTAAACGTCGGTTTGATTTTGCCTGACATTATTTTGGCAGAAAATTCAATTACACCATGCCGTCGGAACTTCCGACGACCGGAATACATAAAAAGCGCAGAGACAAGGACCAGCATCTCACAAATTTCTGTATAAAAGCCCTGTTGCTGACCGTGAAACTATTTCTCAGGGACCCAAAGGAATTAAGGCCTCATCAGCAAAAAACCCAGTTCTCCTCTGACAGAGATTCCAGAGCATTAGACAGATGGGGAAAGAAAGTATATACGTCTGCAACTTTAGCAATGAGAGCCTTAAATTGCCAGTTTCACATGCTAAAATATCAGCAATTTTTGATGTCTCAGTTGAAACAAAATATACTTCCAGATTCAGATCCTCCTAATTTTAAAGAAATGCAGGATTTATTGCATGCAGCTGAACAAGTGGAAAACATACTTTGCAATGTGGTTTTGATTCCTTAGAGGCCTCCTGTAGAGCTGCAGTTACAGGCTCTGTCATTAGAAGACATGCTTGGTTAAAAGAGCATACGTTACCAGATCATGTTAAGGCAAAATTATTGGATGCATCTTTGCAGCGGGATGTGTTGTTTGGAGTTAAGGCAGAGGAGGTATTAAAGAAGATGGAGGATAAGGCAAAATCCATGCAAATGGTGAAGGACTTCTTACAGGTTCAGCCTCCTCGTTTTAGCAGAAATTGGCCAACAAAGAATTGGTCCTTTCCAGTCACAGACAGACCTTAAAGGGGCAGATACAGACGTCCAAGAGGTAGAGGTCAAGCACAAGGTCCTTACAGGCCTCAACAATGGGGTACACCAGGCCAGAAAGAAGGGAAAGACAGGCCCCAACCATATAAAAAGCAGCCTCAATGACTTCCCACTACAGCTGCCAAACAGCTGTCTCTTGACAGCCACCTTAGGAGGAAAACTGGCACTTTTCTATCACAATTGGCATTACATCACGAAAGACAAATGGGTTCTCAACATTGTATCTCAAGGTTACAGGTTCCACTTTCACACTCTGCCAAGGTTAAAAGGAACGCCAAATCTGCCACCAAATCAATGGGCAGAGGCTCAAAAACAAATTACAGCACTCATGGACATGAGAGCTATTCAAAAGGTACCACCACAGGAGCAAGGACAAGGATTATACTCGAGACTCTTTCTGGTTCCCAGAAAGGACAAAGCCTGGAGACCCATTCTGGATCTTTCTTCTCTAAACACTTATCTGGATGTTCCGAAATTCAAAATGTTGACACTACAGCAGCTTTTTCCCATGCTGGGCAAGAAAGCTTGGCTCATGACTTTGGACCTCAAGGAGGCATACCTGCATGTCCCTATCAGACAAAACTGCAGAAGATACCTCAGATTCATAGCTGGTTCAATGCACTATCAATTCTCTGCACTGCCCTTTGGCTTATCTACTGCACCCAGGGTCTTCACAAAGTGCCTGGCACCAGTAATTGGATTTTGCAGACAAAAAGGAATTCAAATTTATCTGTACCTGGACGACTGCCTGATTCAAGCAGAGAGCAAGAACATTCTTCTAAAGCATCTGGCATTCGTAAAAAAGTTATTAAGTTGCCTGGGGTACACAGTAAACGAAAATAAATCAAAACTAGTGCCCTCACAAGAGATAATATTCCTGGGTGCCAGCTTGAACACAATGGCCCAGATGACTTATCTCATGCCAGACAAACAAGGGCAACTGACTCAATACTTTCAATTGATGGCAACAAAGACCCAACTCCCTGCAAGAAAAATTCTGCAGGCCTTGGGCTACATGGCATCTTGCATACTACTAATTCCATATGCCAGACTGCATATGAGGAAACTACAATGGTACCTAAAGAGTGTATGGTCTCAACACTGTCAAAGTTTCGAAACAGTTATACCACTAATTCCTTGCCTTCAACAGGAGTTTCGATGGTAGGCTCAAGCTTGTCACCTCAACAAGGGACAGCCTTTTACTCAACCCACAGCCAGGCAAACACCGACAACAGATGCATCGGATTACGCCTGGGGAGCACACATGGCAGGAAAATGTATTCAGGGCGAGTGGCCTGCAGAGCAAAGGCATCTTCACATCAATCAAAAAGAGATGCTAGCTGTACAAAATGCACTTATAGCTTTCAAGGACCTGCTGCATCCAGGACAACTACTACTAAAGACAGACAACACTACAGTTATGTGGTACATAAACAAGCAAGGGGGCACACACTCCTACCCCCTACTGCAGTCAAGCCATGACCTTGTGGAACACAGCTCTAGACTGCCAAGTTCATCTGCAAGCACAATTCCTGTCAGGAGAGAAAAACACACTGGCAGACGACCTAAGCAGAAACATCATGGATCCCCATGAATGGGAATTGAATCCACAAATATTCAGAATAACACAAAAATGGTGGAGCCCGGACATAGATCTGTTTGTATCCCCAATGAACTACCAGCTACAGAAATTCTGCACAAGAAGTTACCATCCACAAGCATGGAAAGTGGATGCCCTCTCATTCAGCTGGAAAAACCTGCAAGTATACGCTTTCCCACCTTTACCTGTCCTCCCAAAGGTACTCATAAAAGCCAGGCAAGAAGAGCCAAAGATGATCCTGATTGCACCAGACTGGCCACGCCAGCACTGGTACCCAATCTTAAAGAACTTAGCACAAGAACCACCCTGGATTTTGCCTCAAATCCCACATTTGCTGACACAGCACAACAATCAGATACTTCACAGCCAGCTAAAGACCTTAAACCTAGCTGCATGGAAAATTCCTTAGTCAAGCAAGCAATGCCTCTCTCCAAAGCTGTTATGGATGTCATTCTGGAGGCCAGAAGGCCTAGCACCAGGAAAGCCTATTCGGATAAATGGAAGAGATTCTGTGCCTGGAACCAGGCGCACAGCCTTGACCCTCTTGTCCCAAACATTCCTCAGATACTTCAATATTTAACTGAGATGCTGGACCAGGGCCTCTCCTTCTCATCCATCAAGATCCACGCATCTGCCATTTCTGCTCATTACAACATGGATCTACCAATTTTCTCTAATCCTTTGCTCAAAAAGTACCTCAGAGGGGCTAAAAACATAAGACCACCCCGTAGAGCACCTACTTCAACTTGGGACCTCAACTTTGTTTTGGAAAAATGAACCTTACCTCCTTTTGAGCCAGCTAACACAGCAGAATTAAAATATATCTCTTGGAAAACTGCTCTGCTACTGGCAATAACATCAGCACGAAGAGTTTCAGAATTACAGGCACTAATGGCAGTGGAACCTTTCCTCATTTTCCAACAGTACAGGGTGTCTTTAAGAACTAACCCTACGTTTATGCCAAAGGTGGTATCAAGTGTGGCTCTAAACCAAACTATTCACTTGCCAACTTTTTATCCAAAACCACAGAACAACGGGGAGAGACTACTACATTCTTTGGACATTCACAGACAGTTACGCTTCTACTTGGACAAAACCAAAGCTTTCAGAAAATCTGAGCAATTATTGGTAGCATATGCTGCAGGAGCACAGGGAAAAGCCATTTCAAAACAGACTATTTCAAAATGGATAGGACATTGTATACGTTTCTGCTATACACACCATGGGAAACCTGTACCTAGCAGCATTAGATCTCACTCCACCAGGGCAACAGCCACTTCAACTGCCTACCTCAGAGGAGTACCTACCAAGGATATTTTGGAAGCAGCAACATGGAGTTCTGTGCATACCTTCATCAAGCATTACCATTTGCCTTTATACTCCAAATCCAGAGCAGGCTTCACCACTGCTGTGCTGCAGGGCCTTATAGCCACCCCTAATGCCTTATAGAACCAGCCACCCTACCTCAGCTTTGGGATTCCACCCAAGTGTAATGATTGCAGCAGTGTAACACGATGAACATAGTACAGTTTTGTACCTACCATAAATGTAGATGTTCGAGTGTAAACACTGCTGCAGTCCAGGTTACCCTCCCTCCTTCCCCTCTTGCTTTCTGGTATGTACCTAGGTCTTCTACCCTTTACTACCTATGGGGAGTATTTGCTGGTAACTGAAGATTGTTGTTTGCTTTTCTTTTGTATACTTTACTAGCAATTTGAATTGCCTACCTATTTGGGGGTACCTGACATCTGGGGCAAGAAAAACTGAAGAAAATGGCATCGGCTGCATCTTATATACACCTGTCGCACTGACTTCAGGGAGGAGGTGACAGCAACCGACGCCGGACCAAGACTTTGGAACTCAGGCCGACTGGGGAACCGTCTGAAGGCAGGATAACCCAAGTGTAATGACTGCAGCAGTGTTTACACTCGAATATCTACATTTATGGTAGGTACCAAACTGTACTGTCTGGCATTATTGACTGACTTTACTTCTCAGTTATTTACCAGAACATCAAACAGTTCTCAAAGGATAGAGCAGTACTATATGGCAAAGTCAGGAAGAGTAAATGTGGGTGGGAGGCGCAATGACTTCCATTCCATGTTTTTATTCATTTGCTCACAGTGAGATTTCTGAGGTGTGTTGACTTAGTGCCTGTAACTGCTGGGCATGTTTGTGTATGTGTATCATCTCTCTGTCTCTGTTTTGCTCTCTCTCTCTCTCTCTATATATATATATATATATATATATATGTGTGTGTGTGTGTGTGTGTTTAGTCTGTCTGTGTATAGATTTGAAATACTTATATTTTTAATGTAAAATCCTTCCTCCAGCAAGAATTGCTTCAGCAAGTTTAAAAAAGTGAGGAACTATTTTACATCAAAAAATATAAAAAAACTACATAATGAAGTAAATGCAAAACAATTTAACAGACAGCCCATTCTCTTAAGCACCCTTACAGGGTGTGTATTATTGGGGAACTGACACCCTTCTAGGGGAGCAGAGGCCTTACTCCTGTGGTGTTGAATAATAAGAAGTTGTAAGAATAATTAATTGTTAACATAACGCTTGGTTGTTCTATACATTGTTTTGTTTTACTTACCTGCCTTTCGTCTTAACCAGTGCATGTTATGTCCAGCCATACAACATCAGGAAATTCTAGTAGACCTCCGCCATATAAATATCTTGGACATGTATACATTGTTACATGTGACTTCAGTGGGTAACATGCTAAGTGATTTTGTTGTTTTCAAACTAAGTAATTTTTCCTAAAAAGGTCAAACGTGTACACATTTGTCCTTTTTAAAAAGAAATAGATGTGTGGCTAGTTCCTTTCTCCTGAAAACACAATATTTTGATGACACTGTCTTCACATTACTTGACTTGGTAGTTAAAATCCCACAAAAAAGAGCTTACAAGGGCAGACATAATGTATACAAAGCTGTCATATTTACTGCAGACATCAGCACCTCAGAATTCTTCAATCACTCAGCAATTTTGATTGCATTCTTTGTGGCTGCTCTTAAAGACTGGTTTATTATTTTGTTAGTTCTTTTTGTAGTTAAATTGATTACATCAGAAAGAGCTAAATACTATTTAAAATGTGTTTATAGGTTAAGTTTTAATACTGATAGATCATTTTTTGAATTATCAGAATCAGTTTGTAAATATGGGAAAAGATTGAAAACCTCACAACGTTATGCAGTTTGCTTCTTTTCAAGCATTCAAGCAATAGTTACTTTCGAGTTTGCTCAAGTGTCCAATTGCTTCTGTGTTTTTAATTCCTTGTGTATATGATGAAGTATGTGATGTTTTATAAATCTGTAACTGTTTTTTGGCAGACTGTAACAAATCTGAGTTACAATTTTTATTCAGGGATGGGTATCATAACTGTAGAATGTTACCTGTGCATATATATTTGAAAAGATATAGCATAATTGTACTTATTTTTCAATTTAACACACAAAAGGAAATTTAACTGTTTTGCTGTCATTAGCTTTAGGGAGTAAATTGAAAGATTTTGTGAGTTTCTTTTTGAGGAAGGACAGTTATGTCGATTACGTAATTGCTTGCTCTGAATCTGTAATTAACTTCATCTTTTGTTTATGTGAGGGGTTGGTAAAAAGGGAAAAACAAACCCATTAAAATATGACATAACTGTTTTCTGCAACTCGTTACCACATGAATCATTTCCATAAATGAGCACGGAATGTGATTCACTGAGGAGAGAAGGGCTTGAATGGATGATGTTAATGGTATTGACCAAACAGGTAATCACTCCCTTATACTCCTCATTCATCAGATTAGTTATCAAGAACCATGCCATCTTTGGGGTGTATCTCACTAAACATATTCAACCCAAAGGTTCCTGACCAAAAAAGATAACGGGCCTGATGTCCTTAGCCATCAAGAGATCTAAGTGCATGTACTGTGGGAAAAAGAGAAGCTGGGTGAGTGGATGTCAGGTCACCACTTTTGAAGGGCTGGCAGACCTTTTGGTGAGTGAACAAGCCCTTAGCACCTTGCCTGAGGAATTGAGGATCTGGTTAGCTGATAGACAATGTGCTGCTTCAGATGAGTTGGGGAAAAAGGGAGGCTTATACCTGGCCAGCAGGGCAGCCCTGCACAGGAAGGGGACCCCCAGTACTGCTCATGGGTCTAAAGGAACCCATGGTGGGCAGCACAGTCTGCCACAACAGAATCTGCCAGTAGCAGGGGAACCTACTAGTCCAGGTGCATGTCCAGGAGCTAGGGTTAAATGTTTTGAATGCATCCAAATGGGCCATGTGGCATACAGGTGTCCATGGAGGCAAGGTGGGGAACCAAAGGTGAGGGAGCCAGTAAGTGGGAAAGCCAAAATGCCAATAGTACGTTGTCTTGGGACAACAAGGGTACCAAACTACCACCAGAGGCTATATCCTATTGTAGTGAATGGCAGAGGCCATTGCCAAGAGGGAGACCGCCTCTTTGTAAAGCCTGCAATGGTTACAGAGGAGCACTACTTGCCTGGGCAGTCCACTCCAGTCAGGGCTTTAGGAGGGATCCCATTCCAAATACCTTTGGCTAGGGTTCACCTTGACTGGGAGGGTGGAAAAGGAAGCCAGCAAGTAGATGTATTTGAGGATATACCTGTAGATGTCCTGATAGGGAATGATTTTGATAGTGCAGTACCCTGTGCTTGTGCAGTTACACACAGTCAGGCTTGGAGACAAGCAGGTAAGTCTGGAAGCCTGGGGGAGACCCAGACAGACTGCATACTTGCAGCCTGGACTGGTGAGGTGGTTACTTCAGGGAATGAGCTACACTGTAACAGTGAAACTGAAGGTGAGCCACAGCTGCTTGTGGGTACTGATGGTCCCTTGGACAGAGTGACTGCAAAGGTAGAGGTGAGTAGTAGTACCCAGGCTGACAGTGAGGCACTGCTATCAGAGGATGCCTGACTTCCTGTGGAAGAGGAGCTGGGGAGGGTTACAAGGAGAGAGTTGAGACAGGCTCAGCTCTCAGACCCTACATTGCAAGGCCTGAGGCAGGTAGCTAGGGAGGCACCTGATTTTCAAGGGAAGGGGGAATCTGTATACTGGGACAAAGGGTTACTATACAGAGAGTGGACCCCTGAGGGAGGGCTAGAAGGTGAGAGAGTACAGCTGTTGGTAGTGCCTAGAGCCTACCATCTGGCGCTTCTAGCCATAGCCCATGATATTCCCTTTGCAGGTCATGTGGGCATAAAACGTACAAAGAGCCGCATTATGCAGAACCTCTATTGGCCTGGAATTTCCAGAGATGTAACAGGGTACTGCAGGACCTATGGACAGTGTCAAAAGGTAGGCAAGGCAGGAGACAAGGTGAGAGCTCCTTTGATGTCTTTGCTTGTGATTGAGGAGCCATTACAGAGGGTAGCTATGGATATTTTGGGTCCTCTGAGTACCCCAGGTTCCACAGGGAAAAAGTATATCCTAGTGCTAGTGGATTATGCTACACGATACCTTGAGGCGGTGGCTTTGTCCTCCATTGAGGCAGAGAAGGTGGCAAATGCTTTATTAGAGATTTTCAGCAGGGTGGGTTTCCCAAAAGAAGTACTAAAGACATGCGTCTGAAGCGTTTCTCCCCGGGTCTCCACTGAAAATAGGCTCTGTGGAGCCTAGTTGGACTTTCCCGGTCAACAAATGTTAAATAAAATAAATAAATAAAATAATACTGTCTGACAGAGGTGCCGATTTCCTGTCGGACTTGCTGGCTTGTCTGTGGAAGTACTGTGGGGTGAAGCACATGAAGACCACTCCCTACCATCCCCAGACTAATGGTCTTGTTGAAAGGTTAAACACTACAATCAAGTCCATGCTACGGGCATTTGCAGATCAGTTTAAGAGGGAGTGGGACAAATATCTGCCCCATCTGTTGTTTGCTTACAGAGAGGTTCCCCGGGAATCCACAGGCTTTTCACCCTTTGAGTTGCTGTATGGGCATAGGGTGAGGGGAGCTCTAGATTTAATTCGAGATGAGTGGGAAGGTGAGTGTGAGTCTCGCAAGGAGTCTGTTGTGGCATATGTCCTAAACCTCAGGACAAGGCTCTGGGAACTCATGGGCTTGGCCCAGGAGAACCTTGCAGAAGCCCAACAACAGAAAAGGGTATGGTATGACAGGAATGCTCAAGCTAGAGAGTATGCTGTGGGGCAGCAGGTAATGGTTCTCATTCCTGTCAAACACAACAAACTGCAAGCAGCTTCGGAGGGACCCTCAAGGTGGTAAGAAAGGTAAGTGATGTTAACTACATGGTGAAACTGCTAGGTAGAAGGCAGAGGCACAAATTGTACCATGTTAGCATGATGAAACCTTACCTTGATAGGGAGGCCCTTGTGCTGAGCATTTGCAGTGGATTGCAGGAGGAGTCTCAGGGAGATCTGGGGACTGATCTCCTCAGTGAGGCTCGGGCTGACACCTCAGTGGAAGGGGTAGCAATGTCCCAGCAGCTATCTCCTACCCAGGTTTGAGAAATCCGAGCAGTGTTGCAGGAATGTGGGGACATGGTCACTGGGAAACCAGGGTGCACCCACCTGGTGCAGCACCAAGTGGATACAGGACCCCAAACGCCTATTAGGCAAGCCCCTTCTAGGGTGCCTGAGAGAGTCGGACAGACTGGTTGGACAGAGAGGGTACTGGAGGTTAGCTGCCAGCTAGGCTGAGATCTGGACCCTATAGCTGTGCCAGTGGGGAGTTTTATTGGGGACCTGGAGAGCAAGGGAGCAACCAACCCCAGACTGACTGTGATCTCGGTGTGCTCTTAAGGGAAATTGCACTTTACTGTGTGTATTTGTTATCCTTTCCTCATGTATAAGATGCCCTCTCTGATGTTACTGGTGAGGATTGAGGCTCCTTGATTGCTGGTCCAGGGCACGTACTTCACAAGTGTATTGGTGCTTGAGTAGTTTTCCCAGTTGATAGAGGGGTAGTTGAAGTCTCCTTGTATGAGAGTGTTGAGTTGGACCTTGATAGATTCCAGGGTGCTTAGGAACATGGAGTGAGAGTCTAGGGACATGGTTGGGGACCTATAGCAGGCTATGACCTGGATCGCAGTCTTACCCATTGTTAGTTGTACCTGAAGTATCTCAGATACATTATGCTGGGCTACTAGTCTGGAGATGTGCATATCCTTTATGAATATGGAGACACCACCACCTTTGTAGCTTACCCACCTACATCAGCTGGAGGTGGGTAAGCTCTCCTCCCACCCCCATCACAAGACCTAGGGAATCTTGCTCAGGACTTTGTATTTTTTCCCCAAGAACCTGCTGCTACTGCCAGAGCAGCCATTAGTATAAGTGGTTCCTACCTTGAAAAAAAAAAAAGGCAGAGCCCCCGTACTTGCCATAAGACTGTTCTGACGCAAAGGTTGACAGACCGGCCTGTGTGGGACAGATGTCCTCCCAACTTTCTTATAAGTCAGACACTGAGAAAACCCTGTCTTCTACATCTGCACCAGAGGATTTCTTATTTGAAGGCACCTTCAACAAGATGAAAGATTTCTTAAAATGGGAATCTGAGGAGGAATCTAATGCCAAGAAGAGAGAGAGCTTTTGAGTTTACCAGAGTCAATCCCTAGCTATTTCTCCAGTGATTTAAACCTTGGAGAATGCAGTCGCCAGTGTATCTTTGGAGCTAGACTTCCAAGTCATATTCCTATAAAGCCTAGATATTTTTTACAGTTTTTGTATTCCTATAATTATCTGTACAATAACCCAGCTGCTGATGCAGCTGTGGTGCCCATGGCTTCTAGCAAGGAGTCTACTGGGGCCCCAGTCAGACATCCACTTTCAAATGACAGGGAAAGTAATTTACAAGACTGCTTTGGGAAGAACACTTTTATCACCCTAGTTTTTAAGACTTGAAATTGCAGCCAAAGGAGAAGAAAAGCCAGTTCAAGGGAAAATAGCAAGTAGACCAGAAGAGGAAGCCTGTGAATCCTCAGGGATGAGATCACGCAAGGAAACAACTATGAGTAAACAGAGCTTCTCCCACACCTTAAATTCTACCACATCTCATACCTTCCCCAGTCCCACCTTCTCTTCTCATTTCCACCAAAAAAAAAAGAAGGAGGTTGTCTGGGGCTGTTTGTAAAAGAGTGGGAGAGGATATCACTTAAGACACTTGGGTTCTAAGAATCTTGGGACAAAGATATAGGCACTAGTTTATAAAAAGGCAAACATTCTCTGGTATTCCTGAAGTGCTCCGAGAACAAAGACATCTAACAAAAACCTATACTGCTGAATCTTCTGAGTTAGGGGCTATAGAGAGAGTAAAAGATTAGAATGAAGGCACAACATTTTGCTCAATAATGTTTTGGATTTTGAGAAAATGAACCCCTTAGAGACCATTCGTGGATATGTCGAAGCTAAATGTTTTTGCAAAGGTCAAAGTTAAAAATGTTAACCTTGCAAGCTCTTTTGCCTCCTTCATTGCCTGTCCTCTTCCCTCAAGCCTTCATGGTTTCCCTAGAACTGAAAGATACTTACCACTACATACCTACAACCAGAGCAGAAGAACTTTCGTGCAAAGTATGCAGTGCTCATTGCCAGTTTACTGTATTACACTTTGGTTTATCTACCGCACCAATGAGTACTTACAAAGTGCCTGCATTCAGTAATTGCCTACTACAGAACTATTGGTATCCATATATACCTCACCTGAACAACTGCCTGATTCAGGTCCCAGCCCTGCAGGAAACCCAGAGAGCTCTGTGGTTTAGCCTGGCCTACTTCCAGAGTGTGAGACTCTCTCTGATGCTTCTCAAGAGTTTATAGCTTCACAGCGAGTCTAGCTCCTTAGAGTCTTCCTCAACACAGCAAACCTGGAGCATTCCTTCAATCAATGAAGGTGCTATTGATGACCACATTGTTCACCGCCATGGTGCAACAAAATCAAATTACTGTCAATGAGTTTCTCAGGGTACTGGTGTACATGGTATCCTCAATCCTGATGGTTTCCCAGAAAACTGCTCTTCTATTCAGTAATAGATGGCGAGGAGACTCAACCTCATATTAATCTTGTATCAAGAAAGAGCTCTTATGGTGAGTACAGCAAATTAACTACATCCAGAGGATCCTATTCAACCTAGGCCTCAACGCCCAGACATTCACCACAGACTCTTCAGATGCAGCTAGTGGAGGGCTACTTAGAGGAAATGAGGATTCATGATACTTGGAACAATACTCAAAGAAAAAGTACATCAGTATCAGAGGTGATGGTACTTATTTTAGCCATAAAAGACTTCAGATACCTTTGGAAGTCAGGGACCCTGCATATACTCATAGAAGCCCAACAATGATGTGGTTTTCTGGCAAGCAGAGGTACTGCTCACATACCTTTTGTGCAGGCTAGCCATGAAGGTATGGTGCTTGGTACAGGAGCCAGGCATGACCCGCTCATCAGAATATTCTAGCAGATCATTTCCACATAACAGAAGCAATTTCTCAAGAATGGATGTTGAACCAGGATCCTTTTCTGGATTTAGTCCACAGGTTGGATGCACCAAAAGTTGACCTTTTTGCTTCTCCTGAAAAACAGGTCACAAAAGTTTGCATCCAGGACATCAAACACATGAGGCAAGGGCAACATATGCCTTTTCAATAAACTGGATAGGTCTATTTCTATATATTTTTCCTCCAATCCTTCTTCTCCTCAGAGTAATTCAGAAGGTAAAGGGCAAGGACTAAAATGCAACTAATCATTTCCTTTTGACCAAAACAGCACTGGTTCTCCATCTTGATGGCTATGGTAAGGGTAGAGTCTATCTACTGCCTCAGTGCATGGACCTTTTGACTCAAAACCAGGTTTCACTCCTACACCTCAACTTGAAGAACCTAAGACTGACAGCTTGGTTGATCTAGCTCTCATCCCCATGTTTTCTGAGGATGTTCTTTTTATTTTAATGGGGGAGGGGATAGAAACCAAATACAAAGATCTCATGACTAGAGAAGTAGAAATGATTCATCCTTTGGTGCCTGACAGAAGGCCTGGATCCTAACCATACTTTTGTGTCCTTGGTCCTGAAATACCCGTTTGACCTTTACAAATCAAGAAAGTCTTGCACCTCCGTTTCTACAGTCTCAGCCAGCCTACCTTGGGATCCACCATTATTCCTTGTTACCAGTAAAGCAATTCCTTTAAGGGATTCAAATATCTGAGGTCCATGAGAGTGAGCTGTCTCCCACTGGACCTCATTTATTTGCTAGAGGCATTATGCTTTATGTATTTGAACCAGCAGCTGCTACATCCTTCAAATATTTGACCTGGAAATTTGTCTTTTTAGTGGTCATTACATCTGTCTGAAGGAAAGCAGAACTATAGACCATCATTTGCAAACAATGCATTCTTATCTTTTACAAGGTCATGGTAACACTTAACCAGACCTCACATTCATTACCAGAGTGATAAAATAATTCAGGACAATAACTTCTGTGTACTCAGTCCAAACACACTTGACAGAGAAGAAAGTAGCTTGCACACCCTG
This sequence comes from Protopterus annectens, assembly GCF_019279795.1. NCBI lineage: Eukaryota > Metazoa > Chordata > Ceratodontiformes > Protopteridae > Protopterus > Protopterus annectens. The sequence goes on from NC_056732.1 coordinate 1,060,122,364, forward strand.
GATGTGCATAGGCAACTGATATTTTTGCCTTGACAGGACTGCGGCAGAAATGAAATCAGACTAGTTATTCATAGTCTTTGCAAAGGGTAGGGAGAGCAGGCCTGTCAATAAATAGATCTGTAAATGTCTTGCTCACTGCATCTCCTCCTTTTACTCTTTCCATGGTAAGATTTACCAGGACATGAGGGTTCCCACACTGCAGGAGACTTGGAGAAATTAAAAACAGCAGGAGCTGCAACAGCCACCACATTAGAGGAGTTCTCTCCCAGGCCGTCTTTGAAACAACAGCTTGGTCATCTCTCCACACCTTTTCTAGTCAGTATAACTTAGGGATTAGTACTACAGTCAGGGCAAGCTCTGCTATAACCTAAATAAAGGGTCTTTTGCAAACCACATTTCCTCTGGGACAAACTTTTGCCTCACCATAAACTCTAGGATTCTTTTTAATTGTTATCACTACTACAACAGTGAACAATACCCTGAATATTATACAGTCATGTTAAGAACGTAGAATTGTAAATATTTAAGTATGTTCACTGCTGCAGTAATGTTGCCACTCTCTGTCCCTCTGTTTCCTTCCTGTAGCCAATCCAGGGTTGGAATGGGCACCTTATTCTCCTCATCTTCCTTCATTTTCAACCCTGCAATGTACTACCCTACTTGGCTTGACCTAGTATCTGGACAGGGAACTCTGAGGGTCTTTCTGGTTGGGCTGCCATTTTTGGTGGAATATGCCACCTGATTAGCTTATGCTCTGGATTGGGGGCAGATCCTTGGACCAGACGGGCAAGAAACAAGTATGACACAGATGGATGTTCCCCTTATACCACAGATATGCTGACATCCAATTAGGACATACACTTGTTCAGAAGAAAAACTGATGAAAAGCTCTGGATTTTGAGCTAGGCACACCAGACGTTCTGTGGCTGAAGCCCCAAAGATATCCACTAATGCAGTATTGAACAAACTCAAACTTCTGCAGTTATGGTAAGTTCCTAACACAACTGTTGTTTCATCCAGAAGTTTGGGGACTGCCAGATTGGCAGTACCTGTGAGGCACAAAATCTGTGGAAACATCCGTATACTAACTTATTTAAGAATTGTTGTATACATGTTTGACTATAGGTGGCCTCTTTTCAAGGAAAGTGTAAAGCCTTCTGTATCTTGGAATCTAGTTCTAACACCAGAAAGATAATGATCTAAGATGATTTCTTTAATTTTATAGATGTCCTCCTATTCTTATGTTGCAGTATTCATTACAGTAGGGAGGTTGCTGCCTGCAGCTCCGCCATCTGGCCAGTATACTAAAGTCTTTGCTCCTGGAGGGTACGTGTGACATCCCTTGTCAGGGCCATAAATCGGAGTAGGGTATAAAAGTGATGTCTGCACGTACTCTCTCTAGACTTTTTCTGCCACAGTGAACGTCACACTCCTGGTTGCCAGTTCCGAAAGCAGATCGCGTTTTCAGACGACCAGTTAAAGTTACAGCTCCAAACCAGACCACCGCTTCAATCAACCAATACAGTGCCTTGTGGGGTTTTTCCTTGCCTTTTGATTACTGTTAAGACATACATGTCAACTAGAAAGGGGAAGTGTGCTGTGGGAGACAAATTCCTCAGAACGACATGCACCAAAAGTGTGTATTTTGCTTAGGTGAGGCCCATGACCATACGTCCTGCCCCATTTGCAAATCTTTCATCCCAAAAACACTTTGCAGCTGTCTGGCCACATTAAAACTGTATTCACAAAATCAGAGATTACAGCATCTTGTGCTCGGTATGGAAGGTGGAGTAGGCCCGTCCAATGAGCCACCGAGGAAGAAGGCCAAGAAAATCAGACTAGAATCCCACATTTCACTTCAGCCATCCAAGCAGATTCTTGAGGCTGATGAAAGCCCAGGATCTTCTCAGACCTCCATTTCCAAACCAGGCCCGGGAACCTCAATGGAAGCTGGGATGGTGGAAACTTTAAGTATGTCCACTGAGGCTAATCAGCCATCAGATCATGATGGCGGAGGGGAACCATGGCTCATTCAGTCAGAGGGCCCTGCTACTATACTTCCACCCAGACAGACGTCAGCTCCAATTCTTTCTCCACCGGCTACCCCTCTGAAGAGAAAACAAAAAGTAAAGCATCCTGAGCCTCAACCGGTTCCTAGATGGGAAGTATTTTCACAAAGTCTCTTTAAGGCATTTCAGGCCTTGCAGACACAACAATTGCCATCTGGCCCCTCTCCTCGACCCCCTTTAGAGGTGTCAGGGGAAGACCACTCCTCTTTAGAGGAATCTATTACTTATGAATCACAAATAGACTCCCCCAAGGATTTCATTACCCCAGAGGAGGAGGACTCCATTACTCCTGAGTCCCCTGGGGAAGAATTCACCTTTGGCGACACAATCTCCCTCATGATCGAACATTTTAAGTGGCAGGCATCAAAAGTATCTGACACCAAGAAAAGTTACTTTGATCTACTACAAATGGAACCACCATCTCCTTCTGCTGTGCCCCCTTGCTACCTACTTTCCAGGATGCATTCTTGGCTGCTTCTCAGTCCCCAGACTCACAACCGCCAGCCTCAAAATGTCCGGACCATTTCTATAAGGTCCCTCAGAAAACCCAGTTCCTTTTTAGAAATCCTCCAGCAGACCCAGCAGTTATTGCAGTCTTTGCTAACAAAACATCAACACAATTGCCTTCTGCTGCTCTCTACCCCACGGATAAAGACAGCAAATTCATGGACAGACTAGGGAAGAAAGTGTATACCTCCTCTACTCTGGCTATAAGAGCTCTCAACTACCAAACACACATGGCTAGGTATGCCCTGGATACCATCACCAAAGCTTCTACCCTCCTCTCTGAGGCTCCTGACTCTCTCATTAAAGCCCAAATCAACACCCTACTTTCCACAGCATCCCAAGTGACTAGGTACTCCATCAACGAATTGATTCACATAGATACAGAAAAACAGTACTTAACTAATCTCACTATATTTTCCTGACTGCTCTAAAGAATTACTGTTCCCTGGTTCACTTACTAGAGTAAGGAAGATGAAGTTGGTAAGGGGTTCTTCTTTGTCATGTTGCATGAACAGACGTCTGTGAGATTTCAGTCTCACCCAGTATTACAACATCATTTTTAGTGATGGATTACAGAATGACATCACATACGTCTGGCCATCTGAGTTCTGGTTCGCATGCTACCCCCTTGGCTAGAAGCTGCCAGGATTTAGCACATATGCGTCAAAAATACACACACACACACACACACACACACACACACACACACACACACACACACACACACACACACACACACACACACACTCTTTGCTAAGATCTGTTGCAACTTCTGGAAGTCATAAAACAATTTCAAGCCTCCACCTTTCCAGAGTAGCAATTAGTTCACCCCAAACACAATACCGAAAGCTTCCTAGTACAAACATTTTGTCTCTGGCTGCATTGAGAACTGTAAGATACAATCTTTATGGCCTGAGCCAGGTAATTTAATTTCAAACTATTTTCCAAGTTAACTGCAGCTGGACTATGATTAACTTCTTCTCTTCCAGTATCCTCTGTTGCAATATATTCATTTCAACAGTTACAGTGCATGGATTTAATCAGTTACTACATGCATGTATATTTCTTTTCTGTCCAGCAGGACACACTGTTGATAATTTTCCACACAAGCAAACCTCACAAATACATTTTCAGCACAAGCATCTGTACAAATCAGTTGGATATACAAATGACATATAATTCTTTACAAAATTCCAGTTAGCTGTGCTAGCATATGTTGCACATCCACTGCCTTACCTCTCCTGGCATAGCAGGCAATACCTCACATTGTCGCACCACTGATAATTAGTGAAGACCTTGGGCCAGATTCAATAAAGCCTACACCAAGTGTACACTTTTTTGAGTGAGCAGACAACGCAGATATAATTCATACCTTCTTCCTCCTAATTTTAGTTTTCCTACTGATATTCTTGCAGCTTTAGATATTGATAGGTATTCATAAAGGTTACCACAAAGTGTAGACTTACATGTACACTTTGTGTAATCTTTCCGAGTGACTAGAAAGCACAAAAAAATTGAAAAGAATTTTATTGAATACATATTGTGTACACTTAGTGCAGGCTTGATTGAATCTGACCTCTTATTTTATATTTGACTTGTTTGCTACCTGCATAATTTTGTAGCTTGCATTAACTTGAATCAATATAGTGCATTGATGTATAGACACATGAAGTGATTATTCTTCTCCATGTTCCATCTGTAAGTGGGTTTTGCCCAGTAGAAGTCAGTAAGGTTTCTGAACTGATTAAGTACAATTGGGAAGATGTAGTTGTCTCTCTTGGCCACAGCTTCCTGGAATATAAAACACGAGCCTTAAAGTAGACTATCCTAGCTATGTCTGAAGACTTAGGGCAGATTCAGAAAGGTTACCACAGTGTAAATTTTTGAAAGTGAATAGTCAGCACAAGCATTGTGGTAGGGCTTTTCTTGAACATAACCTTTCAAAGTGAATAGCCAGCACAAAAATTGTGGTAGGGCTTTTCTTGAATTCAGAAATGTACACAAAATGTACACATTGTAGTAATCATTGAATCCATGCTCTTATTTGATATTTCATTTAACATTTGTTAACTGTGTAGGTGGTGTGGTTTAATGACCCTTTCAACTCACAACCCAGGCCATAAGGCAAATACAACAGAAAATAATTTTGAGTGTAAATCTGGAACATGCATTTGTGCATAAAGATAAGTGAGCAAAACGAGTATAAATTTGTTGTAGTCACTCGTGTGTACCCAAAAACAATTGTGAAAAGTTGATGTGATGTGTGTGTGTGCACGCACGCGTGTGTGTACATGTATAGTTTTGAGATCATCCATTTTATTCTTGACCTGCAAACACTGAAAGCAATATGTAAAAGAAATAAAAATATAACATATAATAACAATATTGACCTAATATATTACTTAAATATTTGGGTTTAAGTGCAGTAAGTTATGAAAGAACTTTAAATAATATACTTAGACTGAGAGCCAATATGCTGCCTAATAACAGAGATACAGGCATCAACAACCAAATGTAACCACTTAAAAGGTATTGGCTGGAATTTAAAACATTGCATGTCCTGGAGATCTACAACCACATTTACGGTGCAGTTAGTAACTTTGCAAAGAATGTCAGTTGAAACGTAATAGAAATTTGAAATGATGAGTAAAGTAATTGGAGGTAGTTCTTAAGAACAGTAATTGCAGTAATGTATTACATACATAGAAGAAAGTAAACACAAACATATGCTGGTTATAGAGCAATAAAGTGGTTTAGTCGACTTAGCAGAATTAGCAGGTGGGGATCATTAATTGGTATCATTAAAACATTCATATTTAACTTGTTTGGAAGTTGTGCTTTCGTTTTTTTCCTAAATAATGTTTTATTTATTTATTATTATTATTTTTTTGTAATAGGGATGGACATGAATTTCTAGGAGGTTGGTGCTACCTTAGAATTTTTTTTTTCACTGATAGTAAGAATAAACTTGGTCTCCATAACTGATTGCAGTCCTGGCATTTGTGTCTGTAAGAACTGTCTTGCATCCTGAGCTTATTTCATAGTCGGAACAGTAATTTTCATTTAACAATGTGAAAGTTGAAGTACTGAATAAGAAAATAATCCTAGCTGTAACAGAGTGGATTGGCTACTAGATTCAAGAGCAACATATTGTAGACCCCTGCATAAAGTAGAACATGGCATCTGTTTGAGAACACTTTATAAGAGTCCTGATACTGCAAAACAAATTCACTGAAAGAGGATTTCAGAGTTTCCCCTTTTCTTCATTGTTGTGTGACCATGGAATGAGTTGACAAATACAAACTGGCTTGCCACCCTTAAAGAAAAATTTCCTTTTGGATTTCTGAAAGTGGCTTTCAAATTTGTTTCATGGTATATCGGAACTCATAGAAATATCATTGGTAGACTCATCAGCAACCAGACTAAAGAATCACTTAAATTAACAAGCATGTTATTTAGAAATAAAACAAAATGTATATACAGTCAAAAAATAAAACTAAACATATTAGAATTAAAGAAATAGTTTCTGTTTCAGTAACTTGGAGAGCAGTGATCCTAGTAGCCTGGGCTGTGGTTTCTTGTCTTGACATAGTGAGTCCCAAGAAGGGGACAGTCAAAGTAAAGCAGAACTGGAAGCAGGTTGTTTGTTCAGATGCAGTGTGCTACAAACATTGAGGTATACTTATAGTGACTCTCACTCTTCGATCTATGATTTGTGTTCTGTGGCTGTTAATGTTTTCTGTGCAAGTTATGTGTAGTGGATTTGTAGACACATGATATGGTGCAGTGAGAAACTTGGTCATCAGTTTTTATTTTTAGAACTACAGGTAGGATGACTATTTTTTTCCCTGGTACTTGCCCCTTTTTCCCCAGACATTCAACAATGCAGCTGATGTACTTGTTAATGGTTATGGTGAGTGCAGGGAATTTGTTCCCTGACAAAAATGTTTACTTTGTTTTGTGTGTACGTTAATATTTTTGCTGTATCCTCAATTTAATTGAATACAGTATTCATATCTGTGATGTCTTATTTTGGACTCAGGACGTCAGGTTGGGCAACTAGAATCTCTCTGAAAATGACAGGCAATTACTTTTTATCACTCCCTATTGAAATGTCGGCACTCAAAATGCTAACAATCAAAAAAAAAAAGAAAAAAAGACCGAAAACTCTGGGAAAGAGCGAATCTCTGAGATTGCTCTTCTCTTTTAAACTTATTTTCTGCAGGGAGGCAAGTCCCCTTGCACCCTCCCCCAACACCCACCAAACTGATATAGATTGCCATACTTTGGAAAAATGGGAATATTCTGAGAAATGGCCATCTTATACCTAGTATATGTAAGTCTATTTTTCAGCCATTCATTCTCAGCGTTTTAGGACTTGCTCTAGTGGGTTCAGACATTTTAAATAGTTTTACCTTTTTATACCTCATTCTCTACATGCCAAATATTGCACAGAAGAATATCATGCAGTCTTTTTACAATAAATAACCCCCTTTATCTATGAAAATGCAAAGCCTCAGGCACAAAAAAAATCATATCAATTGCAGTCATTATTGACTTGGAGCAACAATTCCTTTTTCCAAAAAGGTGAAGATGGGAGGGCCTAGTGGGGAGCATTTTGGTCAGCCCTCCATTTTGTTTAAAGTGAAAAAAATTAGGTTAAAGTCTGACAATCAGAAATGCCTTCACTAGAGTTGCATCAAGACAATAGTGAAGAGAGTGAAAAAGTGCAGTCGCGGTGGTGCAGTGGTTAGCGTTGTCACCTCACAGCAAGAGGTTCTCCCGTTCGATTCTCGGCTGGAGCACCTTCTGTGTGGAGTTTGCATGCCCTCCCCACGGTCGAGTGACGTTAAAGGCATGCAGGTAGGTGCGAGCATGAATAGGCTTGCCTTCGTTGAAGGTTGGGCATCGGGCTGGCAACTCGGCACCGTAAAATCCACTGCCAATCATGAGCAGACCGGAGTTCCGCTGTGGTGACCCCTAACTGGGAAAAGCCGAAAGTCATTAGAAAGAGAGGGCATTAATACCCATCCATGTGTGTGCAGTGGGACTCTGTTATGAAAGCCTTCCATCTGTAAACAGTCTGTAAAGTAGTCAGAGCTGCCTAGCATGTCCGTGCCTCATCTTAAACAGCCAGTATTCTTACTATTTGTGTAACAATTGAAGAGGACAAGTTGATCTGCCAGCACCAAGGACAGTGGTTCAGCCCCAATCGCTGTAAACATCCCTGCTATTCTGAGAGGCCTGAGTCATGTACCTTCAAACCACAACAAAACAACCTTCATCACCTGCATGCTATCATTGAACATCAAGCAAAAGATTTTTCTACTCCACCCCCCCCTTTCACCAGAAAGCTACTTGAACATGATTCTAGAAATTCCCACAACAGTATCCCCATGTAAACATTTTGAACTGCCCAGGACATTTAATTGTAAATTAAATTACATCATATTGATTACTACCCTCTGCTCTGTACTGTAGACCTTCCCTCACAACAACAAAATTCTAGGTCACAGTACACCAAATACTGTGCAGTAGCCATGGCTGCTACAGTTGCTGTGAACCACCTTGAATTAATGTTTTTTTTTTTGTTTCCAGGGATGCTGATGATAGCAACAGGATCAAGTGAGGGGGATCTATTTGAGAAGTGGGGCAAAAAACTTAAAGCAATTCGCTTAACCTTCCAAAGGAAATAGCAGTGGGAAATACATCACCAAACCACTCAATGATGTGTCTAGTTTCATAATGCTGAGAGCAAGACACATTCTCTATTGGAGCCTGATTATAGGTTCATAGGGTCATACTAAGCTTATGACAAGTAAGTAATGTCTTTTGACTTTTCCCTGTTAGGGGTCACCACAGTGGAACTCCGGTCCGCTAATGATTGGCAATGGATTTTTACGGTGCCGAGTTGCCAGCCCGACGCCCAACCTTCAAGGAAGGCACACCCATTCACACACACATCGACATGTCATTAAACATCACTTGACCGCAGGGAGGACATGCAGACTCCACACAGAAGGCACTCCAGCCGAGAATTGGACAGGAGAACCTCTTGCTGTGAGGCGAAAATGCTAACCGCTGCACTACTGCGGCTACACTAAGCTTATGACAAGAAAGATTAAAAAAAGAAAAAAAAACTTTAAAACCAGTCTGAATGACTGGAAGGTGATCACAAATTCTCAGCTGAGATATATAGGGAAACCTACTTAATGGAAGACTTTGTTAGTGTTCCACCAGGACTGTGGCTGAGGCATCTTACAATCCTTATGATCACTCTTTGCTAGGGAACATAAGCAATCACAAGAACCATAAAATGCCTAGCCATATACACCATTAAGACGACACACTCAATTGTTCTTGCCAGACCTTACAAGCACATAATAGTGTTCACCCCCCAAATTGAGCAGGGCCATTCATGATAACTCTGGTGCTAATTTGTCTACCCATCCAGTCATCAAATCTAGTCTTAAAGGTAGACAGATCAGTACCTTGCTTGACCTGTAGTACTCTGCTTTCTATGTAAAGGCAGCCTATTCTAGAAAAAGAGACTACATCAAGGTAAGTAGCTGTCATGCCACATGGTGTTGTTGATGTGGTAATATAGATTTAGATATTTAGAGTGGGTGTTTGCTTTACCATTGGTTCTTTTTAGGTGAGGAAGGTCAAAGAGTGCTGGGTCATTCATAACATGGAAAACTTAAGCAGAGATCACTGCTCAAGAGTCTTTATGACAGTGAATAGAAAGAGACAAGGCTGTAGTCAGTCAGAGTAGCTAAGAGTACTAACACCTGAAGTATTTTTGTTGAAGAAACATTGAGGTTTCATCAGTAGGTGTAAGTGTTTCATGAGGTACATACTATAGGGGCCATTATATATGCAATAATGGGTCAGTGATTAATAAAGTGGGACTATAACTGTGGATGAAGTAGCACAAAGGATACATTGATCAAGGTAAAAGGATTTTTTATCCACTACAGATATTATGGTCAAACAATGGTCTGTTATTAACATAAATACCCAAATCCCTGATGACTGTCTCAGATGTAAGTAAAAGGTTAACTACATGGTAAGCCATAGTGAGGATAGTGTTACCAAAAGCCAGTATGCTGCATTTCCTGGTGTTGAGGTAAGCCCATGATCAACACACAAAGCATTTGGATGGCCCAATTCTTGCTGGAAAATTTGAGTATCAGAGTAGGATTTGATAACCACTCCTAATTTATAGTAGTCTACAGCTTTGGGATGCAACAAGTGGAGAGACTCATGGAAGAGCTTTACTAGACAGGATTTTGCACTTCTCATGAGAGAACAAGGATATTGTCAGGGCCCATGGAACTAGTATTTTTAATTTTGGAAAGTGATAAAAAGACTCGATACAAAATTATTTCTGAAGAGAAGGTGTGAGGAGAAATAGAGAGACTGGGAGTGAGTAGATATTGGAAAATAATTTTTCCACACAGAGTTGGATCATGGTCAAATGGGGTCCTGAGTAGGGTAATGTACCAGGCCCCCCAAACCATTTTGGTGTCCCATTACTTGTCTCTCTCCACCAGTTACCATAAACACTGTTCAAAATTGTCAGACTGCATACTATTTTCTTCTTTACTTTTGAAGTGAAGACAGAAATGTGGATTTAATTTAAAACTTTTAATTTATGTATCCTTTGTTGACTAGGTTAGTCCCAGTAGACTAACATCCTCTTTTCAAGGAAAACCTTTGGTGGTATTTGTACTACTAGCAGAAGCTTGGCCAAAGCATTGGGGAACTTCCCCATACTCTTTTTGATATCTCAGATGGATGTAAAATATCTCACAGCACCTACCATCAGTGCAGGCAGATGACTCAATTTAACATCTCATCCAAAGGATAATAGGATTATAGGAGGTTACTCAGCTAATGACATTAGGGCACTTACAAGCTTAGCCAAGTTTTACCCTTGTTTCCACGATCAACACCTACCACCCCTGTTCAAGAAGGACATAGGTGGAACCCCTGGGGTGAACCTACGGTTACGTCGTCCAGATTGCATTTGAAGAAGGCCAATGAGGTGCTGTGCTTGACATGAAGAGGGAGTCTGTTCCAAAGGTGTGGTAACCTCTGGGAGACAAATCTGTCCTTCCAGCTGGTTCTATTAATGTCACATACTAGGTTAAGGGCATTAAAGCAAGTTATCTGTGTACCATTTGACTAACGGATATGCAGCATTTCCAGTAAAGCAGGGTCAGAGATTGCCTTATATGCAAGGCAGAAATTGCCTCTGAGCAGTCTGTATGAAACAGAATAAAGTGACAGAAATTTCAGACGGTCCTCATAGGACAGATGCTGAAGACCTTGAATTTTCCATCTGAGGAACCTTTGTGGTCTCTAAAATTTCTGCAGATGCTTTGAAAAGTATATACCAAAAGGGCATTGCACTCAATTATTGGCCAGATGAGGGAAGAGTACAGGGAGGTTATAACTTCTTTTTTTTCTAGAGGCAATGCCCTTACTTATGAAATGAGCAATACAGAATGCCCTTCTTACCACTTTGGAGACATGGTGATCAAAGGTAAGGTTGCTGTCAAGCTGTGTGCCCAGGTCTGTCACCACTGAGTGCATACTTTGGGTGTTGTTATTGATGTGGTAGTTAGCAGGAACATCACTCTTACTGAAAGGGATGATAATGCATGTTTTTGCTTGAGTTTAAGGCCATGATTTTGGCACCAGTCATTTGTTTGCGCAAGACCCTCTTGTAGGATGTTGACATTGTTTAGAGAGTCTATGACTTTTCCCAGTTTGCAGTTACCAGCAAATTTTGTCAGCCACAGACCTTTAGCTTTAGCTTGCACTTCAGAGAAATAGATTCCAAACAGTAGAGGTCCCAGGACTGATCCCTGTGGAACACCACTACAGGTCTGCTGTTGGAGGTGGATTCCCCGATTTTGTCTATACGGGTTCTATCAGTGAGCCATTTAGCGACCCATCTAATGATATACAGGTTGATACCTAACTGGGTGAGTTTGTCAATTATGCCTGAGTGGAGGATAGTGTCAAAGTCTTGGCTAAGTCTAGGTAGGCTGTGTGTACAGATTTCCCCTCATGAAGGGCCTTGGTGACTGTCTTGAAGAAGTCCATCAGGTTTAATGGGTATGATCTCCCTTTGACAAATCCATATTGAGTAGGTTCAAGTGTTTGGAGGTTATGTCTTTGTTGATAAGGTCCACGATGATTCTCTCCATGGTCTTGTAGATAAGGCTAGTCAGGCTAATAGGTCTATAGCTCCCATGGTCAGTGAAAGCACCACATTTGTGCATGGGGATAATGGTTGCCTTTTTCCATTCAGCTGGGATGAAACCAGTCCTTAGACTATGTTTGAAAAGAGTACACATTGGCATTGCTAATTCTTGTTTGAGCCCATATAGGACACAGTCTGGGATGTTATCAGGTCCCAAGGATGCTGTGTTTTTGACCTTATAGAGGGTGTTCATGACCTGCTCTTTAGAGATACAAGGTAGGGGACAGGTGGTAGAGATGTCTTGGGGTAAGTGTGGCGGGGAAGAAGAGTGAAGTTTTCACAGAACCTGTTGGCTTACAGGTTAGCAATGTCCACAGGCTCGGTATATGTGGTATCATTAACTACCAGTCCAGCACAAATCTGAACCTTTCATTTTAGGTTATGAATGTAACTAAAGAACACCTTATAGTTGTTCTTAGTTGAGGAAGCTAATTTGGATTTGTAGTTAGCTTTGGAGGACCTTACAAGGAGTCTTACTTGCTTCTTTAATCTGAGGAGGGAGTGTTTCCAGTTTGGGGCTCACTCCCTCTTACTCTTAGACAGCAACGTCTTCCTCTTATTGTAAAGCCTGTTAATGGCAGTTGTCCACCAGACAGGTTTTGCTCTTCCTCGAGGAGCTTATTTTGGTCCTATCAGGTATGGCTGCATCAGTGCAGTTGTTCGGGTGTTTGTATAAAGCATTTGTGTAGAATCTGGCGTAGTTGCCTGTTCCATCTGAGGAAGGAGGTGCAGTGAAACTATTTATACCATCCCATAAGAGATTATAATTTGATCTTGAGAAGTTTTTTATTTAGTTTGTGCTGTGGGGGCTCAGGTCTGATAGTAACTTTGAATGAGACTAATTTATGGTCAGATCTCACCAGGGAAGACCTCACAATGGGGGTGCTACAGTAGTCCCCCATATTGGTAAGCACCAGATCCAGGATGTTGGCACTCCTTGTGGGGGTGTCAAATAGCTGGTCCAAGGTACTGGAGTTGAAGTCGAGAAACCTTTGGGCAAGTGAGTTTCCACATGAGTAATTTCCCCAGTCAATGGATAGGGAGCTAAAATCATCCAAAACTACGGTGTTCAGATGTATGTTAATAGACTCAAGTAGATCCAAATAGGCAGAGTGGGTGTCCTGATTCATGGAGAGAGTCCTGTAGCTGGCAATGACTTGAATAGATGTCCTACCAACACTTAATTCCGCCTGAATTATCTCCAGGGAATCATGCTGTCTAACCTATCCAGAGGTGTAGTTATCTTTTTTATCTTTAATGAATATTGATACACCGCCTCCTTTCACACCTTGTGGTCTAAACATGTGGAGGAGGTGTAGCCCAATATGGCTGGAGTGCTCTCCACAGCCTTGAACCATGTCTGCATGACTGCACAAATGTCTGTGTCTTTCAAGATGAGGACTGCTTCCAGTGAATGCAGTTTTTTTTTGTTAAGACTCTTAGCATTTAGCAGCACAACCTTGAGGTTGTTATTAGATGGAGAGTTCTTATGTCAGGAATCTTGTCCTTGAGACACTGCCTAAAAAGGCACTATGGAGGTGGCAAGAGCCTTGGCCAGTAGCCGAAATCTCAGAGATGACAGATGAAGACCATCTCTACCAAAGCATCAAGGTCTGTTTATCATGTCATCCCAGGCTGACATGTACTTTACCCCCTTGGAATGACACCAGAAACTAACCCAGTTATGGAAGTCAGTCATTTTCTGTTTGTATTGAGGCATCATCTGGAGGTGGGGTTACATCAAGGATCAGCTCTGAGCCCTTTCTTATTTGCAATGGCGATGGACAGGTTGACAGACGAGATCAGACAGGAGTCCCCATGGACTATGATGTTTGCAGATGACATTGTGATCGGTAGTGAGAGTAGGGAACAGGTGGAGAACACCATGGAGAGATGGAGATATGCTCTAGAGAGAAGAGGAATGAAGGTCAGCAGGACTAAGACAGAATATATGTGTGTGAATGAGAGGGAGGATAGAGGAATGGTGAGGATGCAAGGAGTAGAGGTGGCGAAGGTGGATGAGTTTAAATACTTGGGGTCAATAGTTCAGAGTAACGGTGAGTGTGGAAGAGAGGTGAATAAGAGAGTACAGGCAAGATGGAGTGGGTGGAGAAGAGTGTCAGGAGTGATTTGTGACAGACGAGTACCTTTAAGAGTGAAAGGGAAGGTCTACAAGAGGGTGGTGAGACCAGCTATGTTATATGGGTTGGAGACAGTGGCATTGACAAAAAGGCAGGAGTTTGAGCTGGATGTGGCAGAGTTAAAGATGTTAGGATTTGCACTGTGTGTGACGAGGGTGGACAGGGTTAGGAATAAGTATATTAGAGGGTCAGCCCAGGTTGGAAGGTTTGGAGACAAAGCCAGAGAGGCAAGATTACGTTGGTTTGGACATGTGCTGAGGAGGGATGCTGAGTATATTGGGAAAAAGATTCTAAGGATGAAGCTACCAGGTAACAGGAAAAGAGGAAGGCCTAAGATAAGGTTTATGGATGTGGTGAGGGAGGACATGCAGGTGGCTGGTGTGACAGAGCAAGATGCAGAGGACAGGAAGAAATGGAAACAGGTGATCCGCTGTGGCGACCCCTAACGGGAACAGCCGAAGGAAGATGACTGAGGCATCATCTGTAAATAACAAAAATCCCAACGTCAAGAAACAGTCTTTATTCAGCAAGCAAAGCTTTCGGGTCCACACCGTTTCTCAGTGCTAAAACACATTAAACTCAGCACACTCAGACTTTTAAAATAGGAGCATGACTATCACATGACTATAGCCAGCCAATCATGTGGTAGTATATGAGACGCAATGCATATATAAATATAAAAAGATACCTAATAAGAATTATATAAATACATTTATATGCAGTACAATATAAACAATACAATATAAATATAGTACTTTATGTAAAATAATATAAAACTTTCTTAAAATTCTTAAACAATATTTAATATTTAGTAATCTGCAGCTTTACTAAAATGGGTTTAGAGTTACAGCAGTATTAAAACCAGGTGGAACATCTGCAGCTAATCGCAATATCCACTCATATTCCTTTGTCTCAAGCAGATTATTTAAATCACCACTCTGTAAAGATCTATAAACTACGTCTATTACCCTGAATTTTAACTTGTGACTGTTATCAGTGTTAATAATGTGTTTACTTAATGCATGTCCAGTGTCCTTCGTTCTGTGTGGGTAAAACCACTAGAAAGTTAAAGGAACGAATTATAGAACATAAATCAGACATATGGAGAAATAATGATAAGAATGCATTAAGTAGGCACATTATTAACACTGATAACAGTCACAAGTTTAAATTCAGGGTAATAGATGTAGTTTATAGATCTTTATGGGGTGGTGATTTAAATATTTATATTGTATTGTTTATATTGTACTGCGTATAAATGTATTTATATAATTCTTATCAGGTATCTTTTTATATTTATATATGCATTGTGTCTCATATACTACCACGTGATTGGCTGGCTGTAGTCATGTGATAGTCATGCTCCTATTTTAAAAGTCTGAGTGTGCTGAGTTTAATGTGTTTTAGCATTGAGAAAGGGTGTGGACCTGAAAGCTTTGCTTGCTGAATAAAGACTGTTTTTTGACGTTGGGATTTTTGTTTACAGTTGTTGCTCTCCTTACAGTAAGGATCTTTGGTTGTATTGGGGCATCATCCCAAGTGAAGGTAAAATGCTGCTTAAGGTTAGGAACACACCAGCCTGAGACATATAGTCTTAAGAACTCAATCATGCCTCTCTTCATATAGTCCAGAGAGGCATGTCTCAAGTCTTTCATGCCAACATGGGCTATGTCAGAGTCATAACAGTACCTGTTGTTGAGAGACTTGAGTGCATGTGTGATATGGCAGATCCTGGCACCCAACAGACAGCTGACCATGACCTTCTCCTTATCCAGCCTGGTGAGAGGGGCGTTTTTATGCCTCGCAATGGAATCACCCATGACTAATATGTTTGGTTTTGTGTTTTGCCTTAAGGACTTGACAGGTGAGACACTGGTATGTGACCTATTATGTGTATTGTGTTCTGCAGACGAGAGGTCTCTGGTGAGGATATCTGCATATGTAGGCATGTGGGATGTCAGTCTGGGTGGAGTAGGAGGTGAGATGTGCATGCTGACGACCCACTCATTGTCATATATACTGACTGGTGTGTGAGAGAGCATGGATTCAAGGTTCTTAATATAGTTGCATCTCTCACATTTGTTGAGTTTGTGTGGTCTAGGAGCAGAGGGTTGTCTGTGAACATGAGGCAGTTACTACAGTGTATCAGGATACCTATGACAACCAAGCTGGCTGGAGAAACTGGGAAATTGTACAGCCATAGTGTTGGGTACATTTATATGGTCAGGAAGAGTGGTCGGACTTAGTAATGGCTAGTAGGCAAGAGGTGTGTTGGAACCTCTTAGGCTAGGCTTAGTGTTTTACCTGACAGTAGAGCTGAGCTGGGAAAAACCTCTGGAGGACTACAAGCAAAGTGCTAAGGGAAAAATTTAACAAGCAAAATTTTTGCTACTATAACCACCAACAGTAACTACTGCTACACACAAGAAGCGTAGGCATATGGCTTATATAAAACAAGAAATAACCCTTTTAACTCAAACTAGCAAATAAGGATGGAAATAACCCTTTCAACTCAAACTAGCAAATAGGAACACACTCTGAGCTCAAGTACAATCACCCTCGATTAGATGGTACCAAGACAGCACTCTCCTCCTGCAAGGGTGCAGAAAGGCCTTCTCCAACAAGGATGGCTTGAATTTGATGCTCAGAGGTTACAGAACAGACCCAGCCACAGCAAGCCTGGAAATGGTCAATGCTACAGTCGAACTACTACAGTGTGCAGTAAAATGTGACCAAAAACAGTTCTGACAATTCAAACAGACAATAGAATGCAAATACGAATTAAGAGTGCAATATAAAAGCAGAAACAGGCACGTATACTTAGTTGGAAGCAACAAATGTGTCCAATGTTTCACTATCTCATTGAAGAGCTGGTTTTAGTGCTTAAAGGGAGAGTGTCAAGATGCTCTGCTTGTCTGATTGTTTTGATTAGAATGGTAGGTCATGTGATCTTTTTGTATGCATTTAGTCTCTGAGCTCAGGTTTCAGTACTTTGGGGGAAGGGTAACTAACACTTCAGGAAATGCTAACAGTTACCTCTGTGTGCATGTACCGGTGAATTACCACATAGGTGGCAGTATACTAAACACCGAAAGTGTGATAAGAGACTTAGGGACATAGGTGGACAGTGGTCTCACCTTCGATAACCACGTCGGCACAACAGTCAGGAAATCCTTCTATGTGGCACAACACATCACTAAGGGCTTTTCATCCAGAAAAAAGGAGGTCATTGTCCCACTGTACTCATCCCTCATTAGACCAATTATAGAATACAATGCCCTGTTTGGTATGTACCTCTCAAGACATCTGCAACAACTGGAAAGGCCACAGAAATACCTCACTAAAAGAATCACAGGCCTAAAGCAGATGCCCTATGCTGACCATCTAAAAAAACTCCACCTATACTCTGTCGCATATTGTCTACTCAGAGGCAGTCTCTGCTTAACATATAAGGCCATGTCAAACCCAGAGCTGTTGGACGTGCTACACTTAAAGAAATCCCAATCCCTCAGAGACATACGCTCCAGGGATCTAAACCTTGTCATCACAATGAACAAAACATGCTGGAGGGATAGATTCCTGACCCAGAGACTCCCCATACTCTGTAATAGAATGCCCATACATGTCAAGCAGAGCGCCTCTTTGGCACTCTTCAAAAGGAACCTTGATGATTGGATGGGAGATAGGAAATTCACCCCGGGGATTACGTCAGTCGCCCTGCTAGACAGGGCTCTAGGGAAGTAAATACTGTGGGAAGAAATAGCCAGGGAATTGTTATGGCTAGGCTTGTATAGGCCCTAGGGCCGATAGCCTAGTACCAACCTATGAACCTTTGAAAATCTAAGTGGTTCATTCTTTCACTCTGCAGGCAGACACAGCGGGGGACTTTTTTAAATATTTTCTGCAACATAGTTACTTAGTTGTTTGGATTTAATGATGATGGAAACAGCTGGAGCAGTGCTGTTATTCTATTTTATTTGCAGTTGGTTTGCCAGGATTTTTGCTAATGTAACTGCTCATTGAGGTGTTTTTACATGCATGTTTCTTTCAGTTTGTTGCAGTGATGGTTCCTACTGTTACATGGGAAAAGAGCACAACAATTACTAGGAGTCATCATTGATGATGAACTAAAATTTAACCTTCACATACTTCAATCTATAAAGAAAACCCACCAAAAACTAGGGCTACTATATCGCAACAAAAAATATCTCACCCTAACACCATACTCAGCCTGGGAAAATCAACCCCCTCCTTTATGCAGCTCCAGTTCTAACCAACATACAGACCACCACTATGAATAAACTCCAACAAACCTACCATAAAATTGCCTGATTCATCACTAACTCCCCATATAACTCACATCACTGCATTAGACTCCCCTACACTGGCTTGAACTTCCACAACTATTTCTACTCTATCAATTTCACATGCTTTACTCGATACTCTATAAACCTTCACTCTGTCCATCTCTTTCTTCCCTTATCTCTCTGTACACTCTACCCCAGTCCCTTCATAGTTCAAATCAACAGCTACTTGATATCCACCAACCAAAAAAGTCGGTAGGCAAACTACTCTACAAACACTGTATTGCCCATGCTTGGAACAAACTTCCCTTCAGCATACGCTCCATCTCTCATACCTCTCATTTCAAAAACGAACTAAAAACCTATATACTCAACTCCAGAACTTGCCCCTGCCATGACCCTACCTAGTTCCCCTCCTTCCTAATACACCCTTTAAAGCAATGAAAACGTTACCCCCTTCACACCTTATTCACAGTTCTATAAAAAAAAAAAAAAAAAAGGTATAGCATAATAATATTTTAACTCTATAAATGTAACCTGAGTTTTATTACTGTTCTCTTTATCAAAATTGATTTTATGTATTTCCGGAGCTTTTCTCCTCGGGTCTCCACTGAAAATGGGCCAAAACACAGTTGGACTAACCTGGTTAACAAATGTCAATAAATAAATAAAATAAATAAATTATGGGAGATGTCCGTATGTGAATAATACAGAAGCATTACTGCAGATGAAGGGGAAATAATGAGAATGAGTCAGGAAAAAAAACAGAAAGTACAGTGCTTTCCGCCCGGATACTCTGTTGTAGATATCACAGCTGTAAGCAAAGCAGTCTACAAGTAATGAATCCAAAACACCCAGAAGAGCTGGTTCAAATGTAGACAGAATTAACTTTTCCAGTACAAAGTAAAGTTCCCAAAAAGTCTCACCTGTTCACTAGTCAGTCTTGTATGTGAATTACCTTTTTGTAGATCAGCTTGAATAAGGTCTGTAGTAAAAACTTAGGAAACTGTCTCCTCAGAACAAGAGTCGGGCTTGTGAGGAAAACTTGAGAGAATAAAATAAATAAAATAAAATAAATAAATGCCGTTGCCATTATCAGAATCCTCTGATAAAACATCCTCACAATTTCAAAGGCTGCAAGCTAAGTAATTCATTTTTATTAACATACCCACTGTGTTTAGATGAAATATATTTAAGCTGTTGTTTGTTTTTCCTAGGGACAACCCTAGGAGGAGACTAGCTGAATGGATGACACTTCAAACCAGAAAACAGATGTCTTACCCTGGCCACCCTGGTAACAACTTCCAGGAGAAACTTCCATGGCCAAAGTTGATGGTTCCCCATACCCAGTATGGACACTGGAACAGCCACAGAAGGTATGCCTTACCCCTGGTCCATGGTGGCAGAAAGAACTATACCAAAAGGTCCTGGTGAAACCAGTCAGTGGTCTGAGTAGCAAGCTATGGCCACTGCAGAGTCATCCACCAATGGCTGAGGAGCAGACTGAGTTCACAGTACAGACAAGGGTTCTTTATTTTTTTTATTTTTGAGTACATGAGGAGAAAGAATCCTAGCACCAGTTAGGGTATCCATGTTCCTGCCAAAGGAGAAGCTGGTACATACAGCATGATGTAACATCTTGTTGAACAGACATGAATTTGTATATAGGGGTATAGCTATGGTTTTGGCAGCTGTATACCAGTTTCCAGAAGGTTACCCCCCCCCCCCATCAAGGGAAGTGTGAACTCGACAAGAAAAGTAATTAAGTAGATAAGAAGATGAATAAGTAAATAAAAATATTTATACACCCAAGCATTATCAAAGGAAAATAAAATAATAAAACTGCAGACCAGATTTCAAAACAGCTGCTTTCAATGCAACTCTGCCTTGATGCTCTAAAGCTTGCTGTCATTGTAAGTGACTCTGTTTGGTCTAAGGCCTATCTATAAACGGGCTTACACCAGGGGCCAGACCAAAACTGGTGAGAGCAAATCTCTTGGAATTTGTGTATGTGTGTGTAATATATACATACATACACATCTATATAGGTGTGTAACTATAAAACATTATAAATGTACTTATTTTATAAAAACAAAAAGTCAAATTACACCACCTGCAAAGTATAATTGTAAAGACTTTATGCATTGACATGCATACCATATATCTGGATGTACCTACATTCAAGTGTGTGTGTGTGGGGGGGGGGGGCATAGATGTATAGGTTCATAGGTGATTACTAGGCTAATTGCACAAGAGCCTTTTCAAGCCAAGAAAATAATATCCAGGATGTGACTGGAGCATTTCTCCCGGGCCACAGCTAAAAGGTGTCTCCTTCAAAGTTGGACTTTCCCGGTAAACACATGTTAAAATAAAGAATAAAATAAAATACAAAAAAATAAAATGTGACAGTATATTTTAATTCACAAGATATGGGATGGGGTGGGTAGTATGAGGGTGGTGGGTCTTCTTGTTTTGGACCGCTGAGTTATTTTACAGAATGCCTCTGTCCATAAGGGACATGGGCAGTACCCAGGGAGTGAATTAATTTACAGTTCCCCTTCCATTTATCCAAATTCCTTTTAAAGAGAGTGAGAGATGGGCTTGGTTGTATGAAGATGAGAAGTCTATTCCACAGGCGAGGTAGCCTTTGGGATTTGAATCTGTCACTCCAGCAAGTTCTGCTAGAGTCACAAATAAGGTTCAGGTCCATGTAACAAGCTACACTTGTATACTTTTTCTTGCAAACCTGCAACATTTTCATAAGGGCTACATCACAGAATATTATGTAGGTCAGGCATAAGTCACATCTCAATAAACAGTATGAGTTGATGTAAAGAGAAAGGGCCTTTAGTCAGTCAGCATGTGTGTCTTATACTTTTGTATTTTTTAAGTGAGAAACATGTGCAGCTGCTCCAGTTTGTGCGAGTGTTGGTTAGGTATATGCAGAAGGGAGCAATGTACTAGATTATGAGCCTGATGAGGGCCGAGTACAATGTCATTATGGCTTCCTTTTATCTTGATGCCATGTCTTTACTTATACATTCAACGAAACACAAGGATTTCCTCAGTAATGTGGCTACCTGGTGATCAAAGTTTAGGTTAGTGTCTGTCTGTGTACCTAGGTACCTCACCACTGGGTCTACATTTAGCGATGTGCTGTCAGTGTTTTAATTTGCAGGGATATCTTATTTACCAAAGGGAATGACTATATATATATATATATATATATATATATATATATATATATATATATATATATATATGACGTGTATGTATATGTATATGTGTGTGTGTGTGTATATATATATATATATATATATATATATATATATATATATATATACATATATATCTCGTGGGCTCCAGGTCCGACTCTAAACCAGTCACAAGTGGTGTCCCGCAAGACTCGGTCCTGGGACCCCTACTGTTCAGCATATACTTCTCAGAAGTACAGGCAAACACATGAGGACTATGGCTAACCAAGTTCACTGATGACTGCAAACTGGGAGCCATAATTGACTCGCCGGCTGATACGGACATCCTCCAAAAGGGCCTTACTGAGAAGGACACCTGGTGTCAAAGTCATGGCCTCAATCTAAATGCCAAAAAATGCATAGTCATCCCGTTTGGGAAAAACAGAACACCCACGAATTACCACATAGGTTGCAGCTCCCTTAATACAGAAGAGGTAATAGGAGATCTTGGGACCCAGGTAGATAGTAATCTCTCCTTTGACAATCATATTGCCAAAGTACTTAGGAAATCATTCTATGTGGCCCATCTAATTACTAAAGGGTTCGCATCTAGAAATAAAGAGGTTATAGTGCCCCTCTACTCGTCACTCATTAGACCCATCATAGAGTACAATGCCGCATTTTGGATGTACCTCTCAAGACACTTCCAACAGCTGGAAAGACCACAAAAGTACCTCACCAACAGGATTACTGGTCTTAAACATATGTCCTATGCAGCCTGACTGAAAAAACTCCGTCTGTACTTAGTGGCATATCGTTTACTCAGAGGTGATCTTTGCCTGACTTACAAAGCCATGTCCAACTAAGAATTGATGGACATGCTGCACCTAAAGAAACCCAAGTCACTGCGAGCCACGTGCTCTAGTGAGCTAAACCTCACCACAACAATAAATAGAACATGCTGGAGGGATAGATTCCTGTCATAGAGACTCCCCATGCTTTGGAACAAAATTCCAAATTACATCAGGCAGAGCCCCTCACTAACACTCTTCAAGAGAAACCTTGACGAGTGGATGGGTAACAGAAAATACACCACTCACTTCCCTTTTTTCAACCAATATCTCTTTCTCCAGTCCAACCTTTGGGTTCGGAGTACTCAGATCTGAGGTTGGCTTTGGTCAGGGAGTCAGCACCGACGGTACCTGCTTCCTCGATGCCAACAGCTGCCTGGAGCGTATCGGATCTGACCAGTCCAGATCTGAGCCGCTGTTGGAGCCAGAGCTTGTGTGTTGGATCCGAGGGAGTGGAACCTTTTTCATCAGCTCCGACTTTGTTGGGCCAGGTTCCCTCCCTCGGAGCTCCATCCACCTCAGGCTCGGCTCCGATTCTCTCATTGGACCTGGGGAGACTGGCCTCCTTAATTGGCTTTTCAGGAGGTTCGCTCTCCTTCGGCATTCAGTGTGATAGAAAGGGTTCTCTCAGTCGGATCGAGACCCCTGACCATTCCCATGGACTCCTACCAGACTCCTTTGGCTCTGTCTATGGTCCCCATCATCTTACCAGAGGGACAGCCTGTGCTCGAAGAGCCCCAGACGGTTCCTCCTGAGGAACAAGTGGCTTGCGAGCCCCCCCCCCGGAGAGCGATGCCTGAGAGGTGCATCGCAAGCATACGTGCAAGAGGATGGACTTGGACTCCCCCAATTCCCTCATCGATGATGGAGAGGGTTCCCCTAGGTGACCTTCCAAGGATGTCTCCTTTGGAGGCATCATGGAGATCCTGCACCAGCGGGGAGGTTGGTCTGCCCCCAAATCCTCTTCTGATGAGTCTGTGTTCCTGGAGGCTTTCGGCATGGGCCCATCTACTTTCTGGGTGTCCCCTCCCATGGATCCTTTGGTGGCTGTGGTCATCTCGTGGGCATGGAAGGAACCAGACACCATGGAACCTATCCCAAAGAGACCTGACAAGATTCTGAGCCCCCCCCCATAGACAGGCCAGCTTGGAATAAGGGCTCCCCCATAGACACCATGGTGGTAGCAGCAGCCACTAAGAAGGAACTTGCTCAGGAGAGTTCCTCAGTCCACCCTGCTGACCGAGAGTCATGGATGATGGACTGCCTAGGGAAGCAGGTGTACGCATCAGCTACCTTCTCAATTAGGGCGCTGAACTACTTGGCCCATGTCACCAGACTCCAACATGACCTGGTAAAGGAGCTGGAGGAGTCTCCCCCCCAAGTCCATGTGGCAGGAGGACAAGGCTTTGTTCCTCGTGGGAATGGCCACTTTGAAGGCAGCATCTAACACGTCCATGCGACTCCTCTCCCATGCTATGGAAGGAGTGGCTAGGGCAGCTGTGTCTGGCGTGTCCATGAGGCGCAATGCCTGGCTCAGGTTATGTCATTTTTCTGAACTCAAGGAGTCTTTTGCCAATGCCCCTTATGATGGCGCTACACACTTTGATAAGACCATCAAGAAGACATTAGTCCAGAATGAGAAGGATGGGAAGGCACTGTCTGCCATCGGGATCCACTTCTCTAACCCTCAAAGGTCCTTTTCCCTGAACCGGAGAGGGCAAAAGAAGATGTGGTTCTGGAAGTCACAGTATTCCTAGGACACTCAGGGCTCTTCTTCCCCCAGAGACAGAGGGGGACAGAATGGACACCAGCCCAGAGGCAGAGGGGATCCATGGAACTTTGGGTTTCAAGAACCTTTCTCGGACAGACCCGGGCAGCCACCCTGAGGGGGTTGCCCGGCTGTTCTACTCTGGAGGCAGTCGGGGGATGATTGTCCTTGCACCCAGCAGCATGGGAGTCCATAACAATGGACCGCTGGGTGCTCCAAATCATATCCAGAGGATACTCTATCCCCTTCATGGGTTACCCCAAATCTCCCAGACACCTTCCAGACATACCACCCACGCAAAGGGAGGCAGCAACGCAAGACATTTCCAAGCTGCTAGGAAAAACAAGCCATCGAAACCAGACCCCCAGATCAGTCTGGATCGGGCTTCTACTCCAGGTTCTTTTTGGTGCCAAAGAAAATGAGGGACTACCCTACCCTGAACCTGTCAGTTGCCAAAGAGAAGTTCCAGATGGTCACATTACAGTCCATCATGCCGTATCTGCAAGAGAGCAACTGGATGTGCTCGTTAGATCTCCAGGATGCTTGCTATCGCATAAAAATACACAAAAGCTCCAGGAGGATGTTCTTCATTCCACATTGCTGCAGTCCTAACTATTGGGTAGTCCGCTGTCCAGTCGGCCCGAATACCAAAGTATATGGCTGACGTCGGTCAGGGCGCATTAGACTGACGTCAGTACGTCAGGGTACTAATGCGCATGACCGACGTCATATCCTCAGTCTTTTTTGCCGCATGGTCCGATGCAGAAGCAATTTTGCGAGTGCAGGTTGGCGTTCTGAAAGTTTCTGAAGTCAGAGTTTCAGACCGAATCAAAGTTGGCTAAGTACCCGTTGGGAATATTTTGTTTTTTCTTGCCTCAGTATTTAACCGGATGTCAGAAAAAGTGAATAACTGTATTTCTTGTGGGAAACAGATACCTCATAGGGATTACCATACTTTGTGTATACCTTGTTTAGGGCCTGAGCACGACGTTGTTGGATGCCGCTCTTGTGCTAGATTTAACAAACGCACTATTAAGAGAAGGTTAGACTGTGCCAGGTTAGTTTTGGGAAGCGTTGTAATTATAAAATGCCGCCGGATGCTCCGCGCCCGCTTCGCCAAAAGCGCAAGGACAAAGCAGCAAAGCCTAGAGTGGAAGAACCGACAGTCCCGGACGCCGGTTCTTTAGAAGGCTCAGTGGAGCGGAGGTTCTGCCAGGAGTTTCTTTGGAGTCTCAGGAGAGACTTTACTGTTACAGGATGTGTCCTCTCAGGAAGTAGGCCAGGCTGAGGGGCTTCTCAGGTGGCTGTTCTTCCCTCTCTTCCTAAGGTGGTTAGAGCCTCCCTTCTGTTTCCAAGGCTTCTTTGAGAGGCAGGCCAAGTTTAGCTTCAGTGGGGTTTCTCCTAGTGCTTCAGGGTCTTTGCCTAAGAAACATATGCTTAAAATGGCAGAGGATTTGATTACTATGATTAGAGGTTCTATGCCCCTCCTGATAAGAGGCCTAGGGTGGAACCTGAGTTTGAGAGTTTTGAGCAATGTTCGAGGCTTCTGAGTCTTGACTGAAGACTTGCAGGAGTATCCTCCTTATTCTGATTCTGATGTGGATGATTCTACTCCTTCTGCTTCTCCTCCTGAGGATTTTTCATTTTCAGAGACTCTGCATTCCATGAGGGAGCATTTTAAATGGGAAGGTCAAGATTTCTCTGATTCCAGGAAGAGGCTTAGGAATTCTTGTTTTACCCCAGCATAGGCCTTTAGCTATACCTCCTGTTCTGAATGTGGTGGAAGATGTTTTGCAGAGGCTTCCTGAATCCTGATTCTTTGCCTCCTGCCCCAGTTAAACCGGATAGGTACTATAGGGTGCCTGAAGCTCATAAGTATCTTTTAAGAGTCCTAGGGCAGACCCGAAACTGTCTCTCAGGGGCCTAAAGGTGTGAAGGCCTCTGTTGTTAAAAATCCTGTTCCTCCTGATAAAGAGGCAAGGGCTTTGGATAGATGGGGAAAGAAAGTGTATACTTCTTCCACTTTAGCCATGAGGGCGTTGAATTGTCAGTTTCACATGTTAAAATATCAGAATTATCTCCTTTCACAATTGAAATCTAAGGTGGATGCTCTGGCAGAAGGTATTGAGTGTAAAGAGTTGCAGGATTTAGTTCATGTGTCTGAACAGGTGGGTAAACATTCCTTGCAGTGTGGTTTTGATGCTGTGCAGGCCTCCTCGAGGGTGGCTGCCACTGGTTCTGTTCTTCGAGGCACGCCTGGTTGAGGGATCAGAATTTAGCTGAGCATGTTAAAACAAGGATTTTGGATGCTCCTTTACAGTCTGATGTGTTGTTTGGTTCGCCTGTGGAAGCAGTTTTAAAGAAAATGGAGGACAAGGCTAAGTCTATGCAAACTGTTAAGGATTTTTTGCAGGTTCAGCCTCCGAAGTTTAGTAGAAATTGGCCTACTAAGGGATGGACATATCCTGCTTATGATTCCCAGTCTAGGGGTAGGTCTAGACGTGGTAGGGGCAGAGCACAGGGTTCTTTTAGGCCTAGAACAGGGAGTTCACCTGCTCAGTCTTCAGGTGAGGGCAGGGGTCAGTCCTTTCGTAAACAGACCCAATGACCTACCTTTTCAGCTGCCAGTACATTCTCGCCTGGCAGCACCTTTGGGAGGAAGGCTGGCTCTTTTCAAAGAAAATTGGGATTTAATTACCCAAGACAGATGGGTTTTGGATATCATTCACCACGGTTACAGGTTTTATTTCCATACCTTGCCTCCTTTCAAAGGCATGCCAGACATTCCTCCTCTACAAAGAAAAGAAAAGAGGCTCACAAGCAAATTTCTCTGTTGCTCCAAATAGGGGCCATTCAGCCAGTTCCTGTGCCAGAAAGGGGCCTAGGATTTTATTCTCGCCTGTTCCTAGTACCGAAGAAGGGGAACACGTGGAGACCAATTTTGGATTTATCTATCCTCAACACTTATCTGGACATTCCCAAGTTCAAAATGTTGACGTTACAACAGCTTTTACCTCTGCTGGGCAAAGATCACTGGATGGTAACTTTAGATCTCAAAGAAGCTTACCTTCATGTGCCTATCAGACTAAGTTGCAGGAAGTATCTGCGTTTTCGAGCTGGAAATTCTCATTATCAGTTCTCTGCATTCCCCTTTGGCTTATCTACTGCCCAGGGTATTCACAAAGGTTCTGGCTCCAGTGATAGCTTACTTCAGGTTAAAAGGAATTCAAATCTATCCTTACTTGGACGACTGCCTGATTCTGGCTCAAGAAAAGGAAGACCTTTTACAGCATTTGGACTTTGTGATAGCAGTGCTAAGATGCCTAGGGTATTCTGTGAACGAAATAAAGTCCAGTCTAGTACCCTCTCAAGACATGTGCTTTCTGGGTGTGAGACTGAATACAGCAGCCCAGATGGCCTTTTTAACCCCGGACAAACAAAAGAATCTTTCCAGTTACTTCCATCACCTATCTCTTCAGTCCGGGCTGACTGCAAGGCCAGTCCTTCAAGCCTTAGGGTTCATGGCATCTTGTATTCTGGTGCTTCCCAATGCCAAACTGCATATGAGGAAGCTGCAATGGTATCTCAAAAATGTATGGACACAGCACTGCCAGGATTTGGACACTGTCATTCAAATAATACCTTGCATTCAAAAGGAATTTTTGTGGTGGGCTCAGGAATGTCACCTAAACAAGGGACTCTCTGTGACCCGGCCAGAGGCGAGTCAGATTCTAACGACAGATGCCTCAGACATTGCTTGGGGAGCTCATCTAAATGGAAAGTGGATACAAGACAAGTGGCCTGCCAGACTACAGCATCTACATATCAACATGAAAGAGATGTTAGCAGTCCAGTTTGCATTAATGGCTTTCAAGGAGTTACTTCTTCCAGGGCAGGTGTTGATTCTAACAGACAACACAACTGTCATGTGGTACATCAACAAACAAGGGGGAACACATTCTTACCCGTTGTGCAGGCAAGCAATGATTTTATGGGAGACTGCGCTCAGCTTGCAACTAACTCTTCAG
This sequence comes from Protopterus annectens, assembly GCF_019279795.1. Classification (NCBI taxonomy): domain Eukaryota; kingdom Metazoa; phylum Chordata; order Ceratodontiformes; family Protopteridae; genus Protopterus; species Protopterus annectens. The sequence goes on from NC_056732.1 coordinate 1,060,150,503, forward strand.
GCAAGGTTTCTGCCGGGAGCACAGAACTCCTTAGCAGATGTGTTAAGCAGACAAATCATGGATCCCCACGAGTGGAAACTGGATCTTCATGTTTTTCAACAATTGACAGTGTCATGGGGAACTCCAGACATAGATCTGTTCGCTTCTCCACTAAACCACCAGCTGCCAAAGTTTTGCACAAAGGGGTTTCATCACACAGCTTGGAAAGTGGATGCTCTTTCTTTCAGTTGGAAAAATCTTCATGTGTATGCCTTTCCACCTCTGCCTCTTCTCCCAAAGGTGCTCCTAAAGGTCAGACAAGACAAGCCAAGGATGATTTTAATAGCTCCAGATTGGCCTCGGCAACACTGGTACCCATTACTGAGGAGTCTGGTAAGGAAGCCTCCATGGCCTTTACCTTTGATTCCACACCTGTTGTCTCAGAGGGACGGTCACCTGCTCAATGTCAAGCTTCACTCTCTTCATCTAACAGCCTGGCATATTCTGTTTTGAAACACAGCAGGTCTCAACTTCCTCAACAAGTTTTAAATGTGATTATGGAAGCCAGAAGACCTAGTACAAGGAAAGTGTTCACAGAAAAATGGAAGAGGTTTTTATTTTGGAGTGCAGCAAACAATTTAGAGATTTCTGAGCCTAATTTGAGTGTGGCTCTTCAATATCTTACTGAGTTATTGGACAAAGGTTTGTCTTTTTCTTCCATTAAGATTCATGCTGCAGCAATTTCAGCTCACTATGATTGTGACCCACCATTGTTTTCGCATCCTTTGTTCAAGCAATTTCTTAGAGGGGCAAAGAATATAAGACCCCCACGTAGAGCTCCGACTCCTGCTTGGGATCTCAATTTTGTGTTGGAGAAACTTACTCTACAACCTTTTGAGCCTGCGGCTACTGCTGAATTGAAATACTTGTCATGGAAGACTGCCTTTTTGTTGGCCATTACTTCTGCAAGAAGGGTTTCTGAATTGCAGGCCCTTATGGCGGTAGAGCCTTTTTTGATTTTTCATAAGGATAGGGTATCATTACGTACTAATCCTTCCTTTATGCCTAAGGTGGTTTCTAGTGTGGCTTTAAACCAAACTATTCATTTGCCTACTTTTTATGCAGATCCCCAAAATAAAGGGGAAAAGATTTTGCACACTTTAGATGTACACAGGCAATTGCGTTATTATTTAAGCAGGACTAAGGATTTTAGGCAGTCTCTGCAGTTGTTTGTTTCTTTTGCTTTGAGTTCACAGGGCAAGCCTGTGTCAAAACAAACTATTTCTAGGTGGATTGGGTTTTACATTGCATTTTGTTATTCCCATCATGGCAAGGAGATTCCAGCTGGGATTAGGCCTCATTCCACTAGGGCTACTGCCACTTCAACAGCATTTCTAAGGGTGGTGGCAACTAAGGATATTTTGGAGGCAGCTACTTGGAATTCAGTGCATACTTTCTCTAAGCATTATCACCTTCCTCTCTACTCTAAGTCTAGGGCTGGTTTTGCCACAGCTATTTTGCAAGGCATGTTGTCAGCTCCTGTTTCCTTATGATTTGCCAGCCTCCCTTACCTCTGCTTTGGGATTCTACCCAATAGTTAGGACTGCAGCAATGTGGAATGAAGAACATAGTACAGTTTTGTACCTACCATAAATGTAGATGTTCGAGGATCCACATTGCTGCAGTCCAATTTACCCTCCCTCCTTCCCCTCTGTGTTTAGGGGTGGTTGTGTAGGTGAGGTTATATTCTGGTAATTTTGTATATATTGTACATATTTTTGGTGCAGGTATGTTTGGAGTTTTTGGTTTTGGCCTTGTCTTTTTAGGGTCTTCTGACATCTGGGGCAAGAAAAGACTGAGGATATGATGTCGGTCATGCGCATTAGTACCCTGACGTACTGACGTCAGTCTAATGCGCCCTGACCGACGTCAGCCATATACTTTGGTATTCGGGCCGACTGGACAGCGGACTACCCAATAGTTAGGACTGCAGCAATGTGGATCCTCGAACATCTACATTTATGGTAGGTACAAAACTGTACTTTCCTCCGCTTCCGGCTAGGAGTCAGTCACTATCAATTCTGAGCCCTACCCTTTGGTTTCACCACAGCCTCCAGGGTGTTTACCAAAGTGATGGCAGTGGTAGAGGCTCACCTGAGGCTTCAGGGGATTCAGGTCTATCCTTACCTGGACGATTGGCTCCTCACTGCTCCCACCAGGCATCGACTTTCCCAAACCAGGGATTATTTTCTGACTCTTGCCCTGCATTTGGGGATCACAATTAACGCATCCAAATCTCGCCTAGATCCTGTGCAGGTGATAGACTACATTGGTGCTCGGATAGATACTCTTCAGTACAAAACATTCCTGACCTCGGAGAGAGTTCAAAACTTGAGGATGCATGTCTCCCTGATCTACTGTTCTCATCTTCCAATGGCGGAATCAGTGTTGAGAGCTCTAGGCTTGATGGTGGCGGCCATAACTCTTCTCCCATGTGCTCGGTTACACATGAGAATTCTACATTGGACTCCAGCTGTACAATGGTCCCTGTTGGAACTGCCATTGACATATCCAATTCAACTCAGTCGAGTCTGTCGGTCGTTCCTCATATGGTGGATGAGCACTCCGGACATTTTGGAGGGACGACCCTTTGTTCCAGCCCCAGCCCAAGCCACAGTGACCACGGATGCCTCCCAACTTGGGTGGAGGGGGCATTGTTCAGGCAGGACAGTCCAAGACATGTGGTCCCCCATAGAGACCAGCTTGCATATAAATGTCCTAGAGATGAGGGCAGTCCTTCTAGCGTTGCAGGCCCTTCATGCCTTTCTTCCTCTGGGGACGATTGCCATTCAGTCAGACAACATGTCAGTGGTCTAGTATATCAACAAACAGGGGGGGACCAGATCTTACCCCCTTTGTCATGAGGCCATGAGAGTGTGGGAATGGGCGATCTACACTGGTCGCTTTCTCATTGCAACGCACATTCCGGGACAGTCCAACATCCTAGCGGACAGGCTAAGTTGGACCATTCTGATGCCTTACGAGTGGTCTCTGAATCTGTCAGTAGCGGAACAGATCTTCAGTGAGTGGGGTCAACCTTGCTGTGATCTCTTTGCATCTCCTTCCAATGCAAAGTGCAGCAAGTTTTTCACTCTGAACCCCCTGCCGGGGGAGTCCCCCAGAGATGGTCTAATTCATGCTTGGCCTCCCGGTCTTCTGTATGCTTACCCACCAGTAACTCTCATTCTGAGATTTCTACAGAAAGCTCATCGACTGGGGAGCAAAGTGATCCTCATTGCCCTATTCTGGCCTCGCCAGGTATGGTTTCCCTTCCTTTGGTCTCACCTTCTGGCTCAACGTTGGATCCTAGATCCCATTCAGGATTTAATTTCACACCCTTCGGGGGGTGCCTCATCCGAGTCTGGACAGCCTGAAGCTCTCAGCTTGGCGTCTCCAGTTCCCGTGATTGCTAGGACTCCCGGACTATCCTCAATTTTGGTAGCTGCTCATAAGTCTTCGACCAGGAAGGTTTATCGCAGCAAGTGGAAGCATTTTTCTTTCTGGGCCTCTCAAAGGAGTTTAGACCCTTTCACGGCTCCTATTTTTCAACACAGAGCTAGTTCTTCTACTGTCAGTGTTCAGTTGGCTGCCATTTCTCATTTTCATGTGGGCGAGAATTCTGCCTCTTTAGCCTCTTCCAGACTGTGTAAAGCCTTTATCAAAGGCACCTTTTTGTTATGCCCCCTGGTCAAAGATCCTGTTCCCCCATGGGACCTTACTGTGGTTCTTCAAACTTTAGTTGCTCCGCCTTTCGGGCCTGCTGCAACTGCAGATCTGAAATTTTTATCTTGGAAAATAGCTTTTCTGGTGGCTATTACCTCTGCAAAAAGGGTTTCAGAATTACAGGCCTTGTCCATCAAAATTCCTTACATGATTTTTCACAAAGATAGAGTTTCTCTTAGAACCAATCTGTCCTTTCTTCCTAAGGTAGCATCACCAGCCAATATCAATCAGACTATCAATTTGCCTGTGTTTTTTCCTAATTTTACTAACAAGATGGAATACAAACTCCACATGTTGGATGTTCATAGACAGTTACGATTCTATTTACACAGGACAAAAAATGTCCGTAAATCTGTTCAGTTGTATCCTTCTATAAATCCTTTTTGGGAAACCTATCTCCAAGGTCACTATAGCTAGATGGATTTCTTCATGCATCCTTCAGGTCTGTAAGGAGAGAGGCATGTCTCCTCCAGGTCAGGTGAAAGCTCATTCCACTAGGTCCATGGCTACGTCTTCAGCTTTTTGGTCTACAGTGAATTTGGATGATATTTGCTCTGCAGCTACTTGGTCCTCATCTCATACGTTTATTTCTCATTAGAAAATTGGATTTGACTTCCCAAAGGAGAGCATCCTTTGGTTCCACGGTGCTCCGGAATATCCTTCCATGAGGGCCTCCCAGGAGTTTTAGTAGCTGGGGACTATTTCCCACAGGTTGAAGACCAAATGAAGTAAACTACTTCAGATAAAGAAGTTGTGTACTCACCATAATGTTCCATCTGAGTAGTTTACTTCATTTGTCTTCAACCGTCCCTCCCTCCTTCCCCCGGATCTTTGCCCATGATCAGCCTGCGGGCTGCAGTATAGGTCACAAGTAAATCTTTCAGGTCGGGTTCTCAGTATAAGTTCAGCAAACTCGATCTGGGGATTGAAGGCAGTGGAGGTGTATTATGGGTAAGAGAGGAGTTTGGAGCTCGGAGCTGATGCTAGCAAAAGTTGCCGGCTCGGATCCAATACAGATCTGGAACCCACAGGTTGAAGACAAATGAAATACGGCTACTCAGATGGAACGTTATGGTGAGTACATAACTTCTTTATCCTAACCATAACAGAGCAATGGCTACAACTAAGGATTAGCAAGAATGAAATATTAACTCAGAACTGCAACATAATTGGGGATGACTGCACAAAAAAAAAAAAAAAACCTGTATAGAAGAATACTTCAACAAAACTTGATTCTGCTCCTGTATGAGCCCAGGCTGAGGCACTCTTGCAACTTTTTCTACCTCTAGTCTCTCTGTCCCCACTAGTAGTTTACCCTACCCTGCCTTCCTCTACACATACTGCCCCCAAGGTTATATTCCTACCTTTTTCACATGTGTTCCAATTACCCCCTCTATCACACCCAACACTTCTCTACTCCTACCAGCCTCTTGACCATCTTTTTTTGGAGAAGGCCACCTGTATCCTGTTCCAGGAGCATATACAGTAGGACTATCTAATTGAAGGGTTAGTGGTTCAGGATTCAGTTTAAGCTATTTCATTGGTGCAGGGTGCAGTTGGAGGTTTCTGGTGATTTTCTTGTATTGCTTACTTAGCTCTTCCTTGTGCATAGTGTACCATTGTGCACAGATGGACTGAGTGGTAAATCTTCATGGTTATGGATGCAAAAGCAGCAATACACATTTTTTCCCTTGTAAGTGGCTACCCTCTAACAGAGCAGTTCTTGAATAGTTCTCAGCTGATCAGCATAGATTTTTACTGTTTCCTGTCAGCATCAGACCCTATAGATCACCTGTTTTATAGACCTTTTACTGACCACCCCATAGGATGGTTACCCAGAAATAGCTCCGAGCCAGATAACTCAACTCTCTTTCTCCGTATCTGATTTAATACAAGGATAAAACATTGCATTATGGACTGTCATTTTCCCTTGGTTTCTCCTGTCATCCTGGTGGACATGAGTTTTTGGAAGTAGTGTAGCAACTGTCTGATGTACTGTGACAACCCCTTACTCCCAAATCACTCAAGTACAATTTGCAAGAGAAGCTTACTACATGGAGAACCCAGATATCACTGTTCTGTCATGCACAGAACAGCAACACTAAACTAGTTGTCAGCACACACATCACGACTCCTATTCGTAATATACACCAAGCAATGTAAGCTTCACATCTAGAGGTACTCTCCTTGAATCCTGCCTAAATACGGAACACCTCCAAAACAAAAAAACATGGTACACCAAACACAACATCCAAAGCACCCAATACATATGAAAACAGTAGTACCTGTGTCTCATATAAGCATTTAAGGCAATGAACAACTACTTGAAACATTTTACTTGTAAGTGACTCTATAGTGAGACGTACAGAAGCCTGACTCACCAGGTTGAACAAGAAGTTTACGGTCAGCTGCCTGTCAGGTGCAAGGAGTTCCTAGATCACACATGCACTCAAGTCTCTCAAAAACAAGTACTGTTATGACTTCTGATGGTTCATGCTGGTGGGAAAGACTTGAGACATACCTCCCTGGAGTATAAGATGCGAGTTATAATAGAGCTCTCTGAGTATATTTCCCAGTCAGGTATGTGCCTAGCTTTGAGCAACATTTCACCCTCGCCTAGGATAATACCACAATATAAACAGAAAGTGATTGACTGCATTATTTGGATAAGTTTTTGATATCATTCTAAAGGGATGTAGTTCCTGCCAGTCTGGGAGGACACAATGCGTGGACCATGCTGCTTTGCCAGAAATGGACTTCACTGGGAACCTCTAGCCGTTCATTTGCTGACTAAGGCACTTGCCTCCACCATACTGCCTTTTCTAAGCAAGGTCACAACAACAGTATTGTCGACATGAAAATATCAGTCACAAAGAAACCCATGGTCATGCTGCTAAATGGTAGGAGTTTAAATCAGAAATGGCACTCTCTAGAAGCACTCCTCTCCCAAGCAAATGCTGACGTCTAAACCTGGCTGAAGGCCGCAGAAAGTACCATGGCCTGGCAAGGCTACAATGCATTCCAGACTTTGAAATCACAAATTGAAGGTGTGAGAACCAAAGTAATTAACAATAATTACGTCGGTAGAGCGGTTAGACAAGAATAGTCTATGGCGCTCCTCCAAGTCCAAATTACCATGGTTAAGACCCCTCCCTTCAGCTCAGCAGCAGTTACAGTTGTGCTTCCATGAACCAAGATGCCCCCACAGATTATTTATACCTACTTTGGACAGTTAAGCTACAGTCTAACACCCTAGTCGTGGGAGACTTCAACTATCCTTCCATTAATTGGGAAAATAATGTGAGCCTTAACTTAGTTGCACACAAGTTACCGGAAGTTGTTAACTGAAATACCAAAATAGTGCACCACAGAGCAAGGGGCTTCAATATTCTAGACCTGGTCCTCACCATCATGAGTGAATGATGCAACAACTCACTTGCTGTGCCTACACTGGTTAAGTCAGATCATAAATCAGTCATTATTAAAGTGGAAGTGGGGCCAAAACTCTCTAAAGCTGAAGTCAACCTTAAAAAATTCACCAAAGGTAACTATACCCTCCTAAGGGAAGGTGTAAATGACTGCCAAGCTCCACTTTCCAGAGATGGCATTAATGGCTTTACTAAGTATACACTGATGCCCTCTAAAAACATCTATACAAATGTATAGATACAGTCATGGCATATAGGAATAAGGCAAGATGCTCAAATAAAAATAAATAAAAACCACAGTAGACATCCAGCATTAATAAGTTATACAAAAAGAGAAAGAAGGTGATGACTACGAATAGAAAATTGAGATGATGGAACTGGAAGAGCACCCTTCTGAGCCTAAACAAGCAAATAAGAAAACTCATCAATTTTTCAAAAAGCAAGTAAGGGAAAAATGTTGGTAACAGAGACAAGGATAACCATAGGGCTTTTTTCATCTACATCCGCAACCTAAAAGGTATCACTCTGATGTGTGCTGAACTAATTGTGGATGGTAATCGCTCACATTCACCATGTGGAAATTGTAAACTTACTATCAGACAGGTTTGGCAAGAATTACACCACCCATTCCCCCAAGCATACCTCAATCCATGTCCTCATCATCTCTTCCTCCCTGCATCTCCAAAGTACAATTCATCAGTGCTATCTCTAAGGCTAGGAACACAGTCTCCATGATGAGACTAGATTGTATTCTGGGCTCCGCTCTTAATGTTGTAAAACAATAGGTAGCTAAACTATTAGGCACTATATTCAAACATATCCTGGGTACTGGATTTGTCCACAATGAATGGAAAACAGAGACTGTAAACCCGCTCCACAAGTGCGTCTGTTCAACAGACACAGGTAGCGATAGACCCATAAGTATAACGAGCCGCATCTGTATGACAATGGAATGAATCCTCCTGGATCTTTTAAATCAGGGTACAGGTGACCCCCAAACTGTGGATACGTCCCAGTTGTGTTTTGTCAAAGGCAGGTCATGCCTGCTAAACCTGGTGGACACCTTTGATAACATGACCAGAGCCAAAGACATTGGCAAAGCCATGCACACAGCCTATCTTGCATTGCCCAAGGCCTTTGACAGTATCACACGTATGGGTATCATAGGCAAACTAACCCAGTTGCAGATTAACCCCTATGTTGTCAGGTGTCCTGCAAACTGGCTGACAGATTGACAGTACTCAGTCAAACTGAGAGACTTTACCTATAACAGCAGACCTGTCACCAGTGGGGCCCCACAATGGTCATAGCTGGGCCCCCTCTTGTTTGACATATACTTCTCCAAAAGTCCAGTTCAAATTGGATGGGCTGTGGCTAACCAAGTTTGCAAATGAATGCAAATTAGGTGTTCTCACTGAATCCCCTTGAGATGTTTGCGCACATCAGAAGGGGCTTACACAGACCAATGATTGGTTCCCAAGTGATGGTGGTAAAGTAAATGCTAAGAAATGCATTATCATTCCCTTGGGTAAAAACAATGTCCCTGATGATTATAAAATAAGCAGGAATACCCTAAGTACATATTTAATAGTGAGAGACATGGGAACACAAGTTGACTGAGAGCTCGTTTGACCACCATGTGTCTACTGTGGTGAGGATGGCATTCTACGTTGCTCAGCTGATTCAAAAGGGCATCGCCGCAAGAACAAAATAGGTCATAACTGCCCTGTACTCATCCCTCATCAGGCCTGTTATTGAATATAAAGCTCCCTTTGGAATGTACTGTACCAAACACCTGCAGCTCTGAAATTTCTAACTAAGGAAATTCAGGGTGACCATCACATGCTGTAGATGGACAGACTGCAGTCACTTTCACTGTACTCATTAGTGTATAGACTACTTAGAGTTGACATATGTCTGGTTACAAGGGTATCTCTGACCCAAATGTAAAGTAAATGCTGCACATTATGCAAGTCAAATGATACGAGAGTCACTCGTTACAGGGACCTCAATCTAGCCAACAGCATAAAGAGGACCTGCTGTAGGGACAGATACATCTCGCAGAGTTTGCCACTGCTCAGGAATAGGCTCCCAATCCATATCAAGCACAGCCCCCTGCATGACATAGTTTAAGAGCAACCTGGATGACTGGAATGGAAAACTGCAAATTTCAGCCTGGGATTGGTCAACCTTTGTTCCTGGACCTGGATAGCCATTGTTAGGAAAGACTTTGGGATAGACGCTCTCTCAAATCCAGTAATTTATTTGGATTTACTGTCTAGGGCTATAAAGACCCCTGAGTCAACAGCCTAGTGACATCCTCGGAACCTATATTGCATGAACTCTACAGTATTAATAATAGTTATGATAATCATCTGGATGGTGCAGTGGTGGAGCAGTAGCCGTCACCTCACAGCAAGAGGTACTCCAGTTTGATTCTCGGCTGGGATGCCTTCTGTGCAGAGTCTGCATGTCCTCCCTGTGTTCGTGTGGGCTTTCTCTGGGTACTCTGGTTTCCACCCACATTGCAAAGACTTGCATCTGGAGCATTTCTCCCCAGGCCTCCATTGAAAATTGGCTTCTTTCCAAGTCGGACTTTCCCAATAAACAAATGTTAAATAAATAAATAAAAATCTGTAACGCAGAAAAGGCTGCATCTGCCATGTTATCATGCCTCCCATATAACTTATGCTTGAGCATTATGACTTGAGTACGTCTCTTGAGTTGGTATTCTGACCCACAAATGTGTGGGTTTTGTGCTTGAATGTTAGGACTGAATTATGTCTGTTAAGTTTGCATTCAGACATAATAATGAATTGTTATTTGTGCTTGAACGTTATGACTCAGGTCTTTCTAGTTTTTCATTCTGCTAGCCATATGTATCTGGAGAGTTCCCTCTCAACCCCTGCTGGGAATGGGTAACGCACAAGCTAGTATAACTCTCTCATTAAACAAGGAACAAATAAATAAATAATTATTAATTTCTAAGTACATACTACCATAATGGATATAGCTTGATGAAGTGTGTGTGTTGTGTAACCTGTTAACCAGTTCATTCAACCATTTTACAAAATTGACATTAAATAAGTTTACTAGATGGAAACACAGCAGTGTAATTGTACTATTTAATATTGCCCAGTATATAATAAAATCTCCTTCTTAGATGCATGAAGATAACGAATACAAAGAGAATATAGGATGAAAGGAGTAGCGCACTTGTTATCATACCTCTGAATGTAGTAGGGCGAGTAATCTGGACAAAGCCCAACAAAATGGGTGGGGGGGCCAAGGCAGAAAAATAGGGACATATTTTGAATATTGTTTTTATTATCTGAAGGAGTTGCTAGAGCAACAGGTTTTAAAATACATTTTCTTATGGATTTCAAGTCTGAAACTCAGTTGTATGTCATTATCTAGTGACTTCAATGCTCAGATCACCCCAGTCATGTGACAGAAAAGCATTAATTTTATGAGGAGCAGACCAGAAATATAGGCCCAAAAGCTGGATATTCATCGATAGTCTGAACAGCTGGGTGGTTTTCCTGGAAACTAGCCGTGGGGCAAACTACTGTTTGAATGATTGCTATAGGAAAGTGGTGTAGTAGCCCCGAACAACGTTATAATGTTCTTTGGAGGGAATCTCACATAAAAAAAAAAAAAAATGTTCACTTTGTAAATAAAGCAGCATTACACATGTCTTGGTCAAGACACCTTATCTGCAGCATAGTGTTGGAATGCACATGGAAGTAGAGAGTCTAATCACAGAACCTGTAATAATGCCTAAGAACAGATCTGCAGAAGTCACTTTCCCGGTGGCCGCAGTCAGTTTCTGGCTGAAGACCATGAAACTGAACTATTAACTATAGACACTATAAATTCAACCCAAAAGAATACGTATTTGTTAACTTCAAGTGCACGACATGACTGAAATAAATGCAGGCACACAGATTCCTGTACTTTGTCAACACAAATGCCATGAGCCAGCTAGTCAACACACACTGTGTAGGTGACCATGTCCTTGCCCTAGCCATCAATAATGTGCGGTACTACCTCAACCAACGAAAATGTAATGTATTCAGTGATGAGGTTGGACCAGAAAGATGTGTCCTTCAAAGTACTGCTAAAACGTGGGACTCCAGCTAACCCTGGAATGTGTGCGAGTTAACTCCCAGGCAATGTTTCTAGTGGTATGTGACACACTGGCATAATTTGATGACCATTCAAACCCCAGGAAAACCATTACCTATGCAGAAGTTTTAAATAATGATGTCTATACAGAGACAGGCAGCAGTCCATATCCAAAATAATTACCAGACCAACTGCAAAGAAACAGCAACCTCACTGAAAGCCCAACATCAATATATGGTATCAAATATGACTGACAACTCTCGGCAAAAATTAGAAATCCAGTACCCAGAATGGTAAGAAGTCTTTTATCAAACTAAATTACCTATTCTCGGGACAAAGACAGTCTATGAGAGTCACAGTTGAGCTGAAAGATGCCTAGAAGGCCAAGGGTAATCAAATGTGTTTTGTCGCCTTGGTCTGCAATGTCAAAGCTAATACACCACTAGGTGATTACCTGCTTGTGAATGGATCAACCCACGATTATATGGAGACTTATAGCTAATGAGCCTGGCATTTGTTGATGCCTGCATTACATTTCACTGCATCTACCCTCATATCTCTCACAAATTATTCCCAGCCATAACTACTAAGCTATCAGTAGGGAACAAGTATACTGTGCATTGCTCCAGCCCCTAAGACAGACAACAGTGGGCTGCAATATTAATACCAGTAAGTCTAAAAGTATGACACTGACCAATATGACTCACTGTAATGAACCTTTACTTGTACCCCACAAACATGCTTTGTGCAGAATGAATGGCGGACTACAATATCCATCAGCACTAGGGCAGGCCTTGCAGAGAACTAAAGAACTACTGACTCACAATGCTAAGTAATCTGAAATGCAAAGCCATGGTAAGAATTGCCAGGGATAACAGCCCAGTATTGGGAATGTCAACAGCAGGTCATTATCAATCAACCAGGCAGATTTCTTCAAGATGGGCACCAAGGCATTGGATAAGGGACAGTTGGATACATGCTGAGGCTACATGCTACCTACCTGCACCTGGTCACAGCATTCAACACCGTACTCCATGTAAACATTGTAGACAAAGTTTGAGAAATACATATCACCTCCTATGCCATTTGCCTGACAGATAGGACAGAAGAAATCAGGATAGGGGAGTCTACGTCCACAAAGCAGTTGCTATTTACTGGAGTCCTTCTGGAACTGATGCTGTTGCAATTACATTGTGGCATGTACTTCTCTGAAGTTGCAGCTTACCCCAAAGGCCTCTGGTTGAACAAGTTTGCAGCTAATTACAAGCTAACTGTAGTAAGTGAATCCCTCAAAGACACAAATACTCTTGAAGTAGGTGTTACCCAGACTAATAAATGGGTGCCACAGTCATGGTGTGAAACACAATTTGAAAAAAAAAATGCATAGCACCACATTTGAGAAAGACAGCCTCCCCTGAAAATGACTTGACTGAGAAGCCACACCAAGAGTAGAAGCAATGGTCCGTGATTATGTGATGACACAGGAACTAGAGTTGGCCAGTGGTCATCAGGTATCTACTGCCATAAGAACATCATTGCATGTTGAGAAACCAACAGATCAGGGTGTGCTAACAAGGCGCAGCAATGCCATTAGTCCATTGCACGTGGCATGTCATTAGACTAATCTGTTAGTAAAGGGACAGTTTAGATGTATACCTGTGCAGGCATACACAACACCTGGATCCCCAGCAACGATTATTCATGTAACTCAAAAAACATCTGAAGTGGAAATCACAGTGGGGATGTGGGAGAAAATGGGACAGAATGCAGAAGTAGAAGTGAACTAAATTCCACAGTAAGCAGAAACATTGGTAATCCAGATGCTGCTATCGGCCACCAACTTTGCATTATAGTGCTTCGTATACAAAACTAGAACATTCTGCCCACATAGTATAAATGGCTTATTCTGCATTAAAATGGATGTGCTGATGATATTGCCCTTACAGTTCCTGAGATATATCAGCTGTGAAGTAGGAAATAACTGGAAAAGAGCAACAGGCTCATAGTTACTCACTATTCATGCAGCCTAGGCCACAGTTCCACTTGATCCAAAACAATGTCGGGTGAAGTGACTTAATCAATGCCCTGCAGTATATAAGTAAGGGTGGCACGTTTCTAGTAATGTTTTCTTGTTACATAAAGCAGCTATTTAATGAGGTAGGACTGTTGTCCTCTGCAGTAACTGTTAAACAGAGTTACAGTGTTAACTAAATGCAGGCATCCTTTACAGTCTGATCTTGTAGAGAAGACTGTAGCACAGTAATGTGCAGCAGTGAGTATATAATGTTTGCTGAAGACTGGACATTTGTGATAATCAGTCCAATTAATGCAAACCATATCACCTGACAAATGGCAACCTCCTTGCAGTTGATGGAGGCTGTAAGGAAGGTACTGCAAAAATATATCAATAAAATGCAATATGTTCAGACTATATGACACTATCCAGGCCATGCTAATCAATCTATTTATTTTTAGTGCAGTGAATAAAGAGAAACAATTAATGAAAATATAATTGATGAAGCAGCTTTTCTTCAGTAAACATCAATGTCATACTTTAATTAGTAGTAGTACTGCACACCACATACTTATTTGATTGGGGTCCACAAACATGTTTGTAGGACACTTGCAACTCATTTTGGATGAAACTAGGACTTCCCTGCCATCAAGCAAAAAAAATAAATAAATAAATTCTAAGCTTGTTTCCTGCCTTTCCTGTAACTAGTCTAGTACAGATACATATTTGCTGTATCCAGGACTGTTTATAAGCTTCTGAGCCCCCCACCAAGCCTTTCTGTGTTGAGGGAAGCCTTCTAGTTTATCAGTGGGAGTGGTAAGCACTAGGTAGCCTATTTACCACAAGAGGAGTGGTTTCTGGCCCAGAATTTGTAGTTTATTGGCCGTTTGGGCAGTTTTTCCATCTCTTTCAACTTTCTGGTTTAAAACCCCATGTTTGCACTTGTTTCCCAACTTTCCTATAACTAGTCTAGTCCAGATACAGATTTGCTGTATCCAGAACTGTTTGTAAGCTTCTGAGAGGTGCCAAAGTCTGGTCTTCAATTTCTCTGTTAGATTTGCTAGTTCTCTCTGCTCCTGCACTTTTACTAGCTTATTAATCTAGCACTTTAACATACCAGACTTCTTGTAGCAATTATTGTTGCACACAAAAGTGCTACCATCTCTAAACGTTCTAAAAGGAAACCGCTCCAGTACTTATTATTAATGCCCACCTCTGCAGGCATGTCTAAAGGTCAGTTCCCTGTGCTTTCTCCAATTAACCTGGTGAACTTGGGCATCCTGAGGCAATGTAGCAATTCCCTCATGTACACAGGCAACCCTCTCCTCTTACCTCCCAACACTCAGACTTGCGAGAGATGCACTTATATATCCAAATTGGAAGCCACGCACTCTCCAGCCAAGACCGGAATAGCTGGTCAAAAGGGGAAGGTCAACACTTGCATCACACCACATGGAACACATAGCCCTCCAGAACACACACCAGCACTGGTCTTCACATAAAAACACAAACCACACATCCACCTTCGCGGAGGCTCTCAATAGAAATCTACCCAAAAAGCAGAGACCTCCAAGGAAGAAACACGCTTGATCACCACAACACAGCACAAACCTCGAGACACATAGCTCACCTACACAGTTTGCCCCCCACTCACTAAGTTGAATAAGGAGAAGGTAACATCAGCTGTCTATCAGGTGCCAGAATCTGACACAACACACGCACTCAGGTCACTCCACAACAAGTATAAGTTTGACTCTGTCACTGTCCATGTGGGTGTGAATGACCTGAGATGCACCTCCCTAGACTACATGAAAAGAGACATGGAGGAGCTCTCGGATTATGTGGCCCAGGCAGGTATGACCCTAGCCCTGAGCAGCATCCAACCATCGCCCAGAATGATACCACAGTACAAGCAGAAAATGATTGATTTCAACAATTGACACATGCTCCAGAGACCTCAACCTCATTACCATAATCGACAGAACATGCTGGAGGGACAGGTTCATAACCCAGAGACTGCCCATGCTCTGGAATAGACTTCCCATACATGTCAAGCAGAGCACCTCACTGGCCCGCTTCAAGAGAAATCTTGATGAGTGAATGGGAAATAGAAAGTTCACCCCGGGGATCACTCAATGGCTCTACCTGATAGAGGCACTGGGAACTAGCATTGGGCTAGGCTTGTAAAGGCTCCAGAGCCATTAGCCTAGTATGCACCTATGAAGAAAAAGAGAATACAATTTATATAAAATATCCACAACTGCTATTCAAAGAAGATGTCAAAGCACAAATGACAAATCAGAAATTGCAGCATGGTTCTGTTGATAGTCTTATGCATTGTGTGCAGTGTTTATAATTCTGGAATCATTAAAATGCTAAGTTGGATTCAGCATACATTGTCACCACCCCAAATACAACCCCTGTCCTTAAAGGAAGAATATGTCTAAGAAACTGTTGACTATAGAGTCCAAGTAGAAGCAGCAGGTCAGACTAACCTTGTTTGCTTACTGTCAACTCTGTGCAGTTAGTGCTTCCAATTAGACGGACTCACACTATGTGGTATTCATGCATAATGAGACGAGAGACTGAACATTTTCTGAATTGCACAGAACTGTTGTCAAGGGTATGCTGTCATATCTTTTTCAGATCTCATGTCCGGATTGTGCATTCTATAGTAGTGAATTCATATCAAATGCGTTGCTCTGAAACAAAGCGAATAAATTCCCAAAACAATCAGCTGAAATGCATTTTTATTTGATGTGCTATACTATCAAGTATAACTTCACTCAAAAATGTCTCCGGGGTTGCTGTGTTGCAAATAATGACCTAATGCTTAAGGACTTATCAGCTACCAGCACTACTGCCATCCAGCCCTTTGCAAATAATGAGCAATATACACTAGGCAGAAATGTAGGTGTCAGCAAGCAAAGGAGAGTAGTAGTGTTAAATTGAATTCATCCTCAATTCTTGGTGAGTACCTTCACGAGCTGGACCCTGTTTTTCACAAAATCTCACCAAGGCGACACTGATATATAGACTATATTTATATAGCATATAACCTGATGTTTTCTTGATGCTGCAGTTTTCCTGTTTTAAAAGCTTTTGCACATTTATCAAGACCAAATGACATTCTTGTATCATCTGAAGAAGTTTTGTCAACTTGCAGTTGTGTATTCAGTTCCTCATCTGATAAGCTCTACAGTTTCAAATCTTCAACAAAGAGAAGATGAGAAGTCTGTACACTTTGTTGTTTTCTAGGAGCCAAATTATAGCCATGACCTAAGCTGTTAATTAGACAGCTGAATGGATTAAGTGCAAGGCAGAATAGCAGCGGTGACAGAGAGTCACCCGGGAATACCCCCATTTGGATTTTTATCCCTAGAATAATAAGTTGTCCATTATCATGGCTTAATTGCAAAGTGGTCTGCCACTGTTTCCTGGTCACTTTAATGTAGTCAATCAGTGTAGGGTGTATCTTCTACATTATTAAGCACTCCTTTATCCATGTATGTGGGGTACTATCAAATGCTTTTTTGTAGTCAAGCTATGCCATACTTAAATGATTCCCCTTTTTACAGCTCTCCACTATGACGTTATTTAACAACAAATGATCCTTTGTTCCATATGACTTTCTTTTATTGCCTTTTTGTTCTATTGCCATAATTGAGTTTTCTTCTAAATGACTATAAATGTTGTTGACATCAATTCCAGTGTATAGTTTATACATCATCGGAAGGCAACTTATTGGTCTATGTAATTTTAGGGTATCTTGCAGGTTCACTCTTAAGTAGGAGCATTGTTTTCCTTTTGTTAGTCAGGTTGGTGTCTGTTTGGTTTGCGCATATAAATAATACTTACTCGTGGCTAAATCTTCATGCAAAGATGTTGATAGTTTTAACCAGAAGTTAGGTACTGCATCTGGGCCTGGGGTTTTCCAATTAAAGTTTTTTTAACTTTGTTTCAATCTGTCTGTTTGTTACTTTAAGAAAACATCAGTTTGGGACAGGAATGTGATATAAAAGAACTTGAGCAAGAGGGAGTGTATAAATATTTGGGAATTGATGAAGGATCAACAATAAAACATGAACAAATGTGAATAACAGTAAGGAGTACTTTAGAAGACTTAAGTTAATCCTGAGAACAGCACTGACATCCAGGAGCAAAATCCAAGCTATAAACCAATTTGCTCTTCCTGTCGACACTACAATTTGGGAGTGATTTACTGGCCCCAAAACGTGCTGGATAGATTAGATAGGAAACAAGAAGTTAAGCTTCATGCACACCTAATGATTTATAAAAATCAGTGCATACCAAGCTTATATATTCCCTGTTCTGAAGGAGGGATGGGCCTCCTTGAAATTGATTACATGTATATATCTCCATTCGTGGGACTCCACACATACCTGACCTCACAAAATCCAAATGTGAAACTTTTGAAACATGAGGAGAATAAATCTAAGATGACTTCCTTACTTAGGCTAGCAGAAGCATATCGGCATCAAGCAGGAATGGAAATCAAACCACAAGTAGATAAAAATCAGCCAGCAACTGAATGTGCCAAAAAACAAAAGAAAGAATATAAGGTGAAGGACCAGATGGGAAGGCAAGAAATGTGGAAAATGCATAAATATAGTTGCAAGTATAGAAAACTTCAGGAAGAACCTCAGGTTGATCAGGAATGAATGCAGGAATGGTTAAGGAGAGGCGAATTTAAACCACTAGATAAAAGGTTAATATTGGCGGCCAAAGAAAGTGGACTGTGTAGACGTTGGTTTCCAAAGTCCATTGAACATGTGGGAGAAACAGACAAATGTAGGTTTTGTAAAACAGAACTGGAAACAGTTCCACACCTCGTTGCTGGTTGCGACATGCTAATGGCGGAAGGAATGCCTACTGAAATGCATAATAATGTGGTGAGACTGTTGTAACGGGGATTATGCAGAAGAAGTCCACATCACATGGGCTCATCCTTTACCAACAGTTCAAAAGGTAGATGCTAGAAAAAACAGATATAGTGGTCCAGGAAAAGAAAGCAAAAGTAGCATTGATCATTGAAATCACCACACCCAGTGACTACAGTGTCCTGTGTACAGAAAGACACAAAGTCATAAAATATCAGGATTTGCAGGCAGAAACAAGAGCAACGTGGAATAAAAGAGTCTACTGTCATATTTAGATATGTTACCAGTACATGTAACTCCATACGAATTGCAGAAGGAGTCATTATTGGGCATATTGCAGGTGCTGCGAAGAGCACAACTGGCTGACAAAGAGTGAAATAATACTAATTTCGGGTCTATGACACAGGATCGAATAGTTAAAATATAGAATGGCTGTAACACCGAAAATGCGATCTCAGAGTTGGTATATATATATATATATATATATATATATATATATATATATATATATTTAGCGGGGGATGTGGGGGGTGCAGTCCCCCACAAAACGTATTTCCATGAACGGCATTTTCAATGTTACAGTGGTTAGATATTTTAACTTTTCGATCCCATGTCATAGACCCACTAATTTCAGGAACTTTAAATGTACTTTGACTTAGGAATGGGGTCCATTCCCGTCATGGTATTAGAAACCCAAAAAATTTGGAGAAATTTTAAAAAAGTCAGAAACTCTCTCAGTGCTGCAAAACTTTGAACATTTAGTTTTGCCTGTTTGCAGCTAGGCAGCCCAGTTGCTACAGTCTATACCTCCCTGCATGGAGTGCTTCAGTTTCAGCTCTCCGGTTTTAGTTAAAAAAGTTTAACAAATAGCTACGATGCAGCAAAAACAACTGCCATCATACCTCTCAACCTCTTAGAGCAAGAAAGCTGGACAAAGCCATAAATAAGAGTGGGACAAATGCCCAAAAATAGGGACAATTTTTATCACTCAGCTGAACAATGGATACTGCTGCAATGTTGTTATCTGGCTTATATGTACAAAATATGAGAAGTGTACTGCTGCATGATTCTACTGCAGTGCACCCACCTCTATGTATATGGTACTGCCTTATACCAACCAGGCTACTGAAATTTATATAACACCATTACAAATTCCCCAGAGCACCTAAAATATTGAATGAGTAACAATGCTGTAGGGATTTGAAGCTATATTTGGTGTTTCTTTGGCATCAGAAAGTGGCATATGTCTAGCATCAGAAAACACTGTGCCAGTGGGACAGTGAAAAATACAGCTATAGTAAACCTTCATTATATGCGAAAATTTTAACTACAGCTGTTTGCTTTTTCTGTTGCAACTTTATTAACAAGTTCAGTTACCAGAAGAAGAAATGTGTCATAAGGAAAATGTATACATTTGAGACTTCATTTAAATGGATTAACAAAGGCTAGAAAAAGACAGTAATTTTTCATAATATTGCATAAGAGACATTGTTAGATAAAACTAAGGGGATTACACCTACTTTCTGGACCTTAACTGATTGCTTTCCTGAAAGTCTGTCTTTTTGTCAACACCTGCAATGCTTTCTTCATAACCTGCTGCATTAAGATTAGCTGTTTTGCCCACCTCCTCCAAACCTGCCAGGTGTATGATATCATATCTGCCTGCAAATGAAATGTGCGCAGGCCATGATCTCTGCTGCATTGCTCTAACTGTGAGTGCCGTCCTACACACTGAAAGTGGGCATCACAGTCTGCCTCTACGTCAGTATAATCAACACCAGTTAACCATAGCAATTTGGCACAGACGGTCTTATCACACTGTATTATGCAAGGTCTATGCCCCTGTGCTATGTCCTGCATTTCTTCTGGAATCCCTGTCCCTGCAGTTTGGTTGTATGTATTATTGCTACTGTGTATATGACATGGCATGCCAGTCAAAGTAGAAAGGCAGTGTTCTCAAATGGTCCCAGTAAAGACAAGCAGAACAGAGCTGATGATACAAGGATAGATGCAGTAGTTAAAGATAGAAAAAAAAACAGCAAAATATTTGCAAAGGCTGAATAAGTGGGCAGAAAGGGGGCAGTTGATGTTCAAGGCAAATAAATGCAAAGTACTACACAAGACACAGTGACTCTATTGTGAATTTTCAGTTAGAGAAGTGGAACTGATGATGACTAAGAAAGAAAAGGATCTGGGGTGTTGATCAGCCCTGGGCTGGACTACCACAAACAGGACAAAAGCAAAGTGGCAACAGCAAATGGAATATTGGGGTGCTTCCTTAGGATGATAGATTCCAGAAGCAGTGAAGTAATTGCTCTTACAAACTTAGAAAGCTGACAGAACAGGTTTTGTATTAGCATGAATTTTCTGAAAGGTATGAAGTCTGAAACTCAAATTCCCGTCATTATTTTTTAACGTTAATCTTGATTGGTTCACCAGTAATTTGCCAGAAGACCACAACTTTATGAAAATCAGACCAACAATATGAGGCAAAAATCTGGACATTCTGCGATAATGTGTACAGTTGAGAGGTATGGCTGCCGTAGTGTAGAATGAAGGAAAACAGCATTTCATGAAGGCACTTACGGTAAGGGACCGTCAACCCAGGCAGCACAGTAGCAAAAATGTATACCTCCATGCATGGAGAGCTTCAATTTAAGCTTTCCGGTTTTAGTAAAAAAAAAAAAAAAAAAAAAAAGGTTTAGCAGATAGCTCTAATGCAGCAAACAACTGCTATAGTGTACACCGCACCATAAACATACTGTACGTTGATGTACAGTACACTGAGGAACATCAGGGTACTTACGTTAATGGATCGGCACCCCAGGCAGCCCAGTTGCTACAGTTTATACCTCCCTTCACGGAGTGCTTTTCAGCTCTCCGGTTTTATTTAAAAAGAAAAAAAGTTTAGCAAATAGCTATCATGCAGCAAACAGCTGCTAAAGGGTAGACCGCATCACAAGCATATTGTACATTGCTTCAGGCCAGTTATTTTACATTAAGAAGGTTTGTGGTCAGCACTCTTGTGGGAGGAGAGGCTAGATTCTGCCCTTCTGAGCTGGGAATTTCTGGTTAAAGGCTTATTGTGCCTGCTTATTTGAACTGTTGCTTCTGAAATTGGTGCACCTTATTTGCTGTAGCATAGACTAGATTCAGGCCTGCTGAATCTAGCTTTGTTTGTATAACTTGAGCACTGATCCAGGCCATCTTTTTTGGAGAAGGTTCACCTGCACCATAGTGGCACGAGTGTGCAATTAGAACTTGTCTGATTAAAAACCGTTGGAACAGGGCTCAGTTTTGAGCTTTTTACTGGTTAATTGGGTAATTTGTTTAAATCAGTTTGCTAATTTTCTATTGTTATATATATAAAAAAATTGCACTTTATTCATCTGCGTTTACTGTATTTGTGTTTCTTCCTACTTTATTTTGCTTTTGCTGCCTGTTCTTAAAAGTACTTAATTGCATTTATTCTGCTGCATTTATTACTGCTTGTTAGTAGCCTGATTAAATAGTAACTGTTATTCTAAGCTTTTGATTTACGCACTTGGGCCTTAGACCAGTTGTTTTACATTAAGAGGGTTTGTGGTCTGCACTGTTGTGGCAGGACAGGTAGCTTCTAAGTTGGGAGTTGCTGACTGAAGGCTTAGTGTCTGTTATTCTAAAAATGTATTAGTTCTGGTTTAAGCATTTGGGCTTTGGGACAGTTATTTTACATTAAGACGGTGTGGTCTGCACTCGTGTGGGAGGAGAGGGTAGATTTTGCCCTTGTGAACTGGGAGTTCTGGTTAGAGGCTTATTGTGCCTGCTTATTTGAACTGTTTCTTTCTGAAATTGGTACACCTTGTTTGCTGTAGCATAGACTAGATTCATACCTGCTGAATCTAGCTCTGTTTGCATGACTTGAGCACTAATCCAGGCCATCTTTTTTGGAGAAGATTCCCCTGCACTGTAGTGGCAGGAGTGTGCAGTTAGAACTTGTCTGATCGAAGACTGCTGGAATGGGGCTCAGTTTTTAGCTCTTATTGGTTAATTTGTTTAAATCAGTTTGCTCATTTGCTACTGTTATTTAAAAAAATACACTTCATGCATCACCATTTCTCTTAGAACTAGTCAGTTTTTTTTTAGTTTTAGCACTCAAATCTGTTTATTTGAACTCAGCACTTGTTCAGTACCCGTTGTAAGCACTAAATAAGCTACTAATTACTACAGAACTCAACTTTCCTCACTTATCTAGAGGAAAACAGTTTTTAGTACTTAATAAATAAGCACCTATCCAGGCATGTCTAAGGGTCAGCTCCCGGTGTTTTCTCCTGTCTACCTGATGAATCTGAGCATCTTGGGGCAATGCAGCAATTGCCTCATGTACACAGACAACCCTCTCCTCCTACCACCCAACACTACAACCTGTGAGAGATGCACTTATATAGCCAAACTAGAAGCAAAGCACTCTTCACCCAAGACTGGCCTAGACAGCCAAGAGGAGAAGGTAAACACTTGCACCACACCACACTCATCACATAGTCCCTCAAAACCTACACCACCAAAACACACACATAGAAACACAAAACACACACCTACATTCGCGGAGGCTCTCAATAAAAATCTGCCCAAGCAACAGAGCCCTCCAAAGCAGAAACGCACGCAACCTCCACTCCCAACACAACCCAAATGACACATAGCCCACAAACTCAGTGTGCCACTCAGCCACAGCCCATAAGACATAACAACATACCCAACACTCTAGTCATAGGTGACTCTATAGTCAGGCACATGGATGTTCCACTCACCAGGCTAACCAAGGAGAAAGTTACTGTCAGCTGCCTGTCAGGTGCCAGGATCTGCCACATAACGCATGCACTCAGGTCACGCCACGACAAGTACAAATATGACTCTGTCATTGTCCATGTTGGTGTGAGTGACCTGAGACATACCTCCCTGGACTACATGAAAAGAGACATGGAGGAGCTCTCAGATCTTGTAGCCCAGGCAGGTATGACCCTAGCCCTGAGTAGCATCCTGCCAACACCCAGAATGCTACCACAGTACAAGGACAAAATGACTGACTTCAACAATTGGCTAAGCTTCTGGTGTCATTCTTAGGGGATCCAGTATCTGTCTGCCTGGGATGACATGATCGACAGACCACGATGCTTTGCCAGAGATGGCCTGCACCTATCGCCCTTGGGATTCCGGATACTGGCTAAGGCTCTTGCCACCCCTGTATTGCCTTTTTTAGGCAAGGTTCAAATGACAAATTCACCACTGTAACAGGTACAAGCAAGCAAAATTTGAGGGTAATGCTACTTAATGCCAGAAGTCTATACCTCAAAATGCACTCACTCGAGGCACTCCTTAAAATGGAGAACAATGACATCTGTGCAGTGTCAGAGACCTGGTTCAAGGCTCCAGAGAGCACCCCTGCATTACCAGGCTATAATTCATACCACACCTTTCGGCCACGTAACCTGGACCGAAACACTAAAGGCAGAGGCGTGTCCATATTCATTAAGGATAACCTTATCTCCAGGCTAGTTGCTCAGCATAATGCATCCGAGATTATCCAAGTGCAACTAACTCTGGGCAAGACCGCAATCCAAATTGTAGCTTGCTACAGATCCCCCACCATGTCCCAGGATTCCCACTCCTCATTTCTTGATACACTGGATAATGGGCGATTTCAACTACCCCACCATTAACTGAGAAAACTACTCATGTATCAACTCTTTTGCTCAACGTTTTCTGGAATTCATAAATTCCAACACCTTGGATCAACTTATCCACACCCCCACCAGGAGCAGCAATATCCTAGACCTGGTCATTACCAACATGGGTGACTGGTGTTCCACACCAAACGTCAGTTGCTCATTGGTCAGATCCGACCACAAGCTAATCAACCTAGACATCCACATCCTGTGCCCACCCCCCATTAGGGAAACTACTGTAAAAAATTTCTCCAAAGCCAACTTCACGCTTCTTAAGACAGAAGTGGCAAACTTCACGACACCCATGCAGACAGAAATAGAGGTATGACTGCTGAATCCTACACAATTGCACTTTATAAGCACTTACACGAGTGCATGGATTGTGCTATCCCTAACAGAACCAAGATGCTATCCTCCAAAAAAATGAAGCCAATCTGGTGGTCCCCTGCCATAAACAAACTCTACAACAGAAGAAAAAACTGTTACAAAAAAGAGTAAAATCCCATGATTGGAGGAACTTCCCTGGTCAGCCTCAGTAAGAAGCTGAGATCCCTCATAAAATCCTCCAAAGCTAGTTACAAAAACAAAATTGCCACTGATTCTAAAGACAACCACAAAGCATTCTATACCTATGTTAAGAATGTCAATGGCAACACTCAGATCTGCTCTGATTTACAGCACAATGGCACTAAATATACAGAACCAACTGATATTGCCAACATCCTAGCAGATAGGTTCAATGCTAACTTTACCCCCCCTCTCACCCCCTAAAGGGCCCATCTCTATAAAGAAAGAATGCAAAGTTCCTGTAATCACGGCTGCACAAGTAAAAAAACACACTCTCCAAAGCCAAGAACACAGCATCCATGGGACCTGACAACATCCCAGGATGTGTTCTACACGTGCCATGTTCAGTCATAGCATCACATCAGGCTTTGTGCCCACTGAATGGTGCACAGTGACGGTTATCCCATTCCACAAAGGGGGACCCACCATGGACCATGGGAACTATAGCCCCATTAGCCTGACGAGCCTGGTCTGCAAGGCCATGGAACATATCGTCATGGAACTTATAAACAAAGACATTGGTAATCTCCAAACTCTGGACCCCACCCTGTTCGGGTTTGTAAAAGGCAGATCATGTCTCCTAAACCTGATAGACTTCTTTGAAGCAGTCACCAAAGCTGTAGACGAGGGTAAGGTGGCTCACACAACCTATCTAGATCTTGCCAAGGCTTTTGACACCATCCCCCACTCTGGAATTATAGATAAACTCAATAAACTAGGTATAAATCTCTGTCACAAGATGGGTTGCCAATTGGCTCACTGAAACAACCCACACTGTGAAAGTAGCAGACTCCAAATCTGACTTCAGACCAGTGACAAGTGGAGTACCACAGGGTTCAGTCCTGGGTCCTCTCCTATTTGGTATCTACTTCTCTGAAGTACAGGCTAACACAGAAGGTCTTTGACTAACGAAGCTCGCAGATGACTGTGCAAACTAGGAGCCATAACTGAAACTCCTAATGATGTGGACATCCAACAAAAGGGCCTCACTGAGACAGATGCCTGGTGTCAAAGCCATGGCCTCAAGCTCAATGCCAAAAAGTGCATTGTCATCTCCTTTGGTAAAAACTCTGTACCCATGAACTACCACATAAGCGGTAGTAAACTTAATACCGAAAGTGTGATGAGATCTTTGGACACAGGTGGACAGTAGTCTCTCCTTTGATAATCACATCGCCACATTAGTCAGGAAATCCTTCTACATAGCACACCTCATCACCAAAGGTTTCTCATGCAGGAAAAAAGAGGTCATTATTCCCCTCTACTCGTCACTCATTAGACCCATTATAGAGTATACGCCCCTTTTGGTACATACCTCACAAGACATCTACAACAACTGGAAAGGCCGCAGAAATATCTCACAAAGAGGATTACTGGCCTCAACAGATGCCGTATGCAAACCGTCTCAAAAATCTCCAGCTTTACTCCGTTGCATATCGCCTACTCAGAGGCGATCTCTGCCTAACATACAAAGCTATGTTAAACCCAGAGCTGTTGGACATGCTCCACTTAAAGAAATCCTATTCTCTCCGAGCTACATGCTCTAGGGACTTAAACCTTGTCACCACAATAAACAGAACATGCTGGAGTGATAGATTCCTGTCCCAGAGACTTCCCATACTCCGGAACAAACTGCCGATGTATATCAAACAGAGCTCCTCATTAGCACTCTTCAAGAAAAATCTTGATGATTGGATGGGAAATAGGAAATTCACCCCGGGGATCACTTCTGTGGCTCTGCTCGACAGTGGCACAGGAAAATAATTTACTTGGGTGGCGAAAGCCAGCGTACCTTTTTGGCTAGGCTTATATAGGCCCTAGGGCCAATAGCCTAGTACCTAGCTATGAACTTATGATGTACAGTACACTGACGAGCATCAGGAATTTTACGTTAACGGAGCAGTGCCCCAGGCAGCCCAGTAGCTACATTACATGCCTCCCTGCACGGAGCGCTTTTCAGCGCTCCAGTTTTAGTAAAAAAAAAAAAAAGTTTTGCAAACATCTACGATGCAGGAAAGACCTGCTATAGTGTAGACCATTGCTACATAGTACATAATACTGCAGATGTGCAACTAGTTACAGCAAAAGATCAGCACCATACATCTCAGAGCTTTTAGAGCAAGAAATCTTGACAAAGCCATTCGTAAGAATGTGACGAAGGTCCAAAATAGGAACACTTTTTAAATAGTGCTCTTACAAACTGCGAAAGTTGATAGAATAACAGGTTTTGCATTAGCATGAATTGTTTGAAGGGTATCGCATCTGCTACTAAACATCTGTCATTATTCTTTAAATACAGTCATTAATGGTTTGCCTGTGATTTGCCAGAAAAATCACAATGTTAGTAAAATAAGGACACAAAATATTAGGCAAAACTCTGGGCATTCTGCAAAATACTTGTCAGTTGAAAACTATGACCGGTATGTTAAAGTTTGCACTTACTGATGAAATTATTCAATCTGCCTAAATACTTCTGTGATGATTGGGTAGAGATGGGCGAAGGCTGCCAGCCTATCAGATAGAATTTGATATATAATTCTGGCATTTGTAAATAAATGTAAAGTACAGGCATGTTTCTTGAGTGTAAATAATACTGTGAAATGTGGAACTGCAAATTATGTGACAACATTGCACTCTACTAGCCCAGTGAAGCATGTTGTACCCTTTCATGTTAGAATTTGGCTCCAGGGTGGCAGGATGAAGATTTCATGCCCATTGTTTTAAGGCTAAAGTTTATGACTAGAATTTAGATGTGGAAGATGCTTTATTGCTCTGGTTTCTGCTAGCATATACATGTGAAATGTCTTATATTGTTGTAAGTTTCTGAGGAGGTGTTAGATTGCTAAACAATGCAGTTTGTGACCTGAGAACTCAGACCAGGTGTTAAGATGATGCAGTATGAATACTGGGAAAACCTAAGTGTCAAAAATGATGTAATTTGGGAAGGGCCTTAGAGGCATGTTTGTTAGTAATGTTTAAATACTATTTCTCAGAAGAGACTGAAAGCATTTTGACTTTGGACATCTAACTCATCAGCACTCTGCCTTATGCTCACATGTAAGTTTTAGCACTGTGATTTCTTATAGGAATAGTTAAAGCTAGTAAAGATTAATTAGGCATTTTTCTTTGAAATCAGACCTGTCTTACTGTATTATTTTAAGTTTCTGTGTGATCTGTGAACTCTTAGATATCTCTGTGGTGTAGTAGTTTTGTCTTGTGTTTTAATTATTTATTATTAAATATTTTTTAAAACCTTCTACCTTTGGCTGATTTGTGTAGAGATCAGCTCTAGAGTACATTTCATATTTATAGAGGTTATTGTAATAGGCCACTCTAAAGTAAGCCTTGACTGTTCGTCATACTACCATTGGATAATAATATTGCACAGTAATAAATGGACACCCTTTTAAGGGCCTTTTAGTATCTGATATTATTAACTGGGTGGTGGCAGTAATTACTACCGTATAGTCTGGGTAAAGGGGCACAGTTGGAGAATCTGTGTCAGCCTTTCCCAGGAGTGTCTGTGAAGTTGTATAAATACTTATCTCAAAGTGTGTGTGTGTTGTGCCAGCTACTTGGCAGGGGCACAAAGCACTGGTTGGACAGAGAGGGTACTGGAGGTTTTAGCTTGCCCAGTTAGGCTGAGACCTGGACCCTATAGCTGTACCAGTGGGGAGTCTTATTGGGGACCTGGTGTACAAGGGGGCAACCAGCCCCAGACTGACTGTGATCTCTGTGTGCACTTAAGGGAAATTGTACTGTACTGTGTGTATTAGTTATTCTTTCCTCTTCTAGGAGACGACATCCCTGGTGTTAGTGGTGAGGATTGAGGCTCCTTGATTGCTGGGCCAGGGCATGGTCGTCACAACTTCCATAAAAAGAAGGGATCGGAACCAAAGAAGTGTTGTGCTCTTTTTCCCAAGGGAAGGAAAATAGTCCTGGGAAAGGTTGTATTTAAACAGCTGAAGGTAGGGAAGTGGGTGTGTATGCTAACGTCACACTGAGTGTAGTACTACAATAGCCAGACAGAGCGGGACGCTCCTGAAGTAAAAAGAGCAAAATTGGTAAAAAAAAAAAATAAGGGGAAAGGTGCAGAAAGAATGACACCGATGCATTTTAAACTACGTAAAGTATGCACTGGTGGAAAAAAATAACAAAGTGTTCTGGAAGTTGCATGTTTGACACACTCCCTTTAAGTGATACAAGGTAGTCTAGATTCCATAAGAATGAGTCTAACCTATGCTAAGTGCAGAGGTGTTTGAAATTTAAAGTGCCTAAAATCAGAGTACAACAGCAAAAACAGTATAAAGCAGCAATTCAGTAGAACAATGTTCTCAATGTAATCAGGATACTAACAAGCAGTAATAAAAGAAGCAGTATAAATGCAATTGAACACTTTTAAGAAAAGTATTAAAGTAGGAAAAGGCACAGTACAAGTGCAGTAAAACACAGTTAAAGCAGCTGAATAGTGTAAAATTTGTTTTTTTTTCGAGGTTCAGAGCTAAGGAGTGGGCCTTCCCAAACAGTCTTACTGTACTCAGTAGAAAGAACTGATGCAATGGGACTGGGAGGAGTATCCAATAACAAATGTATAATAAAAGGCAGGCAAAGCCAAAGCCACCAAGTTGTAAGAAAACAACAACAGTAAAGCGTGTGGGAGGGAAAATGAAATGGAGCCAGCAAGAGTTTAGTGTTCACAGATGAAACAGAAACCAGTTTAACACACAAATTTTGCAACACTAAGCAAAGAATTATTAAGTATCACTGAAACAGTTATAGCAAGTGCAAAAAATATACTTGCATCAGCTTTGCATGTCAGATGGTGTTAGAAGTAATCCAAGCCAGACAACAAGAAAAGAGCTCTTGAATATTGAGGATAACACAGAGGAGTGCAGCACCCCCTTATATTGCACTGCGGTTTCATCAGTACATTTTACATGGTGCTACATGGTGCAGGAGTAAAACCCACAGCCTTTATACCAAAGACAAGTATGCTAGCTGTTCCATGCTAACACCGCTTACAAATTTTATAGCACAAACACAAACGGCCATTTGCCAAACAAAACAGTTGCACATTGAAAACAGACTTGGCATGAGCAACAGTAAGCTTCTTTTTCTTGAAGCTTACAGTCATTGAAATTGCATTCAAGTTTACATTCATTGAAAATGCACTGAAGCTAGGCTTCATTGAAACTGCTTAAAATTCACGTTCATTGAAAATGCACTTGGCCATAGCATATTGTGCACCTTAGTCCCTGGGCTGTTTTCAAACAACGGGCCTCCTGCATACATTTTTAGGACCATGCATAAATGCATGTGTTATTTGACTAACCTTCCCAATGTAATGTATTTCTAGTGAAATACAGCAACATTTATTAGAATGTATTTTAAATTTGTAGTTTTGAGCATTTTTTTCCCATTAAGCTGTGAAACAAAATTTATGAAGCAATGAATGACAAAAGTACCCATTTCAGAACATTTCAACAAACTCTAATGGCTAAGTGTATCCAAAGGGTCTGTTAGTTGCTGTACAGAATTAAGGCTGTTGTCCCCCTGTAACCAAGTTACAGGGTCTGGCCTGAGCAAGATAATTAACTAACTAGCCCTCTTTAACTAGAACATTTCATATACACACATGCATTCATAATGCTGCTACTACAAAATCAGTCAGTAAGGTGTTTGTACCTATTTGCTACAGTGCTTCTTCAAACCAAGTATTTTGGAAATAGAAATCAAATTGTGCATGTTGCTCTTACTTTTACTCTTTCTGTGTTGTAAATACATGCGTTGTAAAATGGGCGCACAAAAGCAGATGCTGAGAGACGAGAGAAAGATGCAGATATAGTTGTAAAAAGTAATGTAGGGAAAACTTAACTTTTAATGTTTTTTTTTTTTTTTTTTTTTAATTAAATTAATGTTGTGGCTGCAGTTGCCTGGGTCACCTAGTGCTGATTTCAGCTGTGTTTCTGCAACAATATTACCAATTTCCTAAGGGTCAGAGAAAGAGGTAACATTAAAGATAATCTATATACAAAATTATTGGTTACTTCTAAGCATACTAATTTAGCTGAAAAATGCCTCATGGTTGTCTTTTGAAATTTTTGCAACTCTGAGTTCATATTCAGCTTTGTGGTAAGTTTGGGGAATCAGTTGGCATAATGGTTAAGGTGTTCACCTCCCATGCACAAGGCACCAAGTTTGATTACGACCTCCAGCCAGTACCTGTATGAAGTTTGCATGTTCTTCTCGGATCTCTGTGGGGGTTTCTCCTACCTTCCAAAAATATGCTGCGTGTTTCCACCTCAGACTCATGCAAGAATGGAGCTGTGGGCACAGACTCCAGATGTGGGAAGAGTTGTATGGACCAACTGCTTTGCGCATTAACTGTCATGCACAGTATCTTCAAGATAGGAGAACATGGATCACAGTTGGTCATTAACTGTGGTGCCCAGAATCCTCAGGATAGCAGAACATGGATCACAGATTGCATGCTGTGTCAGGTCTAGCCAATCGACTGTGTAAAAACTAGCTCTAGGTTATTCAGTCATGTTAATTAATGTTATCAAATGGGCATGGGAATTTGCCAGTTATAAGTGGGTTGAAGACCTGTCCTACTTTGACCTATGCCAGGAACCATACTAATGGCAGGAGAGGGGTGTATGTGCCCCTATTGGCCAGTATGTTCTCTCCATAAAGCCCTGGGTCAATAAGCAGCTGGCTATCTGTTGTTCAGTTGTGCAGCTTGGGTTACCTGGGATTGCTCCGCTGAGCGAAAGCTTGACAGAAAAGCAATCAACCTGGACTAAAAATTCCAGATTCACTGACACCATGCAGCTTGGAAGTGGATGACATGATGGTACAAAGGGGGCTGGACATCCTATGTATCTAGGAAACTAGATGGTAGGACAGTGCAGCAAAGCCACTTGGCTTGGGCTCCAAAGTCTACTACACAGAAGTAGGAAAAACTAGAAATGGTATGGGAATTGTGGTGAGGGAGAGGCTTCATAAGACAGGGATGTTATGAGAATTAGTGACAGACTCATGGCAATCAGGTTACAGTGTACAGAAAGGGCACTATTAGTCTCAGCATATGCCTAATAGCAGCATTGTGATAGTGAGGAAAAGAGTGCATTCATACAGCAGTTGCAGGACCTACTAGATAAAACAGGGTAACATGAGTTTGGTACTGATAGTGTAATCTGAATGCACATAACAGGATATGAGGACCTCCTGGGTCCACATAGGTTGGATAACAGGAATAAAGGAGGAAAGGCTATTCTAAATTTCTGCCTGGCAAATGGCTTGACGATGTCCAACACATGGTTCAGCAAGAGATGCAATCACAATGTCACACATAAGAGTGTCCAATGTGCAACTCAGGGAGACTTCCTTCTAGTAAGAAAAGTATATTGGGGTAGAATCGGTGATTGCAGTCATTGAAACAGTCAGCCTACAACATAAATCACTGGTTGTCATAATCATCCTCAAGCAGTGGTCAGAGAAGGCTGTAAGGTCAACATAGAATAGGCTGAAGATCTGTAGGTTGAGTGCAGAGAAAGCACAGGAGTTCAAGAAATTACTCAGGGCGGTATCACCTCATGAGAAAGAGGAAATAAGTGAAGCTGAAGAACAATGGCTGAACCTCAAAACAGCATATGTGAGGACTACATAACAAGTGTGTAGCCGAGACAAGTATGGCAATAAGGTACATAAGGAAAGCTGGTGGTGGAATGCAGAAGTGCAGGAGGTCATCAAAAGAAAGAAGGAGTGCAGGAAAAAGTGAGAGATAGAAAAGACAGATCGGGTTAAGAAGAAATACTGGTTGGCTAACAAAGATGCTGAGAGAGGAGTTGCAGTAGCAAAGAACAAGGCATCAGAGACACTCTTCCAGGTTCTGGAAAGTGACTTGATAGATGACACAAAGAAACTCTATCATGTTGCAATGCAAAGACAGAAAGATAAAGAAAATACTCAGACACCTTCATAAGGGATGCCAGCAACAACTTGCTCACCAGTCCACAGGATATCAAAGGCAGATAGAAGGAGATCACAGCAGGTATGATCAAGATGTTGGGAGAGATAGATGAAAAATAGCTCCTGAGGGTACTGATAGCAGTATGGAGAGAAAGAAATATGACAGATGACTGGAGGATACACATATTAGTGTCAATGTATAAGATCAGAGGGGACATTCACAACTGTTGGCAGTATAGACATATTCAGCTCCTGTCACACTGCATGAAAGTTCTGGAGAGGGTGATAGATAAATATGCAGACTAGTAGAAATTAAGATGAGAGATGAGCTGTTCAGATTCAGATCAGGATGAATCACAACAGCTGCGATATCTGCAGTGAGACAGATAGCTGAGGAGAAGCTAGAGATGAGGAAAGAACCCAACTTGGGCATTCCTAGACTTGGAGAAAGTATATGACAAGGTCCCAAGAAAGCTGATTTGGACAATCCTGCCATAGCTCAAAGTAACAAACACTGGAAGAATTAGTGCAGGTTATCTACAAGGTCTGGTGGCTCAAGTACAAACAATGCTCTGTCTCACATTGGGGTTTCAGGTGGGAATGGGTGTGCACCAAATTTCAGCTTTAAGCCCACTGTTCATGCTGGTGATTGACTACAACAGCATCAGGAACAGGTTGTAGGGGACAGATCAACAAAGTTGCTGTCTGCAGACGATGTGGCATATAAGGCAAATTCTGATAAAGAACTTCAGCAGAGAATATAGGAATGAAATGCAAGACTGAAGGTATATGGGATGAAACTGAGTACAAATAAGACAATTGTAATGGTAACGAATGGGGAAATCAAAAAAAGCTGAGAACCGAGATAGAAAAGAATATAGAAGAACAAGTTAACAGCTTCAAGGATCTGGGTGGGATGGTTGAGGAGAAGGGAAGTCTGAATTAGGAGATCAATGCTAGAATCAAAGGGTCTGCAGCCAACTGGCCTAGAGTGTCATTGGTAGTATATGACAGAAGAACGCCAAAGAAGCTGAAAAGTAAGGTATACAAAACAGTGGTTTGACCAGTATTACTGTATGGTACAGAAACCCAGGCAGTAAAGGCAGAGCAGTTGAGGAAGCTAGAGTGATGGAGATGAAGTGCCTGAGACTGGTTGTAGGATGGCACAATGTGGGACAGACAGACAAATGAGAACATCAAAGAAAAAGCCAACGTAGCTCCATTTGCAGCGGAGGTCAAAGAATAGATTTCTGTGGTTTGGGCACATGTACAGAAAAGTAGAAGACAAATCTGGTAAAGAAGATTTGAGAAAGACAGGAAGAAGGCTAGAGGAAATGAGGGCGTCCAGCAAAGAGATGGATGAGTTACATGAGGGAAGATCTATGATAGTCGGGCATTACTGTCAAAGAAAGTAGGAGAATGGCATTGAATCGAGAGAGAGAGGAATTGATGCAACACCCTGACTCCACATAGAAATTGGCAAATGGGTCTGTTGACGTTGATGAGAATTTTACTTATCAGATTTAAATCCCATTTATGGTGATGAAGTGGACATCTGTTAAAGATGGACAGGATATTTTTCTTTTTCTTATAGTTTATGTGGGAGTCCTACCATATAAGTTTAGTTTTAAACTTGCCATTACGCTTAGGTCAGATAGGTACAGATGCCACTATACTTCTAAGAGAGAACAAAATTCAGAGTGGACGGCGACCCAGGATACAAGGTTTGCTGGGGAGCAATGCCATTTGTGATTATCAGTAAGATCAGTAAATATTAAGTACATGGTTTTCAAATAATCCTTGAATGTAGAGGAGTTATTAGGGACTGCAAAGCAGGTTTTTAGGGAGAAGGTCACAGCAAGATGGTTAGATTTGACTAGGAATTGTGTAACAAGAGGACTGATGCACTTGTGGGAAACATTTTTGAACAAGTTATAGTATCATGCATACAATTAAATCCAGTAGTATGCCCTATTTACTTTTATTTGTTTTATTTTGTTCATAGTAAAAAGTTTGATCAGCTTTTCTGACAGAAGCTTTATAGCACTGATAATTTCTAGCTTTTCCTAGTATGAGGTACTAGCAACTGACAAATGTGCAGTATTCTTTTAAAACTAAAATATCATCCTGTAGAAACTTCAGATACAGTTTTGCTATTGTAGAAATCAAAACATTTCTCCCCATTAATTTAGTGTTCATTTCCAACATGGACCCCTCACCGGGAAAAATCCGAAAGACAAACAACTTATGTGTAACTGTTGTGGTGGTCCCAGCTGCTCCTAGTAAGTGAAAGTATTAGTTGCCCATTCTCCAGTATCACATTCTGAAATAAACAGTCCTTCAGAAAGTTCAAGTGCAGTATAGATAAATCATCATAATCCCACTAATCCCTCCCATTAAACCCGGTGTACTGCCTCCCATCCCTACTAACAAGCTACTTACTGCACAGTGTAGTGCCTAGTCTGTCTCCTCAAGCTTTATGTACATCATGATACTTGTATCCAGCATTATCTTTGTGAAGTAATCCAGCTAGCAAAAATTGCAAATGCATTTTATCTTTAAAATAAATACAATTCCTTCTCTATTCACCTCATTTGATTGTTATAGTGCTGAACATACATGTAGTTGCCCAGAGATATACCCAGTCCCCGTTATCAGCTACTTTATTTATTTATTTAGTTAGTTAGTTATTTAATTAATTTATCATTTATTAACCGGGAAAGTCCAACTTGGAACAAAGCCAATTTTCAGCAGAGGCCCAGGGAGAAACACTCTAGACACATCTTTGTAACATGGGAAGAAACCAGAGCACCAGGAAGAAAAGCACACAAATGCAGGGAGGACATGCAGACTTCACACAGAAGGCACCCCAGCCGAGAATCAAACCGGAGAACCTCTTGCTGTGAGGAAACAACGCTATCGCTGCACCACTGCAGACCACTGTCTTGAAATAAGACACCAGTAGTGTCCAGCTTTGAAAGAATTTAAAGCTGTCCATTTTTACATGATGTTTTCTAACACAAATGCATGGAGGACATGCAGACTTCACACAGAAGGCACCCCAGCCGAGAATCGAACCAGAGAACCTCTTGCTGTGAGGAAACAACGCTACCACTGCACCACTGCAGACCACTGTCTTGAAATAAGACACCAGTAGTGTCCAGCTTTGAAAGAATTTAAAGCTGTCCATTTTTATGAAATTGTTTTCTAACTTTTTCTCTCAGGCCATCTAAAGACCTGCTCTCTCTAATGCTTACCTCCTGCATTTATCATTCAGTAGTGAATGGTCTTGTCTTAAGCAGATGGGTTGTCACCCTTTAGATACTGAACATAAACTGAGGAAAGCTCCATAGTGCACTTTGGGATTTTGTAACTCATGTTTCTTTGAAAATATGAAATAGTCATCACTTGATTGTTAATATTCTGGACACAGATATTTCAGTTTGCAGTCTGTGAATCTCCACGTCTTGAACTATAACAATGTCTAATTCTATTCCAAATTTTTTTTTTCCCAAGGACTGCATAGCTTTAAGAAACAGACTTATACCATGACAATGTCATAGCTTATAAGGCTTGTTCTGAATATGCTGAAAGCTTGTCCAAACATTTAACAGTTGACAAAACTACGACACTGCATTGCATTTGGAAAATGGTTGCTGATAACTTTATCGGTTTTGGTATTGCTTAGTACCATAGATCTGAGCTTTTATTTAATTAACCACAGTTTCCTGATCACAGTAGTTTTATTTTGTCATTAAATATGCAACTGTGCCATTTATCACCTCAGAAAAAATATTACATTCTAGTGCTGTTGGAGGCATACAGCTGTAGCAATTTGGCTCATATTGTACGTAACTCTGGGTGTAAGCAGTATGGCCCTTCTGTTGTACCCTTCCTTATGTTGCATTTTTGGTGACATCTGAGGGTTTATCACCCCTTTTTTGTTTATTTTTGTTTTGTTTAATCAGTGTACTTTGTTACTTAGAGAATTGGCATTAAGTGCAAAATAACTGAA
Organism: Protopterus annectens; assembly: GCF_019279795.1. Lineage (NCBI taxonomy): Eukaryota > Metazoa > Chordata > Ceratodontiformes > Protopteridae > Protopterus > Protopterus annectens. The sequence continues at coordinate 1,060,186,994 of NC_056732.1, forward strand.
GTTGTGTTCTGTTCTTCTATCTTCAAGAGTCAAAGGAGTTGTAACTGTAGCCTGTATTTTTTCTATTTTCCGGAGTTAAAGGAGTTGTGACTGTAGCCTCTATACTTAAGTTTGTTCTTTGTACAGTACAAAAGAGTATGCTTTCTTTAAACAATAGCTGCTGAGTGTATGACTCCATAATATGCAGTGTGCTTGTGGGAAGAAAAGTGTTATCAACATGGAAGAAGAAGCAAATTTTCTCTAATGTTCCCTTTGTGAAAAAAATATCTTGTGCTTTACTTAGGTGCATGCTTCTCATCTGACAAAGACTATATTAAAAGTTATAAATGAATTGTTTAAGGATATTATTTTTCAGTATCGGTAAGATGTCAACTTCATTTTTTATTTGTAAAAAAAAAGTTGCACCATAAATTTCCAAAAGTGTTTACTATATTGTTAAAAAGCAAAGGTAATAGAAACTTTGTCTTTTTAATTATATGCAGCAAACTGTTGATACCCCATTGGCAGAGGCATCCACACAGTACCTGCATATCACAGAAGCTGATGAAGATGCTCACGGGACTCAGGCTGCTGTGGCAGCTCTTCAGGATCTGCGGTACAATGCAGACATTGGTAAGTACAGAGCATTTTACTGGAGCATGTCACAAAAGCTGGAGACATGAAAGTTTCTCTTGTGTACATTCAGAATTTAAGAGGAAGTATGTATTTTGGTTGTTCATTTGATAGCTTAGCATGAGTGAAATACTTTGGTTACCTACATAGCTGTATGTGGCAGTGGCCTAGATGTTTCTGTGCAGGTTACTCAGTGTTACTAAGTGATAACAGTGTTAATGATTAATGAGCCAAAGACATTGTGATGATACATGCTCAAGGTGCCAGTTTTGCTGGAATTAATTCACCCCATGAAGGTGAAACCTGAGTAACAAAATATGCCAGGCACGAGTAAATCCTAGCATATCCTAAACCTTGACTGTCTACTCCTGGTATTCTCTCTCTCTGTCTCATATATGAGTCATAGCTGACTCCCACCACAACCCACAGTTTACAGTTTTTGTTCAGAGGGTGGCCCAGTGTTTAAGGTGTTTGCCTTACAAATGCAAGGTGCAGGGTTTGAGTCTCACAAGGGGTAATTGGCTAGGCTTAAAGTGGCTCGCAAGGGCAGTTAGCTTACTACTAATCTATGAACCTATGAACAAGAGAAAAGGAGAAATGGAAGCAGGACATAATGTCTTTCTTCCTTATCACACATGCACACACTCTCAACTATTGATGATTAAGAATTCCCTGATCCACCTACTGCATGTTTTTGAAGTGTGGGAGGAAACTAGAGCACCCAGAGAAAACCTACAACTGCAGCAATACATGCAGACTTTGCACAGAGAGTACTTTACCTGAGAACCAAACTGGAGAACCTCTTCTTGTGAGGTAACAGTGCTACCAGTTGTAACACTGTGCAGCAAAATCTGTAGCTGTTTTCCAGATGGTATTACATGAAATGTATTATTATTAGTAGTAGTAGTAGTAATAGTAGTGGTGATAGTAAGAATAGTGTTCTGCAATTGAAAACAGTGTTTTCATGCATAGTAGAGAGGAGATCACCTTAAAATGCTATAGAATAGACATTTATGTGAGAGGAAATGTAACTCAAACTGGTTACAGATACCCCAGCATTGAATTATTTAGATTTAAATAAGCCAGTTGTGTTGCTGTTTGATACCAGGAATAATGGTATAGGGGCAATTATCATATAAGATACATGACAGCTCAACTATGAGCCAAAAGCATATAAAGGAACACTCCACCTTTGAACAAAAAAAAAATCTATTTTTCTTCACACTATCTTTGTTTTCTCAGCTATGTTAACACCTCAAAATCACTCTGACTGCTTCTTATAGAATTGTAATTTGTTTTCTGCAAAATGCCTGCTAGTGGGGCTTGACATATCAACATGATCTTGTTTTTCTTCAAGTCTTTCTCCTCCCTTTTTCCATTTCAAGTCTGCTTTACATGAGTCTTGATAGACATAAGGAAATAGTGGTGTATTCCCATGCCTTTGACATAATGGGGTAAATGTCAGTCACTGTCATCTTATATACCTTCTGTATGTAACAAGGTTGCTTCTTTGAATGGCCCTCATTTGTGTGTGTCTCAGGGCTTGGTTTATGGTATACAAAGGAGTTATACAGCTAAAACCAAGAACAGCTAAGTTGCAGGCCTTTGTTTAAAGTATCTTTTTGTAGTCCAAGATGAATTGACAGTCCCCTCCACACACACACTGGTAAATGTGTTGATACTTCACAAGATAAAATATTCTCTGTCACAGATATCTTTGATACTACATTTATTTATTGTTTTATTTATTGACATTTGATTACCGGGAAAGTCCGACTGGGTGGAAACCCATTTTCAGCAGAGGCCCTGGGAGAAAAGCTCTGAAATTTACTACAAAACATTTTAAGAACAATAACTTTACAATCTTCAAAAATAAAGCAAAAACATCTACAGTTTAAATAATTATAACAAATTAGACAATTAAAAAAATTGGTTAAGAGTCGATACGACATTCATTTAATTTGTAGAAAAATTAAAGGCGAGTTAATCTAATACAAAGAGGAATTACAATATGAAGTGAGGGAAAAACAGGCTTATGTATTCAGAGAGAAAGTCAGGGAAGAGCATTAGATAGCAGTAAGGAAGTAAGTGAAGAAGGGAGAGTAAGGTGGTATGAAAAGGTACTTGTTCCCATTTAGGGATATAGTTTATCCTGGTTTTGAGCAAGAACAAAGCCAGATTTTAACTAGGAAGTCTTTCAGAGTGGTTTTGAAAGATAGGAGGGAGGGTATAAACCTGATGGATACAGGTATGGAGTTCCAGGCCTTAGCAACCTTGTAAGAGTACAGACAATGCTCAGCAGGTTTGCTAGGTTTGTAGACAGACAGGAGTTTTTGGTCACTGGATTGCAGTGACCAACTGGAAAAGTAGTTGCGTAGATGGATGCTGGATAATTTTATAGGTGGTAAGAAGTTGTGTATATGTTAGTTGATGTGACAGTTTTAACCAATTTAGGCTTTTCAGTGGGTTCTGAAAGGGTTATGTGTTGCAAATTTAGAAACTTTGTTCTAGCATTGTTCAAGTTTTAATTTTTGTGAAGGGTGGAGATTAGTAAGGATTGGATCACAATAAAAAGAGTGAGGAGGAGATAAGTAGTGGTAAGTATAATTTTACTAGCATCGCTAAGAACATTTTTGGCTCTGTAAAGCGTCCCTAGTTTTTGATGAGTTTTTCTTATGCAGTTTTGTGTATGCAGGGCGAATGTAAGATTATCCTCCGCTATCACTCCTAATAGTTTGCTATGAGAAGTGACTTCAGTGGTTGTATTATTAACAGAGGGGACTTTAAATTTTGGGGGGGAGGGTCCATGAGAGAGAGACTGGGGTGAAAAAAGTAGTAGTTTGGTCTTTTTTGGGTTGCCCATGAGTTGTGAGTTACAAAGCCATGTTTCAGTGGCTGTTAAAGCTTCCTGATTAATTTTTTGGAGGTATGCAATGTTGTCAGATGTGCAAATAAGAGTGTAATCATCTAAGTATTGTATTAAGGTGGCCTGTTGTGTGGAAGTATAGAGGGTGTTGGTGAAATTGTTAGAGGAGGGGACCAAGGATAGAGCCTTGTGGTGCACTGGTGGTGAGTGGGAGGTAAAGAGAGAGCAAGGAGTGCCATTTTACTGACTGATACCTATTGAACAGTTAGCTGTTGAACCACAGAAGGGTGGGCTAGGAGACACCTAGTGAGGACATTTAAAGTAAATGTTTGCTGTGACAAACTGCGCTGAAGGCTTTAGACAAGTCTAGAAATGAGGAAGAGACTAGTTTGCCATTATCTCTAGTTTTATTGACAGTATCTGTATATAAGTTAGAAGGGCAGTAACAGTACTATGGGAAGGATGGAAGCCATGTTGTGTAAGGGATAGGAGTTCTTCCTGCAGGAGATAGTCTAGCAATTGTTTTCGAATGCATTTTTCAAATATTTTGGTGATGGGAGATAAGATTGCTGTAGGTCTAAACTTATTAATGTCTGTTGAATTTCCTTCTTTGTGCAAAGAGATAATGTGTGACTTTTTCCAGAGAGAAGGAACATGGAATTCCCAGATTAACCTATTTATAAGGATTGAGACTGGATAGACAATACTATTGGCTGATATTTTTAGGTATTCACTTGGAAGGTCATCAGCTGAAGAAGAACATGGTTTAAGATTGTTTGAGTAGTTTTTTATAGGATGTGGGCACAGGTTTGAAGTTGAAAGTGAATGTGGTGATATGTGGCTGTTGGGCAGGGTTGGGATTAGATGTTGAGGAATCCTTGGTTAGAGATGTTATAGTAGCTATAAAATAAGAATTGAACTGTATTGCAGTTTCAAGTGGTGAGTTATTAGGAGAGGGGTTTGAGTTAAATTTTTGACTGGAATGTAGGATTTCTTTAATGGCTGTCCAAAATATTTAGGGCTATGTTTAGTGTTATTCTGAAAGTTATTATAGTATAGATTTTTGCAGTCATTTATTTGCTTTTTAGTAGGACTGCAAAGCATTTTGAAGTTTAAGATATTGAGGCGTTTTATATTTTTGCCACTCTTTCCATGCTTTTTCTCTGTCCTGCATTAACATTCTACTCTTTTTTGAAAAGCCAAATTGCATTATTTGTTTTCAGTCTCTTCCTTCTAGGGGGTGCAAGGCTGTTTCTGATATTTAGGAAAGTTGTACTGAATTCCATTACAGCATCGCCTAAGTGGAGGATGTGAAGTTACAGTTAATAGATGATAGCGTGGTAGTGAACATTTCTGGGTTAAACTTGGAAAGGTTACGTGTCATTTTATAAATATGCTGTTTACCTGGATGTGTGAGATGCCTAGTTGTATAGATTGGGAGATGATCGCTGAAAGAGTCTGACATTGTACCTGTGGTGGAGTAATTGCTAGGGCCTGATACTAGGAATAGGATGTCTTGCTATAATGTGTGGGGCCATTACTTAGTTGTGTGAAACCATATATATTCATGCTAGATGTAGGGGAGTTTAGTGTATGTCCAACTATTTGACATTCAAATCACTCTGTAATATTTCTTCTTGTGGAAATGTTATGGATATTTACTGTAGGATGTCTTCCAGTCATAGCTCTCAGCTTCTTAGTACAAAAAATCTGGACAAAGATAATTGGGGGGGGGCACAAAAGTTCAAAAATAGGGCCAATTTTTAAATATTGCTCTTATAAACTTAGAAACTTTGTAGAATAAAAGGTCTTGTATTATCATGTATTTTTGGAAGGATATGAAGGCAGAAACTCACATGTCCATCATTACTTAGGGAATTCAATCCCCACTGATTTGCCACAAAAATCTAGAAAACCACAAATTTTATGAGGAACAGACCAAAAATATGAGGGAAAAATCTGGACATTCTTTGAAAATATGGACAGTTGAAAGGTATGCTTCAAATATAGCTGTATTGTCACCAGGAGGGATATAAAGGACACTAATTCATATTTGTTTATAATTGTTTATTTTGAGGAAAGCAATAAGAAACTCTGCTAAACTGAATTTTGGTGTTGGTTTGCTGTAAGAGGAAATCTGGTAGGTACTGGGAAATATTAAAGCAATGCCACCAGCTTTTCTCTTTATACGGTTATTATGAGTGATATTATAGCCATGAGGTATAACTTTGGAGTCGTTTATGCTGGGTTTAAGCCAAGTTTCCGTTACAGAGAGAACATGAGGCTTATGTTGGGTAATCCAAGGATGTAGTTCAGCAGTTTTATTTCTTATACTTCTAACATTTATTGCAGTAAACATTAGATCACTAGGGTTGGGGGCCTGCTGTTGTTGGGTTATAGAAGTGTGTGGGAGAGAATTATCTTTGTTTTCATTGTGATAGATGGTGCCAGGATTAGGGTGTATTTCTCCTCCTGGAAGGATTTTATGCAAACTTGTTTTTTGTAGAGGATTCTTGCACTTAATTTTGTTTTGGTTTGAGGTGAAGTGCAATTAATCAGCCCATGTTTGGACTAAAGGTGAGGGGCTGTATTAAATATGTTTGGTGCAAAATGTGGAGAGTGTATAGAGGAAGTATGGATAGGTGGTTGGGACAGAGTTGGAGAGATATTGCGATAAATTATTGAGTCATGGTTTGATGAAAGATGGCACAGGAGGAGAAGAATAGAGGATAAGTTGAAGAGTAGCATAATTAAGTACAGGAATCTGTATTGTATAGATGTCAGGTAGTGAGGAAGTAGCAGTGAAGAAGGAAACAAGAAGTTGCAGGACAGTAGGAGAATCAGTGATGGTGGGTTGTAAAAGCTGAAACAGGATAGGTAAGGAGAGAAGTATTTTCTATAACAGAAGAGATGTTAGCTGTCCTGGTATCTTCTCTGGAATGTAAGGAATAGAGGGATATTAAAGGCTAGAGTATAATGATGTAGTCAAAATAAGAAGAAATGAGGGTTACTTGCGAATAGAAAAAGATACAATGTGGAATAGATAGGTGCTATTAGGGAGGGAGAAAAGAAGTTTGGAATGAGGTTAAAAATTAAATAGAGATAGGGAAGTAAGAAACAAGCAACAGAAGTGTATGTATAGAGGTAGTAAGGTAATTTAGTGAGGGCTTTGTAATAAGAATCACAAGTGAAATATGTATGTGGGAAGTATAATACTAGAGCAAGAGGTGGTAGTGGAGTGTAGTGAGGCTAAGAGTAGCTGGCTTCCCACCTTCCGGTCAATTTATAACCACGAGCAATCAGTTTATTGCCAGAGCAAAGCAATTAAAAAAGAGATGCAAGTAAAACAGGTTGTCATTTCCCGAGAATAAATATCTGGCAAATGCAGCATAGTCTACTGGTCAAGCTATGGGAACAGTGCCCAACTTAGTAAGTGGTCCTTAGAGTGCATGGACTATTTCACATAGACTTTCAATCTCAGAACAGGCATATATGTAACTGATTAAAGTTAATGTGCAGCAAGGTTCTATATGATAAATATGCTTACATTAAACAATGCCAAAATTCTCAGTAAACATGTAGGTTTTGGAACTTGTGGCAGACCCCCTGCCAATATCAAGGTCAAATGTAGTGACTGCAGCTATTAAACAATGCCAAAATTCTCAGTAAACGTGTAGGTATAGGGCCTTGTGGCAGAACTCCTGCAATATTGAGGTCATCTTAAAATGCAAAGCAGTGTAAATAAATTAAATGTAAAAGCTTAGCATTTCTATACTGTGAAGTTGCTTATGTAAATTTAATCAAAAGAGGTGACAACTGCCTTTGAATCACTGACTGATCTAATTGCAGTGCTTTGCTATGAAAGGCATGGTTACATTAGTAATGGGTGTGAATCAGCGCAAGTTCTCTTCCTCTCTGAAGTGAAGACAATGGGAAACAGTTTCACACCTCTCTGTCTTTTTTTTTTGTTGTGTTTTTTGTTACATCAACCTGGACTCCTGAAATCAGTAGGACTAATTACCAATATAAGATTGCCAGCTTTACCTGACTACAAATTTCTCTGTCCATGGTCTGTCATGGAGGACAAATTCCTCTGCAAAGTATGTTAGAAGTTAAGCTTACAAAAGTGGGTGGCATAGGTGGCATTTCACTTCCTTTGATTCCAAGGCAAGGAAATGAAAGCTTTATAAAATACAAGTAGTTTTTCTGGTATCTATGCAATACTGAAACCATAATGTAGGGAGAAAAGCATCCCAAGACTTGAGTTAAACTGCAGGAGAAGGTGTAGTTTTCCTTTAAAGATGTCAAAAAGGAGATATGCTTAGAAATAAAGGGGTCTGGTTGCAATAATGTATGGATGTGAAAAATTCCATGACTATGTTTGTGTTAAAAAGTTCAGGTGGAAACATACCAAAAACATTTGCAAAGCATATGCAAAAGTCTTTGCACAAGGCACCTCCAGGATAACAGAGAATAAGTGTGATATGAAAATGCTACACAGACCAGCCAAGGAATCAGTTTTGTAGACATATTGAGTTGAGCATACCTACCAATGAAACATGAGGAGTTGCTTTGCTGTTTTTTATCTGAAATACCTTCTCTTGCTTATCTTGAACAAGCTTAAACAGTTTTTTTTTAACTGTTTGTTGCATTATATATTATCTGCACTTAAAGTTTCATTTAGTCGAAATTGGTCGAAAGTTGTTTGTTTGTTAAATTTAACTGTTGAGGCTGCCCACTAAAGTGTGCTAGCCTGTGTAACTGATTTATTACTGTTTCCTGCATATCTGTGTGCTATCTATCTCAAAAACAAAAAAAACAAAAAAATATCCTTGTTTTCCCGCCTCTCCTCGACTAGTTTAGACCAGTATACAGGCTTTGCTGTATTCTGGGCTGTGGTGTAGTTCCTGTGCTGTCCATTGCCTTACTTGGATAGAAGGAAGTTTCTTTGCTCACCAGTGGGAGTGGGGAGCCTTGAGCAGCCTATCTGTCCCTGAAGGAGTGACCTCAGCACAAGAGCTTGTAGTGATTGGTTGTTTTGGACCATTTCTAGCTCTTTTGAAGTTCCCTGTTTAAAATCCGCGTATGCACGGCTTTACGCATTTGTGCGCATAGCGCCGGTTAAACAAGGTTAAACTTTTTCTGGCTCCGCCAAGCCTGCTCTTCAAATTTTCCCTTAAGAAAGCTCTACTCTTATAATAATCAGTCTAATCGCTTTATTATAAGCCTAGCACTTGTTCTCAAAACCTCTCTTCTAAGTAAGCACTCCCTAACTAAAGTAAGCACTACATCCACCTACCTTCCCTGTGAGTACCCACTTCCCTTAAAGGCACAGCACTCCCTTATAATATTCTAGCATGTCGAGTGGTAGATTACTAGCATCCTCTCCGGTTCAGCTGGTTAATCTGGGAATCTTGAGACAATGCTACAATTGTCTCATGTACACAGACAACCCTCTCCTCCTCCCAACAAACACAAATACATGCGAGAGATGCAACTATATAGCCAAACTGGAGGCTGAACTCTCTCAACTCAGGACTGGCAAGACCAGACAGGAAGAGAAGGTAACCACACACACACCAAACCCAGTCCCACATAGACCTACCACAACTGCAAACCAAACACATAATAACACAAAGACATACTCGGAGGCTCTAACAAAAACTTACCAAAACAACAGAGGCTCCCAAAGCAGACACCCAAAAATCCACCACCTCAAAACATAACACATGCAACACATACTTCAATAAATCAGTGTGTCAAACAATCACAGCCCTTAAGGCCAATCACCATGCCTGATACACTAGTAATAGGTGACTCTATAGTCAGACACACTGACGTTCCACTTACCAGGCTGAACAAGGAGAGGGTAACGGTGAGCTGCTTATCGGGAGCTAGGATCCACCACATAACACACGCACTCAGGTCACTCCAAAGCAAGTACAAATATGACTCCGTCATTGTCCATGCCAGCATGAATGACCTGAGACGTACCTCCCTGGACTACATGAAAAGAGACATAGAGGAGCTCTCTGATTATGTAGCCCAGGCTGGTATGACCCTGACCCTGAGCAGCATCTTGCCTTCACCAAGAATGATGCCACAATACAAAGACAAGATGATCAGCTTTAATAATTGGCTCAAATACTGATGTCATTCTAGGGGGATCCAATGTCTGTCTGCTTGGGATGACATGCTGGACAAGCCACGCTGCTTCGCAAGGGACGGCTTGCATCTGTCACCACTGGGCTTCCGGATATTGGCTAAGGCTCTTGCCACCCCATAGTGCCTTTTTTAGGCAAGGCTCAAAAGACAAACCCACCTCCTTAGAAAACAAAAATGGAAAAAAATGAAGGGTAATGCTGCTCAACGCCACAAGTCTAAATCTCAAGATGCAGGCTCTCGAAGCACTCCTCAGTATGGAGAACATCGATGTCTGTGCAGTAACTGAAACCTGGTTCAAGGCTCCTGAGAGCACCCCAGCGCTACCAGGCTATACCTCGTATCATGCTTTTCGGCCCCAAAACTCGGGCCAAACCAAATAGGGAGGGGGTGTCCATATTCATCAAGGACACCCGCACCTCCAGGTTAGTGGCAACACATGAAGCATCAGAGACCATCCAGGTGCAACTAACCATAGGTAAAACTGCTATACAACTGGTAGCATGTTACAGACCACCCTCCCAATCTCAGGAACCCCACTCAGCCTTCCTGAAGACATTGGAGGATATGATTGTCTCACCAAACACCATCATATTGGGAGACTTCAACTACCCTAACATAGACTGGGTGCATTATTCTAGCCCAAACACCCTAGCCCAAAGGTTCCTGGAATTCATAAATTCAAATGCAATGGAACAGCTAGTCACCTTTCCCACAAGGGGAGATAATATACTAGACCTGATCATCACAAACATGGGGACAAAGTGCTCCACACCGGAAGTATACCCCTCACTAGTGAGATCTGACCACAAACTAATCACCCTGGATATACATATCCCACCTCCACCCCAACACAAAAGACTACAGTGAAAAACTTCTCAAAAGCCGACTTTACACTTCTTAAAACTGAGATGGTATCCTTTAAGCCCACTGGGCCAGTGGAAACCACATCTCACAATGCAGAATCCTTCACAAATGCTTTCTATGGACATCTCCAAGAATGCATGGATCATGCAATCCCAAATAAAACCAAGACCCTCTCCACCAAGGGCAGGCATCCTGTCTGGTGGACCCAAGCCATAAACATATTGTATAACAAAAGAAGGAAGCTACTGCACGACAGAGCAAAATCCCGTAAAGAGAAGGCATCTGTGATCAGCACTAGTAGAAAGCTATGTTCTCTCATAAAAACATCCAAGGCCAACTTTGAGAGAAAAATCGCTATGGACACTAAAGATAACCACAAGGCCTTCTTCAGCTATGTTAGAAACATGGGCGGAAACCCTCAGATATGTTCAGAGTTAGTTCACAATGACAAAAAATACACTGAACCCACAGATATTGCCAACATTCTGGCAGACAGGTTCAGTGCAAATTTCTCCCTCCCTCACCCCCAAAAGAAGAAATACTTATCCCAGCTGAATGTAACCTCCCTGTCATCTCAGATGTCCAGGTGAGAACTGCCCTCAGCAAAGCTAAAAACACAGCATCAATGGGACCTGACGGTATCCCGGGTTGCGTGCTACGTGAACTCCAAGAGGAGCTAAACCCGCACATAAAAATGCTATTTAACCTTAGCCTTACTACAGGATATGTACCTGAACACTGGCGTGCAGCAACAGTAGTCCCACTCCACAAAGGAGGCACCTCTACAGACCCTGGTAACTACCGCCCATAAGCTTAACCAGCCTGGTCTGCAAAGCTATGGAAAGAATCATTATGGAACTCATAAACAGAGACATTGGGGACTTACAGACACTTGATCCCACCCAGTTCGGCTTTGTAAAGGGCAGATCCTGCCTTTTGAACCTGGTTGACTTTTTTGAAACAGTCACTAGAGTCATTGACGAGGGCAAAGCAGTCCATACAGCCTACCTGGACTTGGCTAAAGCTTTCGACACAATACCCCACTCTGGCATCATAGACAAGCTCAACAGCTTAAATGTAAATCCATATGTCACAAGATGGGTGGCAAACTGGCTAAAGGATAGAACCCATAAAGTCAAAATCGCTGGAGCCATGTCAGACTCAAAGCCAGTCACAAGTGGTGTCCCACAGGGCTCTGTCCTAGGACCCCTCTTGTTCGGCATTTATTTCTCAGATGTGAAAGCAAACATGGGAGGGTTGCGGCTGACAGAGTTCGCAGATGACTGCAAACTAGGCGCCATAGTCGATACACCAGCTGACACATACATCCTACAGAAAGGCCTCACTGAAACGGACAACTGATGCCGGAGTCATGGCCTTAAACTGAATGCCAAAAAATGTATAATCATCCCCTTTGGGAAAAACAAAGTACCCACAAATTATCACATAGACAGTAACCCACTGAGTATGGAAAAAGTAATCAGAGACCTGGGGACCCAAGTCGATAGTGACCTCTCATTTGGCACCCACGTTGCCAAAGTGGTTAGAAAGACTTTCTACCTTGCCCACCTTATCATGAAGGGATTCACATCCAGATCAAAGGAGGTCATTGTACCCCTATACTCCTCCCTTATCAGGCCCATGATTGAGTACAATTCCCCATTTGGTGTGTATCTCACCCGGCACTTGCAGCAGCTAGAGAGACCCCAAAAGTACCTCACCAAGAGGATCAAGGGTCTCCAACATATGTCATATGCTGCCAGACTAAAGAAACTCCAGCTCTATTCAGTAGCATACCACCTGCTCAGAGGTGATCTGTGCCTGACGTACAAGGCCATGTCCAATCAGGAATTGATGGACATGCTCCACCTCAAAAAATCCAAATCCATCAGAACCACGAGAGCTAAAGATTTAAACCTCAGCACAAATATGAATAGGACATGCTGGAGGGACAGATTCATAACTCAGAGGCTTCCCATACTCTGGAACAGAATCCCAGTTCATGTTAGGCAGAGCCCCTCACTGACTCTCTTCAAGAGAAATCTTGACGAGTGGATGGGAGATGGTAGGTTTACCCCAGGGGTCATCTCTGTGTCACTACTAGACAGAGGCACAGTAAACTAATTCTATTATGTAAGGGGGTCTTCACTGTGTCACTACTAGACAGAGGCACAGTATTCTAAATCTATTCTGCACACTTTTGTACCATTACATAGAGTGGCGAAAGCTACATCACTATGGCTAGGCTTATAAATGCCCCAGGGCAGATAGCCTAGCACCAAACTATGAAACTAAGAACTAGTGGTACTTTGGGTGATACTGCATTACCCATGACAGAAAAAGTTACAGAATTTCAGAGGTATGCAAATACTGACATTCAGGTGCAACTATTGAAAGACTTTACAGTGAAAGGACAACACGAGTGAAGGAAAGTAATTCACTCTTTCTTCTTACCTATAAGAAATGTTTCCTATAGTGTAATGTTTGAAGTTGACAAAATAATAGTTCCCAAAACAACTGTGAAAACAAATGCTTTATAAGTTAAGTGCAAAAAACAGTAGGAGATAATATTTTGGCCATAAATATCATGTCAAATAGAATAAATAATGCATGTGGGCTTTCTGTAATTTATGTAGTAGATATGATGACCCACCACTGGACCAGTAGTCAAGGGCCTCAATCCTCACCACTGGCAACAGTGGGAGACATACACTGAGAGAATGACAAGGTACACACACAATATTTCCAGATGCAGCTCTCTTCATCAAGTGCAATTTCCATAAAGAGCACACAGGGGCCACAGTCAGTACAGGGTTGGTTTCTCCCTCTTTCTCCAGATCCCCAGCAAGACTCCCCACTGGCACAGCTATAGAGTTGAGATCTCAGCTGAGTGTCCAAGCCAAGACCTCCATCATCCTCTCTGTCTAACCATTGCTTCATGTCCCTGCACAAGTAGCTGGCACACACACGCACACTCTTTGAGGTTTGATTTATATACCCACACACATATGGGAAAAGCTGGCACAGGTTGACTAGCTATGTCCCCTTTTGCTCAGACTATAAGGTAGTTACCACTGCCACCAGCCAACTCCTTATCAGCTTCTTTAAGGCCCTTAACAAAGGGTATCCAATCTTACTTTGTAATGTTACTATTAATACAAATGGTAGTTTGAGCAAGAGCAAGGTTATTAGCAGTGGCCTACACAGTGTCACCAAATAAATATGCAAGTACTGTCAGAACTTACATTTCTCTACACAGATCAGTGACAGTGGAAGGTTTAAATATATTTAATAATAAACAATAAAAGAACAAGACAATATTAAATATATATTCACAGTGGCATCAGAGTTCAAAGCCACAGGAATATATAAAATAACATTGCAGAAAAGTCTCAAATAAATAAAGAATAATATCTAAACTAAGCTTCACTATATTCCTGACTCTATCTAAGAGAGTTACTATACCCTAGTTAATTTACTTAAGAGCAAGGCTGATGTGGTGAATGGATTTTCTAGTTGTTGTTAGGTCAAAGACAGAATGCTGTGTCTCTCTAAGAGACCTCAGATTGATATCTCAAATATTACTGCTGGGCTGGCTTGCAGAATTACATAATTTCTTGTCATCTTACTCTAGTCCCTGGCCCAAAACAACCATTGATGGCAGCTGGTAGCATTTAGCATCTACCTGTAAAAATACATAGACAAGGGCTTTTCCGCACATTTTTGGCAGATGATGGAAGTCATGTAACACAAACACTTCCAAGACAATACAGAAAGTTCTGTAGTACAGACATTTTGTCTGTAGCTGCCTGTGTTCCAGTTTCCAATGTTAAAATATATAGAGAAAACTCTCAGTTAATTGCAACAAAAGCAAGTGGCACTCTCAAGCAACCAGCAAAAAAAAAAAAAAAAAAAAAAAAAAAATTCAAAGAAATACTTTATACTTTTCATGTGTTGCACTTTGTTTTCTCCCCGCAGAAACATACCTTACATTTTTAGAGTCTGAGTTTTAAAAAGGAAGATAGGAATAAATTCCCTCTCTCCCCAACCTGAGAACTAGTCAAACCAAACAAATAGTATTGGGTACAGTATTGGTCAGGCCTGTTTTTAATAGCAACTGTCAAGCAACCAGAAACTACAGTTATCCAGCATCTACCCATCACCATGGGTGCCGGTTAGCTGAGAGTTTACTCTACATTTAAACCATTACAGTAGTGCATGAACATTTCTGTTCTATTCCAGTAGGACGTGCTGTGGTTGCATGCTAAGCACAAGTACTGTATAACATTTTTTTCAACGCACATGTCTGTACAGACCTAGTTTGGTGTATACATGACATACAGTTGTAATACATTTGTAGCACAGGCATCTTATATGAATCATGTTGATATTCACAAATGACATATAATTATTTACAAAATTCCAGATAGCTGTGCTGGCAGTATCTCCCTTTGTCACAGTAGCAACAGTTCAAAATGCAAAATAATGGCATGCCTAGGCCTTTTCTGTCTATAGAGCAAAGATTTGTTCGATTTTAGACATGCCACTTATCTTATATGCCATACATCATCATTGTTATTATTATTATCTGCCTGGGATGACATGATAGACAAGCCTCACTGTTTTGCCAGAGATGGGTTGCACCTGTCACCCCTAGGTTTTCGAATACTGGCCAAGGCTCTTGCCGTCCCCATAGTGCCTTTTTTAGGCAAGGCTCAAAGGACAAACCAACCACCGTAACCAGCACAGGTAACCAAAAACTAAGAGTAATGCTACTCAATGCCAGAAATCTCAACCTCAAAATGCACACACTCGAGGCTCTCCTCAGCATGGAGAAAATTGATGTTTGTGCAGTGACAGAAACCTGGTTCAAGGCTCAAGAGAGCACCCCAGCACTGCCAGGTTACAATTCATATCATACCTTCCGGCCTCAGTTACCAGATCGCAGTACAAAGGGTGGAGGTGTATCCATATTCATCAAGGATACCCATATCTCCAGGTTAGTAACGCAGCATGATGCCCCAGAGATCATCCATGTGCAACTATCAGCAGGCAAAACCACATTTCAAGTTGTAGCCGGTTATAGATCGCCCACCATGTCCCAAGATGCTCACTCTGCATTCCTTGACACATTGGAAAATATAAAGGTCCTACCCAACACCATAATCTTGGGTGATTTCAACTAGTCTGGTATAGACTGGGTGAACTACCAATGTTCCAACTCCTATGCTCAGCGATTCATAGTATTTATAAATTCAAATGCCCTTGAACAACTAGTATGTTCCCCCACTAGAGGGGACAACATATGGGATTTAATCATCACAAATATGGGCACTCATTTTACCACACCCGTTATCACCCCCTCCTTGGTCAGATCCGACCACAAACTGATAACCCTGGACATCCTCACTCCTCCACCTCCCCCAATCAAAGAAACCATAGTCAAAAACCTTTCCAAAGCAAACTTCAAACTATTTGCATCCGAAGTGGAAAGCTTCACTATTCCCTTGCAGAAGGATAATGATATCCAGGATGCGGAATCCTACACCAAGGCACTCTATATGCATCTTCAGGATTGCATGGACCATGCTATCCCAAATAAAACCAAGACTCCATCCTCAAGCAAGAAGAAACCAGTCTGGTGGACCCCGGCCATAAGCAAACTTTACAATAAAAGGAGGAGACTTATACAAAAAAAGGCCAAATCTCAAGTAGAAAAATCATCCCTGATCAGCATTAATAAGAAATTGAGGGCCCTCATCAAGTCAACTAAAGCCAATTTTGAAAAATAAAGTTGCCAAGGATGCCAAGGATAACCATAAGGCCTTCTATGGTTATGTCAAAAACCTGAATGGCAATGCTCAGTTCTGTTCTGAGCTAGTACAAAATGGAAGAAAATACACTGACCCTTCTGACATTGCCAACATCTTGGCTGACAGGTTCAGTGCAAATTCCCCACCCACCACCACCTACAGGGCCTATTACCATTCTAGGGGATTGTGTAAGTCCAATTATTACTGATACGTTGGTTAGCAAGGCTCTATCTAAAGCTAAAAACACTGCCTCCATGGGACCAGATGGTGTCCCAGGCTGTGTCATATGCGAGCTCCAAAAGGAATTAACCCCACATCTTAATACCCTGTTCAGTCTCAGCCTCTCCACAGGATATGTGCCCATAGAATGGCGCACAACAATGGTGGTCCTGCTACATAAGGGTGGGGCCACAACTGACCCTGGGAACTACTGACCAATAAGCCTGACCAGTCTGATCTGTAAGGCTATGGAGTGAATCATTATGGAACTCATAAATGGAGAGATTGGGAACCTCCAGTCCCTGGACCCCACACAGTTCGGCTTCGTCAAGGGCAGATCATGCCTCCTGAACCTGGTGGATTTCTTTGAGACAGTTACTCAGGCTATAGATAAGGGAAAGGAGGTACACACGGCTTACCTTGACCTTGCTAAAGCATTTGACACCATTCTCCATTCAGGTATTATTGATAAGCTCACCAGCCTGGGCATAAACCTTATGTCACAAGATGGATCGCAAACTGGCTTTCAGATAGATCCCATAAAGTAAGTGTAGTGGGATCTATGTCCGAATCCAGACCAGTAACGAGTGGTGTGCCTCAGGACTCTGTCCTGGGGCCCCTCCTGTTTGGCATATACTTCTCAGAAGTACAGGCAAGCACGGAAGGGCTGTGGCTGACTAAGTTTGCGGACGACTGCAAACTGGGTGCTATAATAGAGTCTCTGGCCAACATGGAGATCCTCCAGAAGGGCCTAAATGAGACTGATGTATGGTGTCAAAGCCATGGTCTCAAGCTAAATGTAAAAAAATGCATAGTAATCCCCTTTGGAAAAAACAGAGTACCCGCAAACTACAACATAGGAGGTAATCCCCTGAAATCTGAAGAAGAAATAAGGGATCTAGGGACCCAAGTAGATAGTCAGCTTTCCTTTGATAACCATGTTGCCAAAGTGGTTAGAAAATCCTTCTATGTGACCCATCTGATCACGAAAGGGTTCGCATCAAGATCTAAGGATGTAATGGTGCCCCTCTACTCTTCCCTCATCAGACCCATTATTGAGTACAATGCATCAATTGGAATGTACCTGGCTAGACATCTCCAACAGCTAGAGAGACCACAAAGGTACCTAACCAAGAGGATTACTGGCCTCAAACAGTTGCTCTATGCAGCACGATTGAAAAAGCTAAGACTGTTCTTTGTTGCATACCGCTTTCTCACGTACAGAGCCATGTCCAACCCAGAATTGTTGAACATGCTCCATCTTAGCAAAACCAAATCTACTCAAGCTACATGCTCTAGGGATATAAACCTCAACACAACAATGAATAGAACATGCTGGAGGGATAGATTCCCTTCGCAGAGACTTCCCTTACTATGGAACAGGGTCCCGATCTACATAAGACAGAGCCCCTCACTATCACTCTTCAAGAGGAACCTTGATGAGTGGATGGGTAACAGAAAGTTCACACCGGGGATCACACCAACAGCACTACTAGATAGGGGCCAAGGATACTAACTGCTAGTACAAGGGTCTAGGGAACTACTAAAGGGGCGGTGAATACCGCACAACGTGGCTGGGGTAATATATGCCTTCGGGCAGATAGCCCAGTACCAACCTATGAACCCATTATTATTATTATTATTATTCTTATTATTCTTATTATTATTATTATTATTATTATTATTATTATTATTATTATTATTATTATTATTATTATTATTTTTATTTTTATTATTCCAGGTACCCTGAACGTAGTCAAACTGACCGACACATCAAGTATGTATGTAGTTAGTGTGAATTCTGCATTCATAAGGCAAGGGATACTTGAAGTTCTCAAGTCTGATAATGGTCCGCATTTCAAAATCAGAACTTTGTGCTCAAATTGGAACTAAGACGTGTTCAGTACACACTATCCTCAGTCCAATAGACAAGTGGAAAGAACTTTTCAAGCAGTAAAGACTTTCATGAGTAAAAGTTATAGCATAAACAATGAGGATTGCTATCTTATAATTCTGTTGTGTAGAAATAATCCAATGCAAGGACTTAAGTCTCTCACCAGCTCAAATGGGCAGAAGTTTGAAAAGCAGATTACTTATATCAGCTACGGTGCTGATACCTGGAAAGATCAAAATAAAGTAAGGAAGGAAATATGGAAAATATCAGCAGAGACGGAAGCATTGTCAGAACATAAACTGTATAAAACTACTAAATTTAAACAGAAGAGACAAAGGAAGAATACAGAAGCAGTGGGAAAGCATACATCATGAAGATTATGTTATTTCTAAGGCAAATAAACCAAGATCCAGTACAGCGTTTAGGGAAGATAGTGAGCATTATGAAGAGAAAAACTTTAATAATTGTAATGTGCACAGGGATAACTAACTAAAAGGATACAAGGCTTAACCAGTATATCCTATATGAACTGACTCGAAGCCCTATCACTATACTGTGTATCCCACACACTACTAAGAGGTGACCTGTGTATGGCATGCAAGGCATCCTGCAATCCAATACTAAATACAGGTCAGATAGCATCAGAAACACTCAGTCTAGGGATCTAAACTCATCTGCAGCATCAAAGAATGGTTTGGAGGGATAGGTATATTTCGGAGAGGAAAACACTGCTCTGGATAAGCTCCCCATCCACAAATTACAAAGCTCATCCTTGTCCATATTCAAGTACAACTTGGATTTGTGGATGAGAAACAACATTTATAGCAGTACTACACCATGTAGTGTTAAAGGACAGAGCCAGCCCCTAAATGCATTTTGGCATGCATTGATCCCCTCATATTATCTGTGGTATGATCCCAGTTATTCTCACTAGGAGTAATATATAATTATTGACAATGGGATGGGTAAGGCCATTCTAACACCACATGGTATAGATTAATTCAGGCACTGAAATGGAATCTGGTTATGTTTGAAGTGCTCCACAAGAGCAGTTAGCCTAGTACTTACCAATGAACCTATAAATGCAAACATTGTACAAGGTAGATATGTTGAATTGAAAGCTCCAGAAAGAGAAGCAACTGCAAGTGTCCTAACCAGCCCTCTTGCTGAGTGATAGAGCTCTCAACTCCCTCTATTTTGGGGGAACATTCCTGTAAGCCCAGCTTACCCCCTATATAAAATGTTCATGTTTTTGGAGGTATGGCACTATTTTCAGGCTTAGTTACCCTTAACACAATTTTCTGAATTCCCCCTCATCATTTGTGATTTTTGAAGCTGTCAAGAACATAGAAAGTCATGGGATTCAAAGATGGCTGCCATTCTGTGAACACTGCTGATCTACATCTCTGCATATAACCTGAGGAAATCCAAACCCTGAAGTGATATTAAGAACCTTTAAACAAGAAATCTTGGTATAAATAACTTCAACTTCACTTAATTAGCCTTCAAGAAGCAAATAAACCGAGGAAAAGTACAGTATCTAACAGGATTATCATAGATTAGCTGGCTCTGAAGAGAGTTTCAAACAAAGGAACTGTGTATACAGTATACTCTGAGTTCCAGTACTGATATAAAATGTCGAAAGAAGACAAAAATATGGATATAACTACTACAAAAACTAAACTTTCAGAACTGCAGTCACCGGAAAAAGATGTAATTTCGAAAAGACAAAAAAATTATAAAACAGCAGGAACAATCAAAACCAGGGACCAAAAATAAACCTGACCAAATGCTAAACATGGAAGATATCAAAACTGCTTTGTTACCTATTCAAGAAGCTCTGAAAGAATTAACTGCACAAGTACAAACCTTTGGAATTTCCTGTACTCAAATTCTTGAAAGAATGGACAAAACTGAAGCTCGGATATCAGAAAATGAAGATAAATTAGCTCTGCTTGCAAAAAAATCAGATACACGAGATGGATATTCTTGCGATTCAAGCTAAAATAACTGATCTAGAGGCGAGATCCAGGAGAAATAATATAATTATCAGAGGAATCCCGGAGTCTGTACAATATAATGACTTAATTACATCCATTACACAAATACTCACAATTCTTCTTAAAGACCCTGATATGACGAAACAAATAATCATAGAAAGAGCATACAGAGCTTTGAGGGAAGCTCAGCCTTCGAATAGCCCAAGA
The DNA here is from genome assembly GCF_019279795.1 of Protopterus annectens. Lineage (NCBI taxonomy): Eukaryota > Metazoa > Chordata > Ceratodontiformes > Protopteridae > Protopterus > Protopterus annectens. The sequence continues at coordinate 1,060,207,634 of NC_056732.1, forward strand.
CCTGTGTATGTTAAAATCCTTAACTACCAAGATGTCAATAGAATTCTTACAACTATTAAGGAAAATGGGGGCTATGTTATGTGGAATAACAATAGAATTTCTGTGGCTCAGGACCTGCCTCTGCAAATCAGGCAAGCTAGACAATCATTATCTCCTTATTGCAAATTTTTCATTGAAAAACATATAGAATTTCAAATGAAATATCCTAATATGTTAATATTTACAATTGATGGGTCTAGATATTCTGTTTCAACAAAAAATGAGGCAAAAACTACCTTTTAGAAACTTTTTAAGTCTTTACCTGCTTCAGAGACTTGATATGGATTTCCGTTGTGACTGGCATGTCATCCGAGGTCGGATTCATCTGTTGCTGTGGCTCGAGGTCTTAGTAATCCTTTGTTTTGAAGTTTTGGTGCCTTAGGCCTCTTCTTGATCAGATAAGAGTTTGTTTTTTAAATCCTGGACATTAGCGAGTATTTCCCGAAGTTTTATAGCTTTTGCGAAGTCTGTTTTTCTACGAAGAGACAGGAAATGACTGTGGTGCTTCTGAGGGTGTGGTATTTACTGTGGCGCTTCTGGAAGTCTGCTTTTATTAAAGATCCCCCTTCGCATACATTTGGTCTGATTTCAAGGCTTGGAAATCCGATGTGAACTCTGTTGAACTGAGTAATGTAAAAGAAACAATAAAAGACGTTGTCTGATACTAATTTAAACACATATTTACAAGCTGTCATACTTACATCTTCTGAAATAGTAAATTCTTGTAATTTTACAATATATCAAGGCTTAACAAGAAAACTATTTAAGGCTAAACAGTTATTGTTGTACTACTTCATAATTATTACTGAAAGGACTTAGTTAATCCCTTAATACCAATAATTTACACATATATAATAACTACGCTAGACATTATATTTATTTCTACCATATAGTAATGACTCATATACCACTAGATATATGTGATGTGTTTTTATACTCCTGATAATTCCTGATGTTAATAGTTAAAACATCAAGCTTGGCAGTACCTAATGGTACTAGTGGTTAGTCTTAAGCTGAAATGTTTAAATAATGAAGAAGTTAATATTGACACTAGAGAAGGTAGTTATTTCTTTTATGTAGATGCTTATATTATTATATTGCTATAATATATCAGGATATTTCTTTTTTTTTTTTTTTTTTTCTCGCACCTGTTGTTTGAATAATAGAAGACAATGCTGACCAAGTACTGGATCCTCATCCTACTTTATGATTAATAGGTTTTATCATATGTGATTTGTATTGTTTAAATAGAGATGTACATAGAAACTGAGCAAGCTAATTACTTATATACTTAAGAAATCTTTAGCTTTCTTTAATCAGTGAATATTTTTATCAAGATATGTTAGCTAGTACCTTTAAGTAGTTTCTAGCTAGTTAATCAGAAGTACTGAAAACTCTATACATGTTGCATATTTCTTACATGATTTATTCAAAGAATAGTTAATATAAGAGATGTTGATGAACAGTAGTGTTTAGTAGGGAATGTTTGGATTAGGCTTTGTAGAATTAATTTTAGTTTATATAGGTTCTGCTTATGGTATATATTTGAGTTATTATAACCTGAAGAATATACATAGGTTTATGTTTTTAATCAATATAATTCCTTACCCTGTACAAGACCTATACATGTCTCGGTCCGAGGGTAGAGTGGGTAGGCACTGGTATGGGACGGGATTTCAAGAATGCTTCCAAACTATATATATCTTTAAAAAGTCTCTGATTACATTATACTTCCCCTTTTTAAATGTTTGTTACATTAAATATATTGAAATGTGGGAAATGGACTCATGGAACACAAAAGGGCTCCAGAACTTAAAGAAAAGGAAATTATTTCTTCATTTATTTTTGCAGGCTAGGGCGTGTTTTATATTACTTCAAGAAACTCATCTAACTAATGATCAATGGGCAGATATCAAGAAAAGGAAATGGATTAGAGAGGTCATAGCCTCGGAAGGTAAAACTAATAGTGCAGGGGTAGCTATATTTATTAAAAATCAATATCAAGGAAAAATTTTGGATTCTAAAATAGATAAAGAAAGAAGATGGTGCTATGTTATTCTGTCCTCTACTCTTCATGATAAACCTATGTTACTTCTTAACGTATATGTACCATGTAATAATCAGCAATTTTTCATAGCATCACTTTATCCGCTTTTAAATCAGTATAATAATTATTACATAATTATAGGAGGGGATTGGAATTCCTATCAGAATCCGAAATTGGATAGGTCTTGTCCACAAAGGTCATTTAATAGGCAAGCGGTGGTTGCACTAAGGGATTTAAAAGAGGATTTTCAATTATATGACCCTTTTAAATATCTAAATAATCACCTTAATACAAATAACTTTACTTTTTATTCAACATGTCACAAAATGTGGTCTAGAATAGATTTATTTTTGATTTCAGAAACAATGACTAATTTTGAACCATTGGTCTTTATACATGCTCGTTATTTATCTGACCATTCAAAAATTTCATTAAGTTTTTCTAAAGATCCTAGATATAATTTGCTACACAGGGGTTATAATTGGTCTTTAAATCCAAATTTGTTAAATAAAGAAGAAATAATACAGGAAATTATACATGTTCTTAATCACCTATTAGTTAAACTAGAGAAACCGCAACATCCTCCCGATATTGAATGGGCGACAGTTAAAGCACAAGTAAGAGGGATCTTTTTGCAAAAAGCCTCATATTACAAAAAAAATGCAAATTAGAGATGTACAAAAATTGGAAGATAAAATAAAAATACTTGATCAAGAGCTGATTCAGAATTATAACAGTCAAACAGAGACGGAACTATTTAAATGTCAAAAAGATCTTTTTTTAATTCAAAATAATAGGTTGACGTTTTATGAACATAAAATAGGTTGACGTTTTATGAACATAAAATGTTAGGGAGATATGCCAGTCATATTCAAACGCCATCAAGGGCATTAGCTAGGATTATTAATAAATCGAAAACAGTATCATTAATCTCGGAAATACATTTTGACAATACAATATATTCTAAAACTGAAGATATTGTTAATAGTTTTGAATGAATATACTCTAATATTTATGCTGATCAAAATGATTCATCTTTAAATAGGTCTGATAAAGAATTTTTCCAAAAAATCAGTTTTCCAAAAATAGATGATAATTCTCAAAAAGATTTAATTAAACCTATATTGGATGAAGAAATAATATATATAATTAAACACTTCAAATCATATAAAGCACCGGGTCCTGATGGTTTGACTGCTGAATTTTACAAAACTTTTTGTGATATTCTTGGTAAAATACTCTCTTATGTACTTAATTACATAATTAATAATAAAATCAATGACCCCCATTTTAATGCGTCAAAAACTATTCTTATACCTAAAGTTAATGCTGATGCCCAAAATCCAGATAATTATAGACCAATTTCACTATTAAATGTAGATATGAAAATTTTGACCTCTATTCTGGCTAATAGACTGGGAAAAATAATGAATCAAATAATATCTAATGAACAAGCTGGTTTTATAACTGCTAGGCAAACTAGTGACAATACATTAACACTTCATACATTAATTTCTTATACTAAACAAAAGAATTTAAATATCTATGCACTTATAATTGATGCGCAAAAGGCTTTTGATAGCGTTAATATAAATTTTTTGTTTGATACTTTACCATATTTTAATATACCTCATGAATTTATCTTAATGTTACAAATTCTATATAACAATCCTTACACAACTTTATATATTAATAAAAGCTTTTCTAAAAGAATACAAATTAAAAACGGAACTCGTCAGGGTTGTCCTTTGTCCCCTTTATTATTTAATATATACCTAGAGCCTCTATTTTTGTATATTAAGCAGAATGTATATCATAATGCTCCTATATTATGTGGAACTAAAATATCTATGGCGGCTTTTGCTGACGATCTTAATATATACCGTACAACACCAATTTCAGACACTGACAAGTTACTAAAAGCTGTGGAGGATTTTGCAGCAATATCTAACTACAAAATTAATCTTAAAAAAATAAACATATTTCCTTTAAAAACACCCAAACCCTTTTCACTTCTGCCATTCGTGGGGCAGGTAAAATCTGAAAATAAAATTAAATACTTGGGTATTACCTTTTCTACAGATGATAAAGATTTTTATATTACTAATGTTAAATTGGTTTGGGATAACACATTATTTGATTTTAGGAGATGGAATAATTTAAAGTTACCTGTATTAGCAAAAGTTTCAATTATTAAAATGAATGTTTACCCAGATTATTATATATTTTTAGATCTGCTCAAGTTCCAATCTCTAAGAGTTTTTTTAAACAAATATATAGGGAGTCGGCTAAATTTATTTGGGACCCAAGAAAGACTAGGATATCATATGATAAATTGATGACCCCAAAAAATAGAGGGGGATTGGATCTACCAAATTTTGAAACTTACTACTTAATAATAAACTCTAACAGAATCTTAAGAATTGCTAATTACGATACATCTAGTAATAAATGGTCACCAACGTGGGTAATTTTGAATTATAAACATATTTTGAATCTGAATATTAATCCCAAAGCATTACCTTTCTTAGGAAAGGAAAAGTTTAAATTATATGATATAATAGATCACATTAAATTATATATAACATCAGTACAAAACTTATTTAATTCATTAAATCTCATGCAACATATGATGGTCTTCCAACCTTTTCATAGAAATCCTAACCTGAAAATTAATAATAAATTAATAAATCTTAAACATTTCCCTTTTATGATTAATTTAACTTTACTTGATATATATACCTTTACCTCAAACATTCAACTAAAGAAATAACTATGAATCTGCCCAAATCATGTTTAGTTATATTGAGACAGATTAAGGAACTTTCCATAAGTTACTTTAAGGATTTCAAAATTAAAGATGAGGATTTAACAAAATGTTCAAATTTGTGGCAAACTCTTCAACAAGATGTTACATTTATAGCAGCTGCAAATAAATTAATAAAAGATTTCAAATTTCAGAATAAAGTTCTTTTGTCAAACTATTGGAAGGAAAAAATGCCACTGATAGAAGAAAATCAAATACTAAAAGCAATTAACTTAACAACTAAATCAATTTATCTTCAAATGTTGATGTATACTCAGCTTATGATATTTAATAATGCTTATTATACACCCCTTAGCTTGCATAAATTAAATTATAAAAAAAATCTCCAAACTGTCCATACTGTAAAGTTCAATCAGCAGACCTTCTTCATATGTTCTGGAGCTGCAAATGTATTTATAAACTTTGGAACTCCCTAAGAATACAACTTCAAAAGATGGGCTATCAAAGTTCAACACTTTCATGGGAATTTATGATTTTACATATCCCTCCAAAACAGTTCTCTAGATTCCAAGTTACTATACTTATTAATATTTTTTTTATTAATGAAACTATATATAGCTACTAACTGGTTAAATCCATCTCAAATGTCATGGGAGAACTTTAAGATTCTAGCAATGAGACATACATTAGCCCACAAATTACTCCTTAACGATCATAATAAAAATGTCAATAATCCGAAAACATGGGAGCAAATTTTTAATATTATATTGGCATAATACATTGAACCCAAGTTTACTCTGAGACATATATACCTTATAAGGGAAATTTAGTAATAAGTAAAAGGTTTAGATATTTGATCTATGTATAACTTTTTTTTCTTTTTTTTTCTCATATGTTTTTCTATAATCTGTTGTTACAATTGGAAGCATTCATGTAAATATTGTATATATGTTATTGTGTTATTATTAGAAACATTAGTTGGAATTTATTGATATTTTGTTTTGTTTAAGTTTGTTGGAAAATGGTAAAACAACAAAGATTTATTATTGAAAAAAAAAAAAAAAGAACATAGAAAGTCACACTACATGACCAACATACTTGTGTCTACAATAATTTATAGAAAGAGAGCACTGCTGTGCAGTGGTGCAGCAGTTAATGTTGCCTCACAGCAAGAGGTTCTTCTGTTCAGTTCTTGGCTAGCGTGCCTTCTGTGCAGAGTCTGCATGTCCTCCCTGCGTTTGTGTGGGCTTCTTGTGGGTGCTCCGTTTTCCTCGCACATTCTAAAGACATGCATCTGGAGCACTTCTTCCCAGTCTTCCACTGAAAATGGGCTCTGTCCCAGTAGGAATTTCCCAGTAAACAAATGTTAAATAAATAAGTAAATGTTATCTCCCTTTTTAAAGCAAAAATAAATTACCTTGTTTGGCAGAATTTTGCAGTACACCCTTGCAGCCCCTTTTCCTTTCCAGAAAATCAGAATCTCCACTTTTCTCTTTGGCAACAGATAGTTTCAGACAAATGAGTTTTGAAGACCATTCATCAAGGTTACAGATAGCAGTGGTAGAAGATTCCTCCCTTCCATGTGGTGTAATCCTTCATGCACCAGAGCAGACCATACTCTTTTATTTCCACTTGTCCTTCATCACATGCTGTCCCAGAGTTTGACAGAACCAGTTCTTCCTTCCCAAGTGGGAAAAGGTTTTTATTCAAAGCTGTTTTAGTACAAAATAAAGAAAATGTTTGTAAACCAGTTCTGGATCTTTCTTTCCTAAGCCTGTTTGTGATAGTGCCCAAGTTCAAAATGCTGTCATTTCACATGCTATTTGCTCTTCTTTCTCATTCAAGTTTTTTAGTAACTCTAAATGTAAAGATTATCATCAGATTCCCTAACTCTTAAGATTATTATCATATCCCTTTTCATCCAGGCTTCTGGTGTTTCTTAAGGATTTGTTTGTCTGGATCACATCAGTTCTCTGCCTTACCTTTTGGATTGTTCATTGCACCAAGAGTGTTTACAAAGTGTCTAGCTCATTATAGGATACACGGTATCCACATTTTTCAATATTTAGACAAATAGTTTATCTTTGCAGAGTCTCTTTTAAAGCATCAAAAATCTCTCACTAGGGTGAGAGGTCTTTTACACAAGCTGGGATTCCAAGTGAACATTCAAAACTCTTTTTTGACTCCTTCACACAGGTTTGTCTTCCTGGGATGTCAGCTAAACACCTTGGTTCAAAGAGCTTTTCTTCCACAGGAAAAAAAGTAGATCTATATCTAGATTTATTTCTAAGGTTTTCCACTCAGAATGTAGTCACTGTGAAGAAATACCTCAGGATTTTGTGCCTCATGGCATATATGATTCTCATGATACCCATTGCAAGACCCCACATGAGAAAAATACAATGGCTTCTGATATGTCTTTGGTCCCAGCACTGAGATCCTTGATCCTTTCAAATCCCAGTGCTGGGATTTGTCAAAAGAGAAAACATATGGTGCAGACAACAGATAGCCTTAAATCCAGGTCTCTCCTTCTCCCTCCCTGTTCCAAAGCAGTCAGTCACTACAGATACCTCAGACTTTGCGTGTAAAAACGGTTAGTTTCAGGAGGGATAAAAGTGCAAGGTGTGTGGAACAGTGAGGATATACACAAGCACATGCATATAAAAGAGATGTTTGTCCTGATCAAGACACTCAACTCTGAATCATCTTTGGGCTATGGTACCTCTTCAAGTTGTTACAGACAATACCACAGTCATGTGGTGCATCCACAAACAAGATGGAACCAGGTTGTACCCCCTTTGTAGACTAGCTGTATTAGCTTGGGATATAGCTTGACAGCACAGTCTCACTCTAGAGGCAAACCTGCATTCTTTCAGAGCAAAATTATGTGGCAGACAAGCAGACCATGACAAGGGCGCACCTTCAAGAATGGAAACTAGATCGGGGAGTCTTACAAGATTTTATCCATCTGTTTTAGAGTTCCTCAAGTAGATCTGTTTGTCTCCTCTCTGAACAATCAACTGGTAAGATTCTTCTCCAGGTCTCCATGCAAGAAGGCCTGAAGGACGGATGTCTTTTCTTTTCCTTGGACATGAATGCTCCTGCATGCTTTTCTACCCTTTCCACTGATATCCAGAGAACTTCTAAAGATTCAGAAGAAATCTCCCAGGGTCATGGTGGCGACTCCCTTCTGGCCCAGGCAACAGTGGTTCTCCCTTCTGTTGGAAATGGCCAGGGGCAGTTATCACAAGCTTCTCCACAGACTAGATCTACTCATACAAAATCAGGGGTGTTGGATACACGCCAGCCAACTTCAGTTGATTGCCTGGATGATAAGAGTCTTAATTCCCTTTACGCACCTGTTTACTTAGGACATGCAGCAAACACTAATGAAGGCAAGAAAGCCTGCTTCTAGAAAATCATATATTAGCAAATGGAAAATATTTTCTAGTTGGTGCCAACTACATAACCAGTTCAGGACTAGTTATTCTTATGCTTAAAATATTTGTGTCGGTTGCTCTTCTATGGCATTTTTTCTCCTCCATCAAGGTTCATTTACAGCCATTTCAGCATGTCTGTCCAAGGATTCTCCTCTTTCAATGCATTCACATGTTAAGATGTTTTTAAAAAGGGTTTTGCATAAGAAGACTCAAAGAAAATCTGTGACCCTTCCTTGGGATCTTAATTTTGTGTTAGAGAAGCTAACACTTGCGCCATTTGAACCAGCTAACCTGGCTGAGTTGAGGTTCTTAACATGCAAAACAGTTTTACTGATAGCTCTGACCTCTGCAAGAACTGTATCTTTATTGATAACTCTTATGGTAAGTCAACTTTATAGGTTCATAGATTTTTACTAGGTTAACAACCACAAAGGCTTTTTTAAGCCTATGCATGCATCCCAAATCTCTTGACAAGTTCTGTTACCCTTGATTAGTGTAAACAGGGACTTGGGAGATGGAACATTTAGAAGGAGAGGCCTAGGAGTTGAACCATTTACAGTTTGCCTGTGTGCATTTATCAATATAGGTGCCCAGCCACAAGCCAGGGATGAAGTTTCTGTTCCCCATCGAATTCTCCAAGTTGCACTTGAATTGGGTTAGGGAGGAACTGTGCTTTACATGGATGGGGAGCCTGTTCCAGAGATGGGGTAGTTTCTGGGATACATACCTGTCTGTCCAACTGGTCCTGTTTATATTACAGGCAAGATGTAAGTCTTCAAAATGGGTAATTCTGGTGCTGTCTGTGTTTCTGATATACAGGAGTTCCCTCAGAATGGGGTCTGACAATGCCCTGTATGCCAGGCATAGATCTCCCCTCAACAGCCTCATTTTTCACAGGGACAGGGCTAATTTGAGAACTAATCCTTCTTTTATGCCTAAAGTGGTATCCAAGTTTACTTTAAGCAAAACTATCCATCTCCCCATTTTCTTTCCTGAATGTAAAAATGAACTAAAACAATGAGTAACAAGGTCACACAGACAAACCAATCAGTAAAATCTACAAGAAAAATCTAGCCAAGCTCGATTTTCCACTGTGTGATACCTGAAAACTGCGTGTATTAGAGGTAACGTGATATATGTGATGTACAGAATCTACTCCAACCCTATCGCACCACCAGACCACTAAGATCCAGCAACAAAAATCACTTGCAGATCACTAAAGCCAATAACTCTGCTGGTGAAGCACTATTCTCTTGCACCATAGCCAAATTATGGAACTCCCTTCCACCAACAATTACTTCCATACCATCATGCACCCACTTCAAAACTTTACTAAAAGCGCACCTAAAAACATGCTGGCTATGCTCTTGCAACTCCCACTCTAATATCACCCACCCCATCCAACCACTACCTTTCTTTCCACTCCACTAACTACCGTGATTGTAGCAAGCTCAGATGCTCATAAGCCTAGTACTTATAATACAGCAGGAACTTCTCATTGTAACATTTGTTAAAGTCTGTTATGTACTTCACAGATAAAGATTCTAGTTGTCTACTGATGTACTATGTTCTTCATCTGTAAATATGTTGTAAGTAATTGCTATGTTAAATTGTTAATCGCTATGTAATCCAATGTAACTATTGTCTGTTTATTTTAACTGTGGAGCTTTTCTCCCTGGGCCTCTGCTGAAAACGGACCTACGTCCAGTCGGACACTCCCGGTCAACAAATTTAAATAAATAAATAAATAAATAAATATATGCAAATGACCCCTTAAGGACATTAGGTGTTTCAGCTATATGGCAGTTCTGAATGGACAAATTCAGGCCAATAAAGCCAAACTTCACTTGCTGTGGACATGTATGTTTCAGCCTTCTTATGGCCTCATCAGCACAGCATAAATGGACTGTTTGGCTAATCTTTGGAAACACAGGGTTGTCTTATCCAGCAGTTGTTCATAACCATTAGGGTTTCTGAAAAATATCCCAACTAATAAACTAAAGCAATGAGTAACAAGTTCACACAGACAAACCAATCAGTAAAAACTACAAGAAAAATCTAGCCAAGTTCAATTTGTCCCTAACAGACTTAAAAAGAAAAAAAGTCATGGGCATTCAGAACTGCCATATAGCTGAAACACCAGGTTTTAAGGTATCACACAGTGGAAAATCTAGCTTGGCTAGATTTTTCTGTAGTGAATCTAAAAATGAGAAAGAAAGGATAGTCAATACTTTGGATGTCCACAGACAACTCTGGTGCTATTGTGATAGAACTAAATCGTTCAGATCTTAGGATCAATTGTTATACTTTGTGAAGGTAAAAAGGCACAACCCCTGTCAAAGCAGACTATTTCCAAATGTTTGTCTAAGGCTGTTGGCTTTTGTTATACTTAGTACAACAAAACTATTCTAGGCAGAGCCATGACCTTGGCTTTATATGTGCCTTTTTTGAGAGGGTTGGATTCTAGAAGTATTCTACGAGCAGCAGTTTCATCTTTTGTATTTACTTTTATCCAGTAACAAAAAGGCACAGCACGACCATCCATGTAAAACAAGGTTTATTACTTCAAGCTTTCGAGTTGAAACTCTTTATAATTATACAATTTACATAATTAATATAAGTTTATCCATTTTTTAGATCTGATGTCTATCCAGGGCTTAATAAAACTAATAGTATTAAACCCATTTTGAAATTAAGACAAGTATATGTTAGAGTACTACAGTTGTCCTGTGGAGCTTTTTAGGCAGTAATGAAATTTGTTAAGTTGACCATTGTTTTTAATGAAGTTTTTTTAGTGAACTATGCTTAGTCAACTATATTAATTAATTAATTTATTATATAAATTTTACATTGGGGAAACTAAAAGGGCATTTAAATCTAGATTGATGGAACATGCTAGGGATATTGTCAATAAAAAAGAGGAAAGCTCTGTGGCCATGCATTTAAAAAAAAATCATGATACTAAGAATGAGGGACTGCAAGGTACAGTTTTGGAAAAAATAAGCATGTCTTGCTTTGACACTTATGATATTAAACAGTATCTATTATTTAAGGAAGCCACTTATATTTTAAAATTTGACACTTTGTACCCTCATGGGTTAAATGAAGAATTTAACTGGAGGGTGTTAATTTAATTGTTTTTATTTAATTTGTTGAGTGTAATTGTTTAATTAGTTATTGAATAATATATATAGTATCTGTATTTTGTACGTTCTTTACTCCTTGAAGGCTAAAGCCGAGACGTCAGAGGATTAAAGTGTGTTTCTTCTTCATTTGTGGATTACTTTGTGGTTGTTTTTTCCATTTTGAAATTAAGACAAGTATATGTTAGAGTACTACAGTTGTCCTGTGGAGCTTTTTAGGCAGTAATGAAATTTGTTAAGTTGATCATTGTTTTTAATGAAGTTTTTAGTGAACTATGCTTAGTCAACTATATTAATTATATTAATTATGTAAATTGTATAATTATATAATGTGTTTATGAAATATGTTATGTGATTGGCTTGTGTTCTGTTATTATTCTGTGGTTTTAATGTAGTGACTCATTCTTGAAAAAGAGTTTCAACTCGAAAGCTTGAAGTAATAAACCTTGTTTTACATGGATGATCTTGCTGTGTCTTTTTGTTACTGGATTTAATTTCGTGTTGGTTGATCAGTACGTTTAGCTGTTTTGCACCTGCTTCCTGGACTATAATCTTAATTCCTTCTCTAGGTCTAAATCAGGCTTTGCTAGGGCCATTCTCCAGCGGGTCCCGGAGTCTTCTCCTTACACCTAAAATTTGTAAGCCATGGTAATCTACCCATATAGCTTAGGCTACTGTGACAGTGATCACTGTGAAGAGCATAGTGCAATTCTGTAAGTAAACTTACCGTAACAGTAGATGATTGAATGATCACTGCTGTAGTAGCTGCTCCTTTCCTCCATAACTCTTCTTTCCTTGTGTGTTGTGTTTGCCATGTGGACTTTTATTTTTTTGTTGTTCATAACATTATCATTTCAGGGGTCAGCCTCCCTGTCTCTGTTGGCATGAAAGCTCTGAAGGGCTTTGGCACCCATGCCTATCTTTTTAGTCAGCTCATCTTGAGCTGACTAATGGTTTGGGTGCATGGAAGCTTCCCTGAAGCTTTGGGAGCTGACTGGCTGTTGTTTCCTTTCAGGATTTAACCCATATTGTTTGTTACTGCATCAGTGATCATTAGAACATCTACTGTTATGATACGTTTACTTACATAGCTGTATTTTCCCCCCATAACTAAACATACCAACTCAGAGATCGCACTACAAAAATTTTTGCAAATTTTTGGACTTTTCTTGTCCTGTAATCAACTCAGAGAATGTTTAAACTGTTTTGGATAGTAGTTTTAGAATCAAGTATATTCAAATGTCAGACAAACACATTAAGGGAAACTATGTCTCATTATTTTTTCCCTTTGACTTGAACATGTCTGTGCAAGTACAGAAAGGTTAACTGCATCTTATTTACATCTGCTTATTGACATTCATCATAATGGTTGTAAATGACAACACTTTATAGAAACCAGTACATAAATGCCTGATACAAAGAAGTCTTTTTTGTGGTATGTTCATAAGATATTTTTGTCTTTTTGAACACCCTCCACTTACTATCACATCTGATGTTCTTCGTGTTTCACTGTTGCAGTCATTACATTTGGGTAATCTGCTGGCAGGTTGCCCTCAGTCAGCCTGATTAACAAAGTCTTGGGTCCTGTGTCGGTTGCTGTCCCCTCTTTCATGACGTCAGGTCGTCAGGGGTATAAGACATGCAGCCGACGCCATTACATCAGTCTTTCTTGCTGTGCGGTGCCCGAAGCAGAAACAGTTCGCAAGTGCCGGTCAGCCGACTCCTGAAATTTTCGTTTTCGAGTTTCAGAACCGAAGTCTTCAACTTAAAGCTAAGTACCCCGTTGGGGAAACTTTTTCTTGCTCCTTACTAATGTCAGTAAAAGTTAATAATTGCATTACTTGTGGAAAGCAAATACCTCATAAAGATTTTCATTTGTACTCTATTCCTTGCCTAGGTCCTGATCACGATGTACCTTACTGTCGGTTTTGTGCTTTATTTAATCAGCATACTGTCCATCGCCGGTACATTTTTGCTTCTAAATATTTCGGTTCTTGGTTTAATTATCCAGAAATGATGTTGGTTAGCCATCCGACTACCAGGATTTTGAAAAAACGCAAAGACAGAGACAGGCCGTCGAGGTCCAAAACTGCCAACGATGCTTCTCCTAACGACAGTTCGCCGGTACTCAGTGAGGCGCTTGCACAGCTCCTGATACCTGCTACTTCTGACTTACAGGCCTCTACTGAGACCCATTCGGAGTCTGGTATGCCACAAGATACTTCACCTATGGGACCCACGGATGTCTCTACCTTGGATGGGTCTGGAGCCAATGTGCAGGCACCGGCTTCTGAGGGTGTATTCAGGCCTACAGACTTGCATATTAAACCAACTCCACCTTCAATACGAAGGACTAAATCTCGATCTATGTCTAAAAAACTGATGCCCAGGCCACATGTTCAGGCCCCTATGCCTAAAAAACAAATGATCAAAATGGCTGAACATCTAATTACTCTAATCAGGGGTAGTCAACCCCCCCCTTCTAAGAGGTCTAGGGCTGAACTTGACTATGAATCTTCTGATCAGGACTCTGTTTCTTCTGATTCTTCTAATGAACTGGATTTGTCCATACCTACTTATAAGGATTCTGATGCAGAGGATTCTATTCCCTCTGCTTTCCCCCTTGAGGACTTTTCCTTTGGGGAAACTTTACATACTTTAAGGGAGCATTTCCACTGGGAAAGTCAGGAATTTTCTGATTCAAAAAGAGGCTTAGGGATTTTCTTCTTTTACCTCAGCATAGGCCTTTGTCTATACCTCCTGTACTAGACGTTGTTGATGATGTGTTTTCGGAATCCAGTATGGCCCCTGATTCCCTGCCTCCAGCTCCGAGTAAACCTGACAGATACTACAGGGTCCCTGAGTCCCACAAGTTCCTTTTCAAAAATCCTGTTGCAGATCCTGAAACCATTTCTCAGGGGCCTAAGGGCATTAAGGCTTGTACTGCTAAAAATCCTACCCCTTCCGATAGAGACTCCAGGGCACTGGATAGATGGGGTAAAAAGGTTTATACTTCTGCAACCTTGGCAGTCAGGGCTTTAAACTGACAATTTTGTATGTTAAAATATGAACAGCATATTATTGGACTGCTTAAACAGAAAATTATGTTGATTTCTGACTGTGTGGAAAATAAAGATTTACAGGATTTATTGCATTCTGCTGAACAAGTTAGAAAACATACTTTGCAATGTGGTTTTGATTCTTTAGAGGCCTCTTGCAGGGCTGCTGTTACTGGATCTGTGCTTAGAAGGCATGCTTGGCTTAAGGAGCAATCTCTGCCTGATCATGTTAAAGCAAAATTGTTGGATGCTCCTTTAAATCAGGACCACCTGTTTGGCAATAAGGCTGAAGAAGTTTTAAAAAAGATGGAAGATAAAGCTAAATCTATGCAAACTGTAAAACATTTCTTACAAGTGCAACCTCCAAGATTTAGTAGGCACTGGCCTACTAAGAATTGGTCCTATCCAGCTCCTTGCAAATCCTCTCAAGCCAACCCCAGATACACCAAAAGCACCAGGTTTCAGTCCCAGGGGACTCTCAGAACTAAGCAATGGGGGGCCTCCACTTCCAAATCTGGAAATAACAAGACACCCCTCCTTTGGTAAACAGTCTCAATGACTTTCCTTTAGAATTACCAAGCACTTACCTTTTAGCAGCCCCTTTGGGGGGAAAGATTGCTCTTCATGCAAAAAACTGGGAACTCATAACCCAGGACAAATGGGTTTTAAATATAGTATCCCAGGGATACAGATTTCATTTCCACACATTGCCAACACCAAACGGCTGGCCAGACCTGCCCCCAAATCAGTGGGCAGTGGCTCAAAAACAAGTACTTTCCCTCTTAAACATGGGGGTTATCCAACCAGTACCAGAACAGGAAAAGGGACAAGGTTTCTATTCCAGGTTTTTCCTGGTACCCAGAAAAGACAAATCATGGCGTCCAATGCTGGACCAGTCTACTCTAAACTCCTTTCTGGACATTCCAAAATTCAAGATGCTGACTCTTCACCAGTTACTTCCTATGCTAGGCAAAGATGCCTGGTTGGCAACTCTAGATTTAAAAGAAGCATACCTGCACATTCCAATCAGAGAATCTTGCAGAAGATACCTACGCTTCAAGGCAGGCTACTTGCATTATCAGTTCTCTGCACTGCCCTTTGGCTTGTCTACTGCGCCCAGGGTATTCACAAAGTGCCTGGCTCCAGTAATTGCATTTTGCAAGCAAAGAAATATCCAAATATATCCACACCTGGACGATTGTCTAATTCAGGCAGAAAACCAGGGCATTCTTCTAAATCATCTGGCGTTTGTAAAAAAAGGTTCTAACTTGTCTGGGGTACACCATAAACGAAAAGAAATCACAACTGGTACCATCTCAACAGATTAAATTCCTGGCTGCAAGCTTGAATACAACTGCCCAGATGGCTCTCCTCATACCAGAGAAGCAAATTCATTTGGTAACTTACTTCAAACAAGTGGCCACAAAAACCCTGCTATCTGCAAGACAAATACTGCAAGCCTTGGGGTTCATGGCCTCCTGCATTCTTCTAATTCCATATGCAAGACTGCATATGAGGAAATTACAGTGGTACTTAAAAAGTCTATGGAGTCAACATTGTCACAGCCTGGAAACAATGATTCCTGTCATACCTTGCCTATGCCTGGAGTTCCTATGGTGGGCAGAGGCCTGCCACCAAAACAAGGGACTGCCATTCACACTACCCCCTGCCACTCAAACCCTAACTACAGATGCATCAGACTATGCATGGGGGGCTCACCTGGCAGAGAAGTGCATTCAGGGCAAATGGAACCCAAATCAAATGCACCTACATATCAATCAAAAAGAAATGTTAGCTGTGCAGAATGCTCTGACAGCCTCCAAGGACTACATTCTTCCAGGACAACTAATGATAAAGATGGACAACACTACGGTTATGTGGTACATAAACAGGCAGGGGGGTACACATTTCTACCCCCTCTGCAGACTAGCCATGGCATTGTGGAACATGGCCTTGAGCTTACCAAGTTCACCTACAAGCTCAATTCCTGCCAGGAAAATTGAATACACTGGCAGACGGACTAAGCAGAAATCTCATGGACCCACATGAGTGGAAACTGGAACCACGGATTTTCAACATGTTGACAAGCAAATGGGAGAGCCCAGACATAGATCTATTTGCCTCCCCCCAGAACTACCAGTTGGACAAATTTTGCACAAGGACTTCCCACAAAAAAGCCTGGAAAGTGGATGCTCTGTGCTTCAGCTGGAAAAACCTGTCAGTCTATGCCTTTCCCCCTCTACCTCTACTCTGCAAAGTTCTGTTAAAAGTCAAACAGGACAAACCAAGAATGATTTTGATTTCTCCAGACTGGCCATGCCAACACTGGTACCCGCTCCTGCGCAGTGTGTCACAAATATCTCCATGGTACCTGCCTCAGACACCTTTGCTGTCTCAGCAGGAGAACCAAATTCTGCACCATCAGCTTCCAACATTGAACCCTGCAGCTTGGCTAATCACTTAAATTCATCCTTAGCATCCCTCAGCAAACCTGTGATGGATGTCATCTTGGAGGCGAGAAGACATAGCACTAGAAAATCTTATGCTGACAAATGGAAAAGGTTCTGTGCCTGGAACCAATCTTTAGGGTTGAGCACAGCAGCGCCCATTTTACCTCAGATTTTGCAATACTTAACTGAGATGCTTCATAAGGGCCTGTCTTTTTCCTCTATTAAAATCCACGCTTCAGCTATTTCAGCTCACTATAACACAGAACCACCCCTCTTTTCTCATCCCCTGCTCAAGCAGTATCTCAGAGGGGCAAAGAACTTGAGACCACCCAGGAGAGCTCCTACCCCTGCCTGGGACCTTAACTTTGTTTTGGAGAAACTCACTTTACCTCCTTTTGAGCCAGCTGCTACTGCAGACTTAAAATTTCTTTCTTTGAAAACAGCCTTCCTTTTAGCAATCACTTCAGCTAGAAGGATATCTGAATTACAGGCCCTTATGGCAGTGGAGAAGGATATCTGAATTACAGGCCCTTATGGCAGTGGAGCCTATCATCATCTTTCATGCGGACAGGGTATCCCTGAGGACCAGTCCATCCTTCATGCCCAAGATGGTTTCCACTGTGGCTCTTAATCAGTCCATTCATTTGCCAACCTTCTTTCCCAATCCACAGAACAAAGGGGAACGGATTCTACATTCCTTGGATGTGCACAGACAACTTAGATTCTACTTGGACATAACTAAATTTCAAAGAAAATCTGAACAATTGCTAGTAGCATTTGCTGCAGGGGCAGAGGGGAAGGCTATTTTAAAACAAACCATTTCTAAATGGATAAGCTATTGCATTCATTTCTGCTATAAGCACCATGGAAAACCTATTCCCCAGGGGATCCGATCTCACTCCAGCAGGGCTGCATCTACTTCTACAGAATTTCTCAGAGGTGTTCCTACCAGGGATATTCTAGAAGCTGCTACCTGGAGTTTTGTACATACTTTCACCAAGCATTATCATTTACCAATTTTCTCTAAATCCAGAGCTGGCTTTGCAACTGCTGTCTTGCAGGGCCTTATAGCTGGTCCTAATGCTGTATAAATTCCTCCTCCCAACCTTAGCTTTGGGAATCTACCCAAATGTAATGACTGCAACAGTGAAACATGAAGAACATAGTACACTTGTGTACACTTACCATAAATGTAGATGTTCAAGTGTATTCACTGTTGCAGCCCTGGTTACCCCCCCCTCCAGCCTCCTGTTTTTCTCTGACTATACCTGTGCCTTCTTTTACTATGCTTAAAAGCATTTTTGGTGTATTTGCTTTTGGTTGGAGGTGTATTTTTGTGTTTTATAATTTTATTTGCTCCCCATTTGGATGGCACCTGACATCTGGGGCAAGAAAAACTGATGTAATGGTGTCGGCTGCATGTTTTATACCCCTGACGACCTGACGTCATGGAAGAAGGGACAGCATCCGATGCAGGACCCAAGACTTTGTTAATCAGGCTGACTGAGGGCAACCTGCCAGCAGATTACCCAAATGTAATGACTGCAACAGTGAATACACTCGAACATCTACATTTATGGTAAGTGTACACAACTGTACTTTCTCCAGTCACCCAGTTATTGAATTAATTCCACTTCAGCTGCTAGAGGCAGTATTGGGTAAACCCGGTAGAGACTATCACCCTCCAGACTGGCAGATTTAGTCTTCATCTCCCTTCTGCCAGCTTCAGGCTTGCTTTCAGGTGTCTAGATCTGAAAGACAAACTGCCCACCTCTGTGGTGGAGTGCCTGTTTTGTAGGCCCACCCATCAAAAGTGTCAGGTGAGACACTAGAAGGCCACATTTTGCCTCTGTGGCAGCATATTTTCTCCTCTCTGATCCCATCCATATTCCACCTACCATGCATGCTGTTCTGAACTCAGGTCAACACCAGCAACACAGCAGATGCTACATTCCTACCCAGGAAAAAGCCCTCATCCCCCTCACCATGAAGAGGTGAGTGGACACAACCCTTTCATTCTTCTCCCTCCCATCATGATCTGCTTCAGTGCCTCACCTCTAACTGAAGCTCAGTTGCTTGGATCTTAGGAAGGGCTCCTTCCCTCTGTACCAGGGAGCCTGGGAATCTGCATAACATTTGATTTGAAACATTCTCAAATGCCTTCTATCAGAGACTCACAGGGGAGTTCATAAAAGTTACCAGGAAGTGTGCAAGATGGGTACATCTTATGTAACCTTTCTGAATGCATAGCTAGCAAAAGCAATGTGGTAGGACTGTCTATGTATTACCATAGGTTCATAGGTAGGTTTTGAAGAGTGTTAACGAGGAGCTCTGCCTAATGTAGATTGGAATCTTGTTCCAAAGCATGGGAAGTCTCTGGGACAGGAATCTATCCCTCCAGCATGTCCTATTTCTTGTTGTGGTGAGGTTTAGATCCCTAGAGCATGTGGCTCGAGGGGATAAGATTTTCTTTAGGTGGAGCATGTCCATCAATTCTGGGTTGGACATGGCCTTGTATGTCAGGCAGAGATCACCTCTGAATAGGCGGTATGCAACCCGAGTACAGCTGGAGTTTCTTCAGTCGAGCTGCATAGGGCATTTGTTTGAGGCTAGTGATCCTCTTGGTGAGGTACGTCTGTGGCCTTTCCAGCTGTTGCAGGTGTCTTGTAAGGTATATCCCAAATGGGGTGTTGTACTTTATGATGGGTCTGATGAGTGATGAGTAGAGAGGCACAATGACCTCTTTTGATCTGGATGCAAACCCTTTTGTGATTAGGTGGGCCACATAGAAGGATTTTCTAACCACTTTGGCAATGTGATTATCAAAGGTGAGATTACTATCTACATTGGGTCCCCAGATCTCTTATTACATCTTCCGTATTTAGGGACTACCACTTTGTTTTTTCCAAAGGGGATGACTATACACTTTTTGGCATTTAGCTTGAGGCCATGATTTTGACACCAGGTATCCGTCTCAGTGCGACCCTTTTGGAGGATGTCTATGTCAGCTGGAGAGTCAATTATAGCCCCTAGTTTGCAGTTGTCTGTGAACTTGGTCAGCCATAGTCCTCCTGTGCTTGCCTGTACCTCTGAGAAGTATATGCCAAACAGGAGGGGTCCTAGGACTGAGCCCTGGGGAACACCACTTGTAACCAGTTTAGAGTCGGACCTAGCTCCCACAACTCTCCATGTGGGTTCTGTCCGTGAGCCAGTTGGCAACCCATCTTGTGATGTAGGGGTTTATGTTCAGGCTGGTGAGCTTGTCTATAATACCAGAATGGGGGATGGTGTTGAAGGCCTTAGCAAGGTCTAGGTAGGCTGTGTGTACCACCTTTCCCTCGTCTATAGCCTTGGTAACTGTCTCAAAGAAGTCCACCAGGTTTAGGAGGCATGATCTTCCCTTAACAAAGCTGAACTGGGTAGGGTCCAGTGTTTGGAGGTTCCCAATGTCTCCGTTAATGAGTTCCATGATGATGCGCTCCATAGCCTTGCAGACCAAGCTAGTCAGGCTTATAGGGCGACAGTTCCCAGAGTCTGTGTTGGCTCCCCCTTTGTGGAGCAGAATAACTGTTGCTGTGCTCCACTCTATCGGTACGTAGCCTGTGGAGAAGCTGAGTTTGAACAGCGTGTTTAGGTGAGGGGTTAGTTCATCTTTGAGCTCGTGTAGGAAGCAGCCTGGGACACCATCCAGTCCCATTGATGCTGTGTTTTTGTCTTTGGAGAGGGCTGTTTTAACCTGAGTGTCTGTGATTTCAGGGACTCTACATTCTTCTGGTATGGTTGTGGCCCCTTTTGGGAGTGAGGGGGGGGTGAAGTTTGCGCTGAACCTGTCTGCTTGTCTGCCAGGATGTTGACAATATCAGTCAGTTCAGTGTATTTTGTGCCATTCTGCACTAACTCTGAGCAGATCTGAGCATTGCCACTTAGATTCTTGACATAGCTAAAGAATGCCTTGTGGTTATCTTTGGAGTCCTGCAATTTTTCTTTCAAAGCTCGCCTTGGATGATTTTATGAGGGATCGTAGTTTCTTGCTGAAACTGATCAGGGATGTCTTCCCTTCTTGGGATTTTACTCTTTTCTGTACTAGTTTCCTCCTTCTGTTGTATAGCTTGTTTATGGCAGGAGTTCACCAGACTGGTTTCCTTTTCTTGTAGGAGTGAGTCTTGGTTTTGCTTGGGATGGCACGATCCATGCATTCTTGTAGGTGCCCGTAGAATGCATTAGTAAAGGATTTTGCAGCTTGGGCAGCGTTATCCTTCAGCATGAGGGCTTTGAAACTTTCCACCTCGGTCTTAAGTAATGTGAAGTTTGCTTTTGAAAAGTTTTTCACAGTGGTTTCCTTGTCCGGGGGTGGGGGTGGAATGTGGATATCCAAAGTGATTTGTTTATGGTCAGATCTAGCCAGTGAGGGGTTGACCTCTGGTGTGGAACACCAGTCGCCCATGTTGGTGATGACCAGGTCAAATATGTTGTCACCTCTGGTGGGAGTGTTGACCAGCTGAACCAGGGCTTTTGAGTTTATAAATTCTAGGAATTGTTGGTCAAGGGAGTTAGTACTTGAGTAGTTCTCCCAGTTAATGTTTGGGTTATTGAAATCACCCAATATTAGGGTCTTTGGTAGGACCTATATGTTTCACAGTGTTTCCAGAAATGCGGAATGGGGTCCTGAGACATGGCGGGTGATCTGTAGCAAGCTACAATTTGAATTGCAGTTTTACCCCTTGTTAGTTGCACGTGGATGATCTCTGAAACTTTGTGCTGTGCCACTAACCTGGAGGTGTGGGAATCTTTGATGAATATGGATATGCCCCCGCCTTTTGTATTTCGGTTTGGGTTTTGTGGCCAAAATGTATGGTATGAGTTGTAGCCTGGTAGTGCTGGGGTGCTCTCTGCACCTTAAACCAGGTTTCTGTTACTCCACATATATCGATTTTCTCCATACTGAGGAGTGCCTTGAGTGCGTGCATTTTGATGTTTAGACTTCTGGTATTGAGTAGTATTACCCTCAGTTTTTTGTTACTTGTGCTATTTATGGTGGTGGGTTTGTCTTTTGAGCCTTGCCTAAAAAAGGCACTATGAGGGTGGTAAGAGCCTTGGCCAGTATTCGAAAGCCTAAGAGTGACAGGTGCAAGCCATCTCTAGCAAAGCAGCGTGGCTTGTCGAGCATGTCATCACAGGCGGACAGACACTGGATCCCCTTTGAATGACACCAGAAACTTAGCCAGTTGTTGAAATCGAGAATTATTTCTTTATACCGTGGTATCATTCTTGGTGATGGCAGGATGCTACTCAGGGTCAGGGTCATACCGGCCTGGGCTACGTGATCAAAGAGCTCTTCCATGTCCCTTTTCATGTAGTCCAGGGAGGTACGGCTCAGGTCATTCACACTAACATGGACAATGACAAAGTCATATTTGTACTTGTTCTGGACTGACCTGAATGCTTGTGTTATTTGGCGGTTCCTAGCACCTGACAGGCAGCTAACAGTAACCGTCTCATTATTCAGCCTAGTGAGTGGGACGTCAGTGTGCCTGACTGCAGAGTCACCTATTACTAGTATGTTGGGTATGTTATTTTGCCTTGAGGGCTGTGATTGCATGGCACACTAGTTTTGTGAAGTATGTGTTTCATGGTTTGTGTTGGAGGGGGGTGAAGGTTGCTTGGTTCTTTGCTTTGGAGGTCTCTGTTGGTTTTGCGGATTTTTATTTAGAGCCTCTGAGTATGTTTTCATATATTTATGTGTGTTTTTTTGCCTGTGTTGGTTTAATGGGTCTATGTGAGACTGGTGGTGTGATGCAGGTATTTCCCTTCTCCTTTTGACTGTCTGATCCAGTCTTGGGTTGAGAGAGCTTAGCCTCCGGTTTGACTGTATAATTGCATCTCTCGCATGTATTAGTGTTTGGTGGTAGGAGGAGAGGGTTGTCTGTGTACATGAGGCAGTTGTAACATTGCCTCAAAATGCCCAGATTCACCAGTTGGACTGGAGAATATACCCTTTGGACATGCCTGGATAGGTGCAGTGAACTGTTTTACTGATTTGCTGGTAAGGTCAAATAGAGAGCCTTGTCCTTCTGTACAGTACAGGAGGGTCTAGTGCGTCTAGTGCTAGGGTTTATAAGTGCTTGCTATAAGTTTTGAGCAAGTGCCGGGCTGAGAAATGAATGGTTTGAGTGCTTAAGTTGACGTTTGTCTAGTTCCAAGGGAAAAATTGAGGAGGAGACTTTGTGGATCCGGGAACAGTTTTACCCTAGCTAACCAGCGCTGCCCGGCACCCAAAACCAGGCAAATACAGTATTTATAGCAGGGAAATGAAAGAGATAGAAATTAGCCCATAATGGCCAATAAACTACTAATTTCTGGGCTGAAACCACTCCTCCAGGGACAGATAGGCTGCTCAAAGTTCCCCTCTCTCACAGGTGAACAGAGAAACTTCCTTCTATTCAAGTAAGGTATGGGCAAACACAGAGATTTGTAACACAGCCCTGAGTTCATAACCTGAAAACTTGACTATACTAGCTTAGAAAGGTGGGAAACAAGTATATATATATATATATATATATATATATATATATATATAATGTGTGTGTGTATTTTTTTTTCAGAAAATAAAGCAGATACAATCAATCAGACAAACACTTTAAATGCACAGAAAAGGATACTTATTATTATATATCGCAGATCAGAGTTGTAGTCAATGCCCCAGTAATAAAGTAGGAAGAAACACAAATACAGTAAAAGCAGATGAATAAAGTGCATATGTGTGTGTGTGTGTGTGTGTGTGTGTGTGTGTGTGTGTGTGTGTGTATGTATGTATATAAATATATATATATATATATATATATATATATATATATATATATATATAGAAGGCAGCCACGGTGGTGCAGCGGTTAGCGTTGTTGCCTCACAGCAAGAAGTTCTCTGGTTCAATCCTCGGCTGGGGTGCCTTCTGTGCGGAGTCTGCATGTCCTCCCTGTGGTTGCATGGGTTTCCTCCCATATCCCAAAGACATGCTGTAGGTGGATTGGACACTCTAAATTGGCCCTAGGTTTGAGTGTGTGCATGTGTGTGCCTTCTGTGGAAGGTCGGGCGCCAGGCTGGCAACTCAACACTGTAAAACTGCACTGCCAATCATGAGCGGACAGGTAATCCGCTGTGGCGACCCCTAACCGGGAAAAGCTGAAAGAAGAAGAAGATATAAATATATATATATATATATATATATATATATATATATATATATATATATATATATAAAATAATAGAACTGATTTAAACAAGTTACCCAATTAACCAGAAAAAAAAAACTGAGCCCTGTTCCAGCAGTCTTCAGTCAGACAAGTTCTAACGGCACACTCCTGCTACTAGGGTGCAGGGGAACCTTCTCCAAAAAAAGATGGCCTGGATCAGTGCTCAAGTTATACAAACAAAGCTAGATTCAGCAGGCCTGAATGTGGTCTATTCTGCAGCAACAAGGCGCACCAATTTCAGAAAGAAACAGTTCAAATAAGCAGGCACAATAAGCCTGTGACCAGAAATTCCCAGCTCAGAAGGGCAGAATCCAGCCTCTCCTCCTACAAGAGTGCAGACCACAACCTTCTTAATGTAGAATAACTGGCCTGAAGCCCAAGTGCTTAAGTCAGAACTAATACACTTTTAGAATAGCAGGCACTGGGCCTTCAGTCAGCAATTCCCAGCTTAGAAGGATGTAAGCTACCTGTCCTGCCACAACAGTGCAGATCACAAACCTTCTTAATGTAAAACAACCGGTATGAAGCCCAAGTGCTTAAACCAAAAGACTTAGAATAACAGTTACAATTTAATCAGGCTACTACTAAGCAGTAATAAATGCAGCAGAATAAATAAAATTGTGTACTTTTAAGAAAAGCAAAATAAAGTAGGAGGAAACACAAATACAGTAAAAGCAGATCAATAAAGTGAAATTTATTTTTTTTTTACGTGCAAGGAGAGAGGAAGGAAGAATCTAAGTGGTTTGGCCTTCTCAAATCTTCTCTCTGTATCAAGTCGAGTGAACACTAGACTCAGAATATGATCCCACTGTACTCGGTTAAATGAGCAAATGAGATGGACCCAGGAGGAGTGTTCTAATACAGACTTACAGGAGGGGCAGGCAATTCCAGAGCCACCAACACTAATACCAACACAGGAACAGGGAGGGTGAGTGGGGAACTAACTGCAGAGAGATACACAAAGCACACTGTTCAATGAAACACAGAATTAGGAAACAGAAAAAAATGAAAATACAGTACTTTTAAAACTGCAAGTTTGTACTTAACAGAAGACTAAAATACACTGCTGCAAGTTCAGCTTCTCATGCAGATGTTTGTAGCCAAGCAAGTCTCTCAGAAGTTGCGAGCTGTACATATTGAGTGCCTTTTGTTTTTGATAGATAGATGTATTAATTAGCTGGTTAAGATAGCAGTGTATTTTCTTTAAACAAGAAATATCTTTATTAAATTATCATGTATGACATAGGCCATGTTACATTTATATAAATGAAAATAAGCCATAGCGACACAATCTCAGTTGCAAACATTATACATTCCAAACCATATTGACACAGCTGTAGCTGCAGACATTATACATCACTTTTAACATATCCAGTAATTTTTAGTCAACCATTGCACAGTTCTTTCAAATCCTGCCTTCTTTTTAAACCTTGTTCCTTCTCTGTATGTAATGATCCCACATTTCCCATTTTTTTGTATGTAATTTGCTCCTACCCTTTTGTAAAGATCACAGTTCAGTTGTTTTATCTCTGCTACTAGTGCCTTCTGTGTGTCCTCCCCGCAGTTGGGTAGCGTTCGAAAGACATGCGTGCCTTCGTTGAAGGTTGGGCGTTGAGCTGGCACCTCGGCATTTCGTAAAAATCTACTGCCAATCATTAGCGGACCAGAGTTTCGCTGTGGTGACCCCTTACCAGGAAAAAGCTGAAAGACAAACAACAACAACTATCTTTGCTACTTCTAGTAAAGTTGGTTTACACTTTGATTTCCATTTTCTCTTAATTGCTTTTTTAGCAGTCATCATAATTAGGCTTAGCAAGGCCTTACTATGTCCAGGCAATTCCAAGTCTGTAGCATAGCTCAACAAAATCATTTCCTAGTTACTCCAATTTGCTCACCAAGCATCTCTGACAGAGCAGTTTGCAAGGAATCTTTAAAGTCTGCCAACTCATTACACTTCCAGAAAATGTGTTCCCAGTTAGCTCTTTCTTCTCCATCACACCTCCAACATTTGCTGTTTACCTGACGAAAAAATCTTTGAAGTCTGCTTGGGGTATAAAAATATCTATGTAAACACTTCCAGGCAAAGATTCTAAATCTTCTAGATTTTGTTGCATATTTGGGAGACATACATATATTTCCCCATTATTTCTTTGTGAATTTATTTATTTTATTTATTTTATATTTGATTACTGGGTTGATCTGACTGGGCAATCAGGTGCCCGTTTTCAGCAGAGACCCGGGGGAGAAAAGCTCCACATTCATGACAATCATAAAAATACAAAAGCTGCACATATATGATAAAAATACAAAAGTCAAAGATGAGTAGAAATTAATAAAGCAAATAACAGTATATCATAGTGTAGTATGATGAGACATTGCAGAATTGTGCAATATATATAGTGTACAGTAATAAAACAGAAAACATAATGTGTTTGAGTAAGAAAGTGCAGTAATAATATATACAGTTATATACATACATTTAAAAGTACAATTCGTTATAGTACTTTTTTTTCTCAGTTTCACCTTTGAGTAGTGCCAGAGGAAGATTTATCTGAATGGTGGTAATAGGACTAGCTGTGGTCAGTACAGGTACATTGCCAGATGAGATTGAAGTGGGCTTTTAATTGGGTTTTAAAGATGGGACTGGTGTTGTTCAATCTGATATCTGTTGGAAGAGAATTCCAGATTTTAGCAACTGTGTAAGAGTAGATGGATTCACCAGAAATGTGTCTACACTTAGCTACTTCAAGAAGAGCTTTGTTTGTGGATCTTAGTTGGGGAACAGAATTGTGAAAGTTGAATTGCTTATCTAGTCTCTCTTCCCAATCCTTCCTAACTACCTCTGATTGATTCTTATGGTTGTCATGCAATATTTTTTCTGCTCTACTAATTATTCCCTTCTTAATGGCAACTTCTGTTCTAGATTCTACTAAAAACTCTACCAGTGCTGGTCTGTCATTTAGGACCTCCCTATTTCTTTCTCTTAACTTACACTCTATCAATCCTTGATATAGGTTCATAGGTTGGTACTAGGCTATCAGCCCTAGGGCCTATACAAGCCTAGCCATAACAATTCCCTGGATATTTCTTCCCACAATACTTACTTCCCTGGACCCCTGTCTAGCAGGGTGACTGATGTGATCCCTGGGGTGAATTTCCTATCTCCCATCCAATCGTCAAGGTTCCTTTTGAAGGCGCGCTACTTGACATGTATGGGCAGTCTATCCCAGAGTATGGGGAGTCTCTGGGTCAGGAACCTATCCCTCCAGCATGTTTTGTTCATTGTGATGACAAGTTTTAGATCCCTGGAACGTGTGGCTCTGAGGGACTGGGATTTATTTAAGTGGAGCATGTCAAACAGCTCAGGGTTTGACATGGCCTTGTATGTTAAGCAGAGATCGCCTTTGAGTAGGTGATAGGCCACGGAGTATAGCTGGAGTTTTTTTAGACAGTCAGCATAGGCCATCTGCTTTAGGCCTGTGATTCTTTTAGTGAGGTATTTCTGTGGCCTTTCCAGCTGTTGCAGATGTCTTGTGAAGTACATACCAAATGGGGCATTGTACTCTATAATGGGTCTAATGAGGGATGAGTACAGTGGGACAATGACCTCCTTTTTTCTGGATGAAAAGCCCTTAGTGATGAGGTGTGCCACATAGAAGGATTTCTTGACTGTTGTGGCAATGTGGTTATCGAAGGTGAGACCACTGTCCACCTGTGTCCCTAAGTCTGTCATCACACTTTCGGTGTTTAGTTCACTGCCATCTATGTGGTAATTCATGGATACATGTTTTTTCCCAAAGGGGATAACTATATATTTCTTGGCATTGAGCTTGAGCCCATGGCTCTGGCACCAAGCATCTATTTCTGTAAGGCCCATTTGTAGAATATCCACATCATTTGGGGATTCAATAATGGCTCCCAGTTTGCAGTCATCTGCAAACTTTGTTAGACAAGAGTCCTTTAGTGTTGGTCTGTACTTCACAGAAGTAGATGCCAAGCAACAGTGGTTCCAGGACTGAACCTTGAGGTACTCAACTTGTATGGAAGGCAATCTCTTGCCTGCAGTCCAGATAAGTTCTTGGCATCTTTCCATTCTTTTACCTTTCCACTTCTAGTTATTTGCTCCCAGTATCTTGGTTCCTTTGCCAGTTTTCTCCAATATATTCCCTCCCCCTCTTGCCTTTTGTTTGTATCCCTAATTGCAGTCATCTCTATTGGCAGAATCTCTTTTCTCCATTTCCATGTTAGTTTAGTTCTTGGAAGACCTTCTGCTACTTTGTGAATATAATATTCTGTAGGATTATTGTTCTCCTTAAAGATCTGAATCCAAAATCCCAGTCTCTCCTTGTTACTTCAGCTTTCTCCCATTTCATCATCATCTCTTTCCACTTTTAATTATAGTTTTCTGCTTGTGCTGTCTGTAGGAGCCTTAATTGTATTGCTCTGAAATACCCCTTCAGGTTGGGTAATCCCAATCCACCCTATTCTATTGGGAGAATAAGCTTATCCCATTTGACTCTTGCTGTATTCCCCTCTTAGATAAAATCCTTCAGCTCTTTATTAATTACTATCCACAAACTCTCTGGTTGATAAAAATATGCCTGACTAGTGTATAAAACTAAAGGGACTAAAAACATTTAAACTGCTTGGATCTTATTATCGATATCCATATAACAGAGCTGCCATTTTCTCAGTTTTTGTATTGTCTTTTGTTTAGTCTCTTCCCACATATCCTTAGCTGCCACACCAGTATCATTTTTAATCCATACTCTTAAATACTTTATTTTATTATGCCCCCATAACTATGGATATTGCTGAACCAGTTTGTATGTGGGTACATAATTTACCGCTATTGCTTTTGTTTTAGCTTAATTAATTTTGTATCCTGAAAAGGTCTGCAACTGTCTCAGTATGTTCCACAACACTGTAATGTCCTTTTTCTGATTTTGTCAGGTATAAAATAATGTCATCTGCAAACAGAGACAGTTTTTCTTGACTACCATACCAATTATATCCTTCAATTTCTGAGTCCCTTATTTTCTTTGCCAGTGGATGTTCTTCGTGTTTCACTATTGCAGTCATCACACTTGGGTTATCTGCCTGCAGGTAGCCATCAATTGGCCCGAATACCAGAGACTTAGTATTTCTGCGACGGTTGCTGTTACTCCAGGACTAATGTCAGGATGTCAGGGGTATAAAAACAGGCAGCCGACGCCATTACATCAGTCTTTCTTGCCAAGGAGCCCAAAGCAGAAGCAGTTCGCAAGTGCCGGTTGGCCGCTACCTGAATTTTCGTTTTCAAATTGAATAATCCTGAAGTCTTCTAAAGCTAAGTGCCCCATTGGGGATCCTTTTTCCTTGCTCTAACCAATGTCAGAAAAAGTTAACAATTGTCTTGCCTGTGGAAAGCAAATACCTCACAGAGATTTTCATTCTTACTGCATCACCTGTTTAGACCCAGACCACGGCGTGCCTCGCTGTCAGTTTTGTGCCTTAACACCCGAACCATTTGTCATTGGGCTCTTTGTTGCTAAATTCTTTCACTCTCAATCTCTGTATTCTGAAATGGCTTTGGTAAGTCCTCCGACTACCGATTTTCCAAAAAAAAGTAAGGATAAAGACAGAGACAGACCGCATAGGTCCAAAACTGCCAAAGATGTTTCCGTTAAGCTAGTCGCCAGTCCACCGGTACTCAGAGAGGCACCTTTGCAGCCCCTGATGCTCGCTTCAGTGGATTCGCAGGCCTCTGCTGAGACTTATTCGGAGTCCGGTATGCCGCGAGATGCTCCTACGACCATGGAACCTGCGGATGTCTCTACATTGGATGGGTCTGGAGCCGCTGTGCAGGCACTGGCTTCTGAGGCAGTTCTTTGCTCTACCAGTGTTCGAATAAAACTGAAGACTTCATGTCTAAACAAAACTACCCAGTTTCTTAGGCCCAGAGGGCGCACTACACCTAGAAAACCGATGACCAAAGTGCATGCTCAGGCTCCCATGCCACAAAAACAAATGCTTAGAATGGCTGAAGACCTTATTACGCTGATTAGGGGAAGTCAGCCTTCCCCTGCCACGAGACAAAGAATCCAGTCCCCTTCAGGTTCTACAGACCAGGAGTCCAATGTCTCTGAGTTTCCTGATTATGAAGACATGCCCTTATCCGCCTATGAGGATTCAGATGCAGAGGAATCCATTCCCTCTGCCTCCCCTCCAGAGGATTTTTCTTTTGGTGAAATCTTGCATACTTTAAAAGAGCATTTCCATTGGGAAAGCCAAGACTATCCTCAGTCCAAAAAGAGACTCAGAGAAATTTTAGAGTTGCCTCAGCTATACCCCCCAGTCCTGGATGTTGCGGATGATGTTTTTCTGGAATCCAGTCTTACTCCTGACACTTTTACCTCCTGCTCCTAGGAAACCATATACATACTACAGAGTACCTGATACTCACAAGTTTCTTTTCAAGAATCCTACTGCTGACCCAGAGATCATTTCTCAGGGGCCTAAAGATATCAAGGCTACTACAGCCAAGAATCCCACCCCTTCAGACAGGGATTCCAGAGCTTTGGACAGATGGGGTAAGAAGGTATATATCTCTGCAACTCTTGCTATTAGAACATTGAATTGCCAGTTTCACATACTGAAGTACCAGCAACATTTTATGGAACTCATTAAACAAAAAGTGGTAACTTTTCCAGACTGTGCAGAAAATAAAGAACTGCAGGAGCTTATGCACTCTGCAAACCAAGTCAGTAAACATACTTTGCAGTGTGGCTTTGATGCCCTAGAAGCATCTTGTAGGGCAGCAGTCACTGGCTCTGTACTGAGAAGGCATGCTTGGCTGAAGGAGTAGACCTTGCCAGACCATGTCAAATCAAAACATCTAGACGCTCCTTTGAATAAGGACTGTTTGTTTGGCACCAAAGCAGAAGAGGTTCTTAAAAAGATGGAAGAAAAAGCTAAATCTGTGCAGACTGTTGCAGAATTCTTACAAGTGCAACACCCTATATTCAGTAGGCATTGTCCATCAAAACACTGGTCCTTTCCAGCCCCCTCTAGGCCTTCTCTAACAAGACCCAGGAGAAACAGACCATCCAGACTACAGTCTCAGGGTATGCAAAGATCTAAACAATAGAGTGCCCCCACCCCTAAAGCAGGGAGTGGTAAGCCACCTCCTTACGGAAAAAGTTCACAATGACTTCTTCACTCCACTTCCCAGCCCTGCCGAATTGCATGTGCCCCTAGGAGGAAAACTTGCCCTTCATGCAAAAAACTGGATGTCCATCACCCAGGACCGATGGGTACTCAACATTGTATCCCAAGGGTACAAATTTTATTTCCATTCACTGTCAACCCCAAGTGGATTTCCAGACCTTCCTCGAAACCAGGGCAGAGGCTCAAAACTAAGTACTTTCCCTGCTCAATATCAGAGCTATTCAGCCTGTTCCAGTGGAACAGAGGGGTCAAGGATTCTACTCCAGACTCTTTCTGTTACCCAGGAAAGAGGGCTCTTGGCGCCCAATCTTGGAACTTTCAATTCTCAACACTTTCCTGGTGGTACCAAAATTCAAAATGGTTACCCTGCAACAGCTTCTTCCTATGCCTGGTTAGTCACCCTAGACTTAAAAGACACCTATCTGCACATCCCCATAAGGGAGTCATGCAGGAAGTATCTACATTCCAGGGCAGGATCTATGCATTATCAGTTCTCCGCACTTCCCTTTGGCTTATCTACTGCGTCCAGGGTATTCACAAAATGCCTGGCTCCAGCCATTGCATACTGCAGGCAGAGAAATATCCAAATTTACCCATACTTGGACGACTGCCTGATTCAGGTGGACAGTTAGGAATTGCTGCTGCAGCACCTGGCATTTGTAAAAAATCTTCTCACTTCCTTGGGGTACACCATCAAATAAAAGAAACCACAACTGGTATCCAGTCAAAAGATTGTATTCCTGGGAGCAAGCTTAGACACAACTTCCCAGATGGCAATCCTCACTTCAGAAAAGCAAGTCTATCTGACAGACTACTTCAAAAAAAAAAAAAATGGCCACCAGAACCCAGCTATCTGCAAGAAAAATACTGCAAGCCCTAGGGTTCATAACCTCATGTATACTGCTAATTCCATATGCAAGACTGCATATGAGGAAACTTCAAGTGGTACTTAAAAAGTCATTCCTATCATTCCCTGTCTAAGGACAGAGTTCCTTTGGTAGGCAGAAGCATGCAACCGCAACAAGGGACTGCCATTTACTCAATCCCACGCCGACCAGACCCTGACCACAGATGCATCAGACTATGCCTGGGGGGCTCACATGGCTGGCAAATGTATTCAAGGCCACTGGAGCCCAAGTCAAATTCATCTGCACATCAAACAAAAAGAGATGCTAGCTGTACAGAATGCCCTGACAGCTTTCAGGTCCCTACTCTTTCAGGGACAACTGCTAATAAAAACAGACAACAACACATTTATGTGCTACATCAACAAGCAGGGGGAACCCATTCCTACCCACTCTGCCGGCTAGCCATGGCCCTGTAGAACACGGCCTTGGATATACAAGTCCATCTACAAGCTCAATTCCTGCCAGGCAAACAAAACTCACTGGTAGATGTAAGCAGAAATCTCCTAGACCCACATGAGTGGAATTGGAGCCCAGCACCTTCAACCTTCTGATTCAGAAATGAAGGACCCCAGAGGTGGATCTCTTTGCCTCCCCCTACAACCACCAGCTCAGCAAATTCTGCACCAGGAATCTTCACAGCAGGGCCTGGAAAGTGGATGCCCTATCTTTTCAATGGGAAAAGCTCCCAATCTATGCCTTTCCCCCTCTGCCCCTTCTCTCAAGAGTATTACTCAAGATAAAAACAAGACAGGCCAAGGACAATTCTGATTGCCCTGGACTAGCCATGTCAGCACTGTTACCCACTCCTGTGCAGTTTGACAACAGTGCCACCCCGGCACCTACACCAGACCCCAACCCTGCTCTCTCAGCAGGAGGGACAGATTTTGCATCCACAGCTACAAACCCTAAATCTTGCAGCCTGGCTTATTCCTTGAATTCCCCACCAGCAACCCTAAGCAGACAGGTGCTGGACATTATCCTTGAAGCCAGAAGGCCCAGTACAAGGAAATCCTATGCTGATAAGTGGAAAAGATATTGATCTGATGTAAATCTTTGTTCATTCATTACAGATAAGACCTCGGTTCTGTCCTCGGAACAGATACGGCCGTTTCCCAGCTCACACAAGCCAAAAACTCTCTGCTAAAAACCTACCCACAGTGCCCCTCTTCTAGATACTCCAGATCTCATTTGCCACGTTCCTAGTCAGACGTGTTAGCCATCTCCCTCAAAGCTAAGTAGTAAATTGTTGTTTTTATGACAGTTTTCTTCAAAATCACTAAATTTTAGTCAAGTTAGCCTGTTCTCACTGTCGCCTATAACCTAAGCCTATTTCCTACCCTTTTCTTTGGTAATTTAATTTTTTACCCTTTTTGGTACTGTCTCTCTCCTGTCTTTGACAGACCTTCCCTTTTTACTAGTGGTATTCCTTAACATAACATCACTGGTATTTTCTTCCTTATTTTTTCTATAGGATAGCATTGTTTCCTTACCATGTCAGATGAAGCTAAGTTGGATTTTAAACAGTGTGACAAGTGTGGACATAAGATGCCTAACTCAGATACACATGTCTGTTGTGCCTATTGTTTGGGCGTGGATCATATTAAAGCTGATTGTGACATTTGTGCTAGTTTTAGTAATCGGACACTAGCAGAACATAAGAATAAACTTATTTTAAAAGGTTTACTCAAGACACCTTTTTCGGAGGCTCTGTCTGGGTCGGAGGTCTCATCCCCTCCTAAGACCAAAAAATATAAGGAAAAATGGAGTCACTTGGTTCCTGCATCAAGGTCAGTTATGGAACCGAGTCGGCTCCGTGCTTTGCCGGCACCCTCGGCGCCTCTTCGGCACCAGGCTCTGTGTCTTCTCCCTCAGTGCCGACCATGATATTAACTCCTTTTTCGGTTCCAACCATGGCACCACTGACTTTGGTGCTTTCCTTGGTTCCCACATTGGCTCCGATGACTGCACACACCTCAGCACCATCCCCGTCCATGGGCTCCAATGACTGTACATGACATGGCACCATCCCCGACCACTGTGCCGACAGTTTCTTCGGCTCCATTGGCTCTAAAATTTGAATACCTGCCAAGGACAAGATATTCTCCAACTTACGACCCTTTTTTGGGGCAGAGGTTTAGCCCCTATCTAGAAAGACCAGATTCCCCTTCAGCAGCCTCCTTTAGATCCACTAGGAGTTTTTCTGAACTAGACCTAGTGCGGGTTGTGGGCCAGCTTCTGGCAGCTAGGGGATTGCCATTCCAGCTAGACCTTCTGTCCTTCATGGCTTGGAATCTTTTACCTCATCCTCCCCTGCTTATCCTCCTCCAGCATCCACACTGCTCCTGGTACCGATGTCCACTTTGGTACATACTGTCTCAGCTCCAACAGCAGTGTTTCCCCTGTCGGCAGCGACCACCTTTGCTGCATCAGCTCAGATGGAGCCGATGCTTTCTCGGAGCGGTGGTTGGACCATCCCATACCTTGGTACCTAATCCGGCACCTATTTTCTCACTGGAACCATCTATGTCCACGGTTTCAATGGCTTCCAGTTCACTCGGAACCCCTCAACTACAGGTGGGCTCAAGTGGGCCTGCAGTACAGGTGATGGAAAGGGTCCTTCTTTCCGAAGGCTCACAGTCAGCACCTACAACATCAGTATCAGAAACCTCCCCTAGCATGCACCTCCCCCTACCGGCTATGTCGGGTCCCCGGGCATGAGAGTCACAAGAACCTCCTGTGAAGGGAACCCCTTCTCCAGAGTCCTCCTCAGAAGATCCCACTGGAGAGCCACCCTGAAAGAAACAGTGCAAGAGGAAGCACCTTGACTCCCTGGAGGAATCTATCACAGAAGACACTGATTGTGATGAAGGGGAAGAGTCTCCACATTCTCCCCCAGATGACGTTTCATTCGGAGACATTCTCGAAATCCTCAAACAGTGGGGGGAATGGAAGTCCTCTAACCACTCTTCTGTGGAGTCGATGTTCTGCAAGCCTTCCGTGCCCAGCCATCTACTTCCTGGGTGACCCCACCAGCAGATGATCTTGTTAAACTAATTGTGCAGCATGCCTGGAAGGCCCCAGACAATGTAGAACCTGTCCCCCGGAGGCCAGACAAAATTTTATCTACAACTGAAGACCAGCCCTACTGGTCCAAGCAGCTGGCAGTTGATTCTATGGTCGTGGTGGCGGCCACCAAGAGGGAACTGGCAGAAGATAGTTCCACTGTCCATCCTCCAAACAGGGAGTCCTGGACCATGGACAGACTAGGGAAGCGGACCTATGCTTCAGCATCCTTCGCCATTCAGTCGCTGAATTATCTGGCACACTTTACTCGCCTCCAAAGAGACCTAATTTCTGAAATGTCTTCCTCTTTGGTGGGGGTACTGCCTGATGAGGTGTGTGACACTATCGCCTTGCAGCTAGCTACCCTTGAATCCATCTCAAGCTCCTCGATGCATTTGATATCTCACACTACCGAGGGGGCAACTTGAGCTGCCACATCTGGTGTTGTCATGAGACGTGATGCTTGGATGCGATTGTGTGACTTCACAGACCCCTTTAAATCTTCCCTCATCAATGCACCTGTCGATGAATCTGCACTTTTTGGACCCAAGGTACGAGACACTTGCACGTAGTGGGAAAGATGGAAAGGCCTTGTCTGCTGTGGCCATACACTTTTCCAGCCCTTAGAGGTCCTACTCCAGGAAGCAGAAGGGAAGAAAGATATGGTTCAAGAAATCCCAAGGAACTTTTGTGATGCTCGTGGTGCACAAATCCCCCTGAGGCAGAGGGAGCAACTCATATGGAAGATGCCCCTTTCAGGGTAGAGGGTGTCCACGTAACCAGGGAGCCATTAATTCCTTCTCCGGCAGACCCTACCACCACTCCTGAGCAGCGGCCCGATTGCTTTCCTCTGGAAGCAGTCGGGGGTAATTTTTCTCTGCATCTACCAGCCTGGCATCTTATTACTACCGATGTCTGGGTGCAGAGAATTATATCCAGAGGCTACCAGATACCATTTGACTTAACTCCCCGACCCGTCAAATGAATCCCCGATGTACCACCCAATCAGAGGGAATTAGCAGCCTTAGAAATAGAAAAGCTGCTAAGAAAAAGAGTCATCCAACCAGTCCCGCCAGAACAGACAGGATCCGGGTTTTACTCGAGGTTCTTTTTAGTGCCAAAATAGACAGGGGACTGGAGAACAATCCTGGATCTCAGCCTACTGAACAAATTTATCAAACCTCAAAAATTCCAGATGGTCCATGTAAGGGACAATTAGATGTGCTCTATAGACCTACAGGATGCGTACTACCACATAAAGATGGATCACCTCTCCCGGAAGTTTCTCTGCTTCCAGCTGGGAGCCGATCACTACCAGTTCAGGGCACTGCCATTCGGTCTCTCGACAGCCCCCCCCCCCCCGAGTGTTCACCAAATGTATGGCAGTTGTGGTATCCCATCTTCGACTTCAAGGATTCCAGGTGTTTCCCTACCTAGACAACTGTCTCTTTACCACTCCGACCAGGAATCTTCTAGTCCACAGCCTCTCTTACACTCAAGGTCTCACTCTCCGTTTGCAGATTACAATCAACAAAGACAAATCTCATATTTCCCCAACGAACACTGGAATTTATTGGAGCGGTATTCGACACAACATCCTGTCAAGCTTTTCTCCTCCCTCAAAGGCTTTTGAAAGTAAGACCCCAAATTCAAGACCTTCTTCCTCACACATTTGTACCAGCACATCTTGTACTGCAACTCTTGGGCTCCATGTCAGCTGCCATTATGTTAGTACCACTGGCGAGACTGCACATGAGAATCCTGCAGTGGCTCCTTTCCGCACAATGGTCATTGTTAACCCACCCACTCAACCATATGATACGCCTTACAAACCATTGCAAGGAAGAAATGCTATGGTGGATGGAGCCGCAAAAGAATCTTTGGTGTCAACCATTCTGTCTTCCACAACCCACGGCCACGGTGACCATGGACGCTTCACTGTTAGGGTGGGGGGGCGTGGGGACATTTTTAGGGAAAGACTGTCCAAGGCACCTGGATCCCCATCAAGACCAACTTGCACATAAATGTCCTGGAACTGAGGGCAGTTTTCTTAGCATTGCAAGCGTTACATGCATCCCTACACTCGGGGACCATTGCAATTCAGTCAGACAACATGTCAGTCATCTGGTACATCAACAAGCAAGGCGGAACCAGATCTTACCCCCTGTGGCGGGAAGCCATGAGGATTTGGCACTGGGCAATAGCTTCCAATCGCTTTCTTATAGCAACGCACATTCCCAGGAGTTCCAACCTTATTGCGGACAATCTGAGCAGGAACATCCTGATGCCTCACAAGTGGTCCCTCAACCCTGTAGTAGCAGATCGGATCTTCCAACATTGGGGCAAGCCTTGCTGTGACCTGTTTGCTTTCCCTCAGAACTACAAATGCAGGAGCTATTTTGTCTTGATCTCCCCCTCAGGTAGAACCACAGAGGGACGCTGTAATGTGCGATTGGCCCCTGGGTCTTCTGTATGCCTTTCTCCCATTTCCCCTCATTTCAAAATTTCTCCAGAAAGATCAGAGGTTAAAAAGCAAAGTGATCCTCATTGCTCCCTACTGGCCACATCATATCTGGTTCCTGTTTCTATGGCCTCATCTGATTCACAGCCCATGGATCCTGGATCATTCCCAGGACCTGTTATCCCATCCTCAGTAATTGATTCATCCAAATCTGCACAGTCTCAAGCTCACAGCTTGGTTTCTCCACTTCCAATGATTGCCAGGCTGCCTGACATCCCATCTTCTGTTCGTGAAATTCTTTTGGCCTCACACAAACCTTCCACTAGAAAGGTTTATTCTAGTAAATGGACTAGGTTATCTATTTGGGCCAAAGACCAGAACTTAGACCCTTTCTCTATACCTATTCAGAAGATTCTACAATACCTGACTACTCTTCTACATGCAGGACCCTCAGCTTCAACGATCACTGTACATTTAGCAGCTATCGCCAGTTTTCATAATGGTCTTGATAATTCTTCAATTATGTCACACCACCTATGCAAGACCTTTTTGAAGGGAGTATTACATTTTAAAACTCCGGTCAGGCATCCCTTAGTTCCCAGGGACTTGACTCTGGTGCTTCCGTCTCTCACAGGTTCTCCCTTCGAGCCTTTTGATTTATGTGATTTGAAATTTTTGTCATGGAAAACCATACTTCTAGTAGCACTCACCTCAGCGAGAAGAATATCTGAGCTGCAGGCCTTGAGTGTCAAGTGTCCTTAATTGATCTTCCACATGGATAGGGTGTCCCTTCATAATTACCCTTCCTTCTTGCCCAAGGTCATTTCTGGCTTTTCCATTAACCAATCTATTGACCTGCTGGTTTTCTTCCCAAGGCATTCTAATAGAGGGGTGTATCTTTTGCACACCCTTGATGTGTACCAGCAGCTTCGTTGTTATTTGGACAGGACTAAATCTTTCAGGAAAACAGACCAATTGTTTGTGGCCTTTGCAGGACCCAGATTGGGTGAACCTGTTTCCAAAGTGACTTTATCATCTTGGCTTAAAAACGTCATTACCGTTATCTACCAACAGAATAAGCTACCCTTACCTTCCAGAATAAAGCCTATGATCTATGGCTATGTAGCCTTTCATTCCAGAGCCTTTATGGATGATATATGCACAGCAGCCGCTTGGGCAAGACCTCATACCTTCATATCTCATTACAAATTGGATTTGGCCTCCAGGGGATGAGCGTCTTTTGGTTCTATGGTGCTCAGGAATATCCTTCCTTAGGGCCACCCAGGACTCAAGTAGCTGGGGAATCGGTCCTATCTGTAAAGAATGAACAAAGATTTACAACATCAGATAAAGAAGTTATGTCTTACCATAACGTTTCATCTGTGTTGTAGATCTTTGTTCATTCATTACTTCCTGCCCTCCTTCCCACTGCCTGGATTCCTGGTGGACGTTAGGAACTCCTGGTTAAGGTATTTGCTCAGACAGAGCCTCCTACTATTTTTTTCTATTACTGCATCTTTTATCTAGGGTGGGCAAACTCGATCTGGAGTATCTAGGAGAGGGGCATTGTGGGTAGATTCTTAGCTGAGAATTTTTGGCTTACGCTAGCTGGCAAATGGCCGTATCAGTTCTGAGGACAGAACTGAGGTCCTATCTGTAATGAATGAACAAAGATCTACAACACAGGTGGAACATTATGGTAAGACATAACTTCTTTTTCCTGGATTCAGTCTAAAAAAGGGGACACAGCACTGCCCTCCTTATCTCTAATCCTGGATTACTTAGCAGAACTACTCCACAGAGGCCTATCCTTCTCCATTAAGATCCATGCCTCTGCCATCTCAGCTCATTACAACACTGAGCCACCTCTCTTCTGTCACGCTCTCATCAAACAGTTCCTGAGAGGGGCAAACAACTTAAGGCCATCAAGTAGAGCACCCACCCCTGTCTGGGACCTTAACCTTGTACTGGAAAAGCTCACCCCCCCTTTGAACTTGCTGCTTCAGCAGAGTTAAAATTCCTCTCTTGGAAAACAGCCTTGCTTCTAGCCATTACTTCAGCTAGAAGAGTGTCTGAGCTACAAACACTTATGGCTGTGGACCCCCTTGATTATTTTCCATGCTGACAGGGTTTCCATCAAAACTAACCCTTCCTTTATGCCTAAAGTGGTGTCCAGTGTGGCTCTCAACCAATCCATCCATTTGCCAACCTTCTTCCTTAATCCTCAAAATAAAGGGGAATGGATCCTGCACTCTTTGGACATGCACAGATAGCTCAGATTCTACCTTGATATGACTAGGCTCTTCAGAAAATCTGACCAGTTACTAGTCAGCTTTGCAACAGGGGCAGAGGGCAAGGCCATTTCAAAACAAACCATTTCCAAATGGTTAGCACACTTCATCCATTTCTGCTACAAGCACCATGGAAAGCCAACTCCTCAGGGAGTCAGAACACATTCCACTAGGGCTGCATCTACTACATCATTTCTCAGGGGAGTCCCTACCAGGGCATCCTGGAAGCTGCTACCTGGAGTTCTGTACACATCTTCACCAAGCATTACCACCTGCCTATCTTTTCCAAATCCAGGGCAGGTTTTGCTACAGCAGTCTTGCAAGGCCTGCTAACCAGCCCTAACTCTTCTTGACTGCCTCCACCCTTCCTCATCTTTGGGAATTCAGCCAAGTGTGATGACTGCAACAGTGAAACATGAAGAACATATTACACTTGTGTACACTTGCCATAAATGTAGATATTCGAGTGTATTCACTGTTGCAGTCCTGGTTTCCCTCCCTCCAGCCCCCTGTTTTTTTTCTATCTCTCTCCTCTCTATGACTATCACTATTGGTATTGGTATTTACTTTTTACTGGTGGTGTTTTCCCCACCATAACTTAGCTCCCTATTTGGGGGCTCCTGACATTTGGGGCAAGAAAAACTGATGTAATGGTGTCTGCTGCCTGTTTTTATACCCCTGACGACCTGACATCAACTGACGCATAAATACTAAGTCTCTGGTATTCGGGCCAACTGAGGGCTACCTGCAGGCAGATAAC
Organism: Protopterus annectens; assembly: GCF_019279795.1. Classification (NCBI taxonomy): domain Eukaryota; kingdom Metazoa; phylum Chordata; order Ceratodontiformes; family Protopteridae; genus Protopterus; species Protopterus annectens. Next base: position 1,060,248,521 of record NC_056732.1, read on the forward strand.
CCAAGTGTGATGACTGCAACAATGAATACACTCGAACATCAACATTTATGGTAAGTGTACACAACTGTACTTTCTAAATATAATGCAAATAGCAAAGGGGAGAGAGGACACCCCTGCCTGGTTCTTCTGCTCATGCAGAGGTTATCAGAGAAGACCTCACCCACTTTAATTTTCACCTCTGATCCTTCATATCCTCCTAATCAACCTTATAATTTTATCAGGGAATGCAAATGTTTCCATTGTTTTGCTCATAAGATCCCAACTTACTGTGTCAAATGTTTTCCCTGCATCAATACCCACCAGCAACAGTGGTATTTTCTTACATTTTGCTTCCCTCTGGATTATCATTGCTCTGTTTATGCTGTCAGATGTTGCCTCCCTTTCACAAAACCACATTGATCCATATCTATCAATTTTGGCATCATTTTTTGCCATTATATGCATAAACACTTTATAGTCATGATTTAATGTTGGTACTTCTCCTCCTCTTAAAATACTTTTAAACAAAACCTTCCAGATCTTTATCAGTTTTTCCCTCCTAGATTCCAAACTTCCACAGGAAATACCATCTATTCCTAGAGACTTTCCTTTAGATTGGTTATACATCACCATTTTTATCATGGCTTTTCCTGTCCTAACTGTTAGTAATTGAGACTCCTCTTCCTGTAGCCTTGGCATATTTAATTCTTCCCTAAGCATTTCCATTTGTACTTTTTTGATTTTCTTATTTCTCTGCTTTATACAGACTTTCATAGAATTTCTAAGCTATTCCTAATACTTCTACAGGATCCCTTATCTTCCTTGTTATAGCTTCCCTAAGCTTGGAGACGGCCATTTCTACTTTCTGTTGCCCAAGTCATTGTGCTAAAAATTTTTGTGCTCTAGAGTTATTATCAAAAAACAGTTGCTTAACAGCAATCTTTCTAAACTCATACATATTATCGAGGTAGTCCTTTATTTTCTGTTTAACATTCTGTAGTTGCTCCTCCTCTTGAGATTCTTCTATTTTGCAATATGTTAATATTTCTCAGTCCCGCTAAATAATTCTTGTTACTTCTTAACCATATTTCCCTTTCTTTTATTTCCACTGTATTTTTAAATTTAACTTTAATTTTACCCTACTCCCTAACTATATTTTCAGAAGTTGTTTATGTCTTTTCTAATAGCTCCTAAATAATTCCCACTACCCATTTCTTAATTTTTTCTCTTCAACAGATAGTTGGGAAACAGCCAGTCTCTCATTTTTATTTCATTACCCTGTGTTTTTATTTTAGTTATTATTGGCACATGATCTGAAATGGTTATTGGGTGCATATCAAGACCTTGAATTAAATGCACAGGTTCCTGTGAAATGTAAATTCTGTTTAACCTAGCAAAGTTTTTGTATCTTGGAGAATAATATGTAAATTCACTCTAAATTCCTAGTACTGAATTCATATCTTCCATGCCAAATATTTTCATACATTTCTTTAAAGATCTACCTTCCTTTGTTTTATTTCAATTTCTGGGCTCTCCAGACACATCTTCATTGCTGCAAATCAAATTCCATTCCCCACCTATAAGTAATATTCCTTTCTATAAACTGGTCATTTCTCCCAGAATTTTCTTTAGCTCTATTATAGCAGTTTTTGTTGGAATATAAATACGTCAGTGTAATCCTCCTCCCTTGCCAGTAGTCCCTTATTGTACTACAGATCTACCATTATTGTCTTTTTTCCTCTTCAATTACTATTGGAGCTCCTCCTGCAATTAATATAAGTACGCCTTTCTTCCTTTGCCCCAGATTTTCCACTGAATAACCATCCTGAAAATCTTTTTTATCAAACTCACATGTTCAGTTCTTTCTAAGTGTTTCTCCTGTAGCATAGCAGTTTGCACTCTGCATTTTTAAATATAGTTCACTACTCTTTCTTGTTTGTATTTATCTGTGAGAGCATTAATATTTAAAGACAGTATAGAAAGAATCATATTCTTGAGAGATTATTATTCCCATGTTTTATGTATAATAGCTTTTTTGTGAAATGTCTAGTTCCAGCTTTTGTGTTATGTGCATGCACTGTTTGGCAGGTTTAATCTTATATATAGTTGTTTCTTGTCATCTCCATTTTAGCATATGTCACACTTTGCAGAACTATTTGTTTTATTGAAAACCCTCAAATAAAAATACACACACCCCAATACCCCCTAAAACCTACTAACTTAATAGTAACGCACAAACTATGTACATCTTCAAATATTGAAGTTTTACCCCTTAATAGGAACAAAGGTTCCAAACTGACAGCCACACACACAGACTCGAGCTAAACAGAAAGAAAGATTTATCAGGGAATGCAAATGCTTCCATTGTTCTACTCATAAAATCCCAGCTTACTCTGTCAGATGCTTTCTCTGCATTAAGACCCACCAGCAACAATAAAATTTCCTTACAATCTACATCCCTGTATGTCATCACTGTTCTGTTTATGTTGCCAGATGTTTGCTTCCCCTCCACAAAACCACATTGATCCATACCTATCAATTTTGGCATCAATTTTGTCATTCTTTTAGCTATTATAGACATAAACACTTTATAATCATGATTTAGAATTGAAATGGGCCTGTATGAAGCTGGATCTGATGGATCTTTACCCTCTTTAGATATTAAATCTACTACCACTTTCTTCCAGGATGTTGATACTTCTCCACTTAAAATACTGTTAAACATAACCTTCCAGATCTTTTATCAGATGTTCATCGTGCATACAGCTGCAGTCATAACAGATTGGTTCTCCTGCCATCAGGCGGGTCCTCGGTCGGCCGAATTCCAAAGTCTAGGTCTGGCGTCGGTTGTCGTCACTTCTTCCCTGACGTCAGTGCGGCAGGGGTATAAAAGAACCAGCCAACGCCATTTTCTTCAGTCTTTCTTGCCGCGCGGTGCCAGAAGCAGAAGCAGTTCGCAAGTGCCGGTCGGCCAGCTCCTGAAATTACGAAAATTTTGCAACCGAAGTCTTCTTGAAAGCTAAGTACCCTGTTGGGGAAACTTTTCTTGCCTCAGACCGATGTCAAACAAAGTTAATAATTGTATTTCATGTGGGAAGCAAATACCGCATAAGGATTTTCATTCCCTCTGCATTCCTTGCTTAGGCCCAGACCACGACGTCTCGGTCTGTCGTTTTTGTGCTACATTCAACAAACGCACCATTAAGCATCGGGTGGAGTTCGCCCAGCACTATTTTGGCAAAAAATTTAACTATATTATGTCGTCGGATACTCCGACTCCAGTTTTGTCTAAAAACGCAAAGATAAGGACCGACACATGAGGTCCGCGGCCTCTACCGACACCACGCCAAAGCCAACTACAGGTGGTCCGGTTCTCAGCGAGGCACCTACGCAGCCCCTGCCTACCGATGACACTTCATTGGCGATGTCTTCTGTGCCCGAGGTCACAGGCTCCTCGGCCCACACCCTGACTACAGATACCGAAGCCACTCTTGGTGGTGAATCTCAAAATGTAGACAGGTCTGCCTCCTCTCAAGGTGTCTTCAGACCTTCCTCTTCTTTTTCCATCAAGGCTTTCACTAAGTCTAAAGCAGCCATGCATTCTAAGAGACAAGCTACACAGGGCCCTTCTCCAGGCCCCATGCCTAAAAAACAGATGCTCAAAATGGCTGAGGATTTAATTACTCTTATCAGGGGTTCTCAAACCCCCGGACAAAAGGCCCAGAGTGGAGGAAGAATCCCTCCTCTGACCAGGCCTCCATTATTTCAGAGCACTCTGATGAACAGGAACATTCTTACTCCCCTTTTGAAGATTCTGATGCAGAGGAGTCCATTCCCTCTGTCTCCCCAGAGGATTACTCATTTGGGAAGACCTTGCTTACCTTAAGGGAACACTTACACTGGGAAGACCAAGAGTACTCAGACTCCAAGAAAAGGCTTAGGGATTTCTCTTGCTACCTCAGCACAGGCCTCTGGCTATACTTCCTGTCTTAGACATACTAGATGATGTGTACTCCGAGGCCTGCCTTAACCCGGATTCTTTACCTCCAGCCCCAGTCAAGCCTGACAGGTACCACTGGGTTCCTGACTCACACCAATTTTATACAAAGCCATGCGGCTGACCCAGAAACTATCTCACAGGGCCCCAAGGGAATTAAGGCCTCCACTGCTAAAAATCCATTACCTTCCGAGAGAGATTCCAGATCCTTAGAAAGGTGGGGAAAAAAGGTATACGCCTCGGCCACCTTAACCATGAGGGCATTAAACTGCCAGTTCCATATGCTAAAGTACCAACAGTTTCTGTTATCACAGTTGAGAAGCAAAATGTCACAACCTGATCAACCAGACTTGAAGGAGTTGCAGGATTTAATGCATAGTGCAGAACAAGTGGGTAAACATACCTTGCAATGTGGTTTTGATGCTCTAGAGGTCTCATGTAGAGCTGTTGTTACAGGATCAGTCATACGTAGACATGCCTGGCTCAAGGAGCAAACCTTACCAGATCATGTCAAAGCTAAATTACTAGATGCCCCTCTACAAAAGGATGTATTATTTGGTGTTAAAGCTGAGGAGGTATTAAAGAAAATGGAGGAAAAGGCTAAATCAATGCAAACAGTGAAAGATTTTCTACAGGTACAACCTCCACGTTTCAGTAGAAATTGGCCTTCCAAAAATTGGTAATTTCCAGCCACGGACAGACCCCAAAGAGGTAGATACAGGCGCCCGAGGGGCAGAGGGCAATCTCAAGGATCGTTTAGAGGCAGACAATGGCAAGCTCCTACACAAAGAGGTGGTGAGGATAGTTCGCAGCCATTCAGAAAGCAAGCCCAATGACTTTCCCCTTTGCATGCCAAGCAAGGCTCAAATGGCAGCACCCTTAGGCGGAAAACTGGCATTATTTTCAAAAAAATTGGCATATTGTCACAAAAGACAAATGGATCCTGGACATTATAAACAGAGGCTACAGATTCCATTTTCACACCCTTCCAAAAATGAGACGCATGCCAAACCTGCCACACAATCAAAGGGCAGAGGCACAAAGACAAATTTCAGATCTCATGGACATGAAAGCTATTCAAGAGGTACCTACTCACGAACAGGGTCAAGGTTTTTATTCCAGACTATTCCTGGTACCAAGGAAGGGAAAAGATTGGAGACCTATTTTGGACCTATCCATCCTAAACACATTTTTACCCGTACCAAAATTCAAGATGCTCACATTACAGCAGCTTCTTCCCATGCTGGGCAAGGAGTCTTGGCTGGTAACATTGGACCTCAAGGAGGCATACCTGCATGTCCCAGTCAGACAAAATTGCATAAGATACCTCAGATTTCTTGCAGGTTCAACCCATTATCAATTCTCTGCATTGCCCTTTGGCTTATCTTCTGCGCCCAGAGTATTCACAAAATGCCTGGCATCAGTAATTGCCTACTGCAGACTTCAAGGTCTACAAATATACCCATATTTGGACGACTGCCTGATCCAAGCGGACAGCAAGCACATACTTCTGAAACATCTGGCTTTTGTAATAATGTTGTTGAATTCTCTGGGATACACAGTCAACAAAAAGAAATCAAGGCTAATACCCTCTCAGAAAATAATTTTCCTGGGTGCCAACTTGGACACAAACACCCAGATGGCCTACCTCACTCCAGAGAAGCAGGGGCAACTAACTCAATACTTCAGAAAACTAGCAAATTTCACCAGGCTGACTGCAAGGAAAATCCTGCAGGCTCTGGGATTCATGGCATCTTGCATCCTACTAATCCCATGTGCAAAGCTGCATATGAGGAAACTTCAATGGTACCTGAAAAACCTATGGTCTCAACACAGCCACAGTTTGGAAACAATAATACCACTAATTCCAGGTCTTCAAAAGGAATCTCTGTGGTGGGCTCAAGCATGCCAAACAAACACAGGTCTCCCATTCTGCAAGCCTCAAGCAAATCAAATCATCACAACAGACGCCTCGGACTACGCCTGGCGCACATGACAGATCGGTGCATTCAGGGCAAATGGTCCCAAAAAGAAAAGCACCTTCACATCAATTAAAAGGAAATGCTAGCAGTAATAAATGCTATTATAGCTTTCAAAGACCTTCTGCATCCAGGTCAACTATTGATAAGGACAGACAACACCACAGTAATGTGGTACATAAACAAACAGGGAGGAACCCATTCATACCCCTATGCAGGCTGGCCATGTCACTTTGGAACATGGCTCTGGAATTACAAATCGAACTTCAAGCACAGTACTTGCCAGGCAAGGAAAACATGCTGGCAGACAACCTAAGCAGAAATATGACAGATCCACATGAATGGAAGTTGCATCCTCAAGTTTTTACAGAGATAATTCAAGCATGTGGAAGGCCAGACATAGATCTCTTTGCCTCCCACAAAAATCACCAATTGACAAAATTCTGCTCAAGGACTTTTCATCCACAGGCCTGGAGAGTGGACGCTCTCTCTTTCAGTTAGACAACAATGACAGTTTATGCCTTTCCACCTCTTCTTCTGCTGCCCAAAGTTCTATTAAAAACCAGAGCAGACAGACCAAAGATGATTCTCATTGCTCCAGATTGGCCAAGACAGCACTGGTACCCACTCCTGAGGAGCCTGACGCATTCCCCTCCATGGATCCTACCCCTAATGCCTCTTCTTCTGACTCAGCACAGCTTCAAAACTCTTCACAGTCAGCTGAAAACACTCAATCTGGCCACATGGAAGATTCCTTAACATCACAACAGACCCTATTCTCCAAGGAGGTGCAAGATGTCATTTTGGAGGCCAGAAGGCCGTCTACTAGAAAAGCTTACTCCGCAAAATGGAAACGGTTTTGTGCCTGGAATGAGAAAAAGGGCCAGAATCCTGAAAAACTGAATTTACCTCAAATATTACAGTATCTAGCTGAGCTGCTAAGCAGTGGACTTTCATTCTCCTCCATCAAAATCCATGCCTCAGCCATTTCTGCAGAATACAACACTGATCCACCTTTATTCTCTCACCCCCTCTTAAGACAGTTCCTCAGAGGGGCTAAGAATATAAAACCCTACAAGGAAGCAACCAATACCTGCTTGGGACCTCAATTTCATTCTAGAAAAGCTGACCTTGCCTCCTTTTGAGCCAGCTGCCTCAACAGATTTGCAATATTTGTCCTGGAAAACAGCTTTCCTTCTGGCTATCACCTCAGCTCGTAGGGTATCGGAACTACAAGCCCTCATGGCTGTGCAGCCCTTTATCATCTTCCATCAGGACAGAGTTTCCTTACGAACCAACCCGTCCTTTATGCCAAAGATGTGGTATCCAGGGTAGCTTTGAATCAGGCTATACATTTACCTACCTTTTACCCTAATCCTCAAAATAAAGGAGAGAGACTACTACATTCCTTGGACATCCACAGACAGCTGCGTTAGTATTTGGACAGAACAAAGCCTTTCAGAAAATCAGAACAGCTCTTTGTGTCCTATGCTATAGGAGCTCAAGGGAAGCCAATTTCCAAACAGACAATCTCAAAATGGATAGCCCACTGCATACGCTTTTGTTACTCTTTTCATGGTAAAACTGTACCTGCAGGCATCAGATCTCACTCCACAAGGGCCACAGCTACCTCTGCAGCTTTCCTCAGAGGAGTTCCTACCAAAGATATTTTGGAAGCAGCCACTTGGAGTTCTGTGCATACCTTCTCCAAGCACTACCACCTACCATTATACTCCAAAACTAGAGCAGGCTTTGCCACTGCAGTCTTGCAGGGCATCCTGGCTCCTCCTAGTTCCACCTAGTGCCTACCACCCCTTTCTTAGCTTTGGGATTCTACCCATCTGTTATGACTGCAGCTGTATGCACGATGAACATAGTACAGTTTTGTACCTACCATAAATGTAGATGTTCGAGTGCTAATACAGCTGCAGTCCAGGTTCCTCCCTCCTTCCCCTCTTGGGACAGGCCTATTGGCTAACACCTCCTCATACAACCTGATTGGGGTATTCATTTATGGTGTATTTGCTTGCAACTACTGTATTTTGATTATATTGCATTGCTTTATTACACAAATTTATGTATTGCCTTCCTTCTGGGGGCACCTGACATCTGGGGCAAGAAAAACTGAAGAAAATGGCGTTGGCTGGTTCTTTTATACCCCTGCCGCACTGACGTCAGGGAAGAAACGACGACAACTGACGCCGGACCTAGACTTTGGAATTCGGCCGACCGAGGACCCGCCTGACTGCAGGAGACCCCATCTGTTATGACTGCAGCTGTATTAGCACTCGAACATCTACATTTATGGTAGGTACAAAACTGTACTTTTTGTCTCTCCTAGCTTCCAAACATCCACATTAATACCATCTATTCCTGTAGGTTGGTTATATATTATAGCAATAACCCACGCCTGGGTGTGGGTAATGCTAAATTTACCCACGGTTGGCGTGGTTTGGTCCCGGCGGCCCGAAGGACCAAACAAAGCCAACCGTGGTAAATTAGCATTACCCACACCAGAAGTGGGTTATTGCTATTATACCATGACATTATTTAAGAAAAGAAACTGTTACTTTTCTTAAATAATGGCATAGTATAATGCCTGTTTACTGCCCTTCCGCAGATGTCTGGCATCCGCGTAGTTCTGTTGCGCCTGCGCAGTACATCAGAGTTGGGCAAAAGCAACGGAGAAAGCAAGATCTCCGCTGCTTTTTATGTCTGCTATGTTAAATGAGTTTAACATAGCGAGACAGTTTTAAAATAAACAACAGACATCTCCGTTGCTTATTTTAACTGTCTCGCTATGTTAAACTCATTTAACATTAGATAAAAAAGCAACGGAGATCTTGCTTTCTCCGCTGTTTAACAAAACACTGTCTCGCTATGTTAAATGGGTTTAACATGGCGAGACAGCTTTAAAATAAGCAACGGAGATCTCCGTTGCTTATTTTAAAGCTGTCTCGCTATGTTAAACCCATTTAACATAGCGAGACAGTGTCCGTTGCTTATTTTAAAGCTGTCTCGCTATGTTAAACCCATTTAACATAGCGAGACAGTGTTTTAAAAAAACGAGTTATACTAATGGAAAAAAGTCCGGGTGACCGGACCTTTTTCCATTAGTATAACTCGATTTACAATGGGCACGCTGGCCAATCAGCGTGCACGTTTTAGGGGGGTCATGGTATAATACCATTTTTATGTCATGTCTTCTTATCCTATCTGTTAGTAATTGAGCCTCCACTCCCTCTATTCTTCGTATATTTAATTCTTCCATAAACATTTCCATTTACACCTTTTTTTGATTTCCATATTTCTATGCCTTATACAGACTTTCATAGAATTTCTGAAATATTTCTAATACTTCTGCAGGATCCCTTGTTATCTTCCTGTTACAGGCTCCCTAAGATTGGTAACAGCCCTTTCTACTTTCTGTTACTTGAGTTGTTATGCTAAAAGTGTTGTTGTTATCAAAAAACAGTTGCTTAACAACAATATTTCTAAACTCATGTATATTATTGAGGTAATCCCTTATTTTCTGTTTAGCATTCTGAAGTTGCTCCTCTTCTTGTTCTGTGAGATTCCCCCTATTTTGCAGTACTTTAATATTTGTCAGTACCTCTAAATAATTCTTGTTGCTTCTTAACCATATCTCCTTTTCTTTTATTTCCACCCTGTTTTTAAATTCCACTTTAATTTTATTCCCACATTTTATGTATAACAGCTTTTTGTTAAATGTCTAGCTCCAGCTTTTGTGTTATGTACATGCACTGTTTGGCAGGTTAATCTTTTATACAACTGTTTCTTATCTCCATTTCAGCATATGTCACACCTTGCAGAACTTTTTTCTTTTATTGAGAACCCTCAAATAAAAACACACAAATGCACCCAATACCCCTAGAGCCTACTAACTCAATAACACACAAATCTATGTACATCCTCAAATATTGAAGTTTTACCACCTTACTAAGAACAAAAGTTCCAAACTGACAGCCACACACACACAGACTCGAGCTAAACAAAAAGAAAGATTATCCATGCTAAGATACATGGTAGAGCCTGTGATTCTATTAAGTGCTCTCTGGTTTTACCTTACCTTTATAGCTCTCCCAGCTAGGAAAATGTTTGAATGCTTTCAAAAAAAAACATTTTCTCCAAGCAATTTCTCTTTATCAGATTTTCTGCTAGTGACATGAGAACCAGATACAAGACTATTTTGATCACCACATTGCCACTGTGGTCAGAAAGTCCTTCTATGTGGCGCATCTCATTACTAAGGGTTTTACATCAAGGAAGAAAGAGGTCATTGTCTCCCTCTACTCTTCCCTCATTACACCAATCATCGAGTACAATGCCCCATTTAGCATGTACCTCACTAGACACCTGCAACAACTGGAGAGGCTGCAAAAGTACCTCACAAAGAGGATCCTATGCCTTAAACACTTGTCCTATATGGACAGACTCAAAAAACTCCAACTATTCTCTGTCTCATATCTCCCACTTGGAGGCGATCTCTGCTTGACTTACAAAGCCATGTCTGACCCAGCTCTGTTAGAAATGTTAGATCAAAAGAAATCCCAGTCCCTCCGCACCACACACTCCAGAGACCTTAACCTCATTACCACAATCAATAGAATGTACTGGAGGGACAGGTTCATAACCAAGAGATTGCCCGTGCTATGGAATAGACTTCCCATACATGTCAAGTAGAGAACCTCGCTAACCCTCTTCAAGAGAAATATTGATGAATGGATGGGAAATTGAAAGTTCACTCCAGGGGTAACTCCAATGGCTGTACTTGACAGAGACGCTGAGAATTAAGGTTGGTTGGCATGATGCCAGGGTAATCCTATGGCTAGGCTTGTAAGGACCCCAGGGCCATTAGCCTAGTACAGACCTATGAACCTATGGTTTCTGTTAAAATGTGTTACTTTATAAAGCTAATGGCCTTAACCCAGTCTTTCCCAGTGAAAGAAAGAGAAAACGCACACAATTTTTTCTTTTGTCATGTTCTTTTAACAAGATCCTTTTCTTTGTTACGTTGTAGTGCCTACATTTCTTAAAACTGAACAAGGAGAAAGAGAAAAGAAGGTAGAAAGAAACAAAAAGAATAAACAGAAGCACCAATTTTCATTAGTATCCCCATTGCACTTAAAATAACTGAAAAAAAATTACTTTATAACATACCGAAAAAATCATGCACCACTTAAGTACTACTGTTAAGAAAAATATTTGTTTTACTTACTATTAACTCTCTCCCTCCTCTTCCCTTCTCCTGAGTATTTTTCCAAACATTAATGACATGAAGTAGGGCATATGCCTTAGAGTCCCCTACAGGTTTAACAAAGTCCAAACAAGTCCAATATTTCAAGATTTTCTTGCTCTGTCCTGTTTCACAAATATAATTACTGCATTGTATTCCCATATTTGTCAGTTTCCAAGTTGCTTATTTTAGTCTACAAATGTTAATGACATGAACTAGGGCATATGCTTTAGAGTCCCCTACAAGTTTAGCAACGTTCAAGAAAGTCAAAATTTTCCAGATTTTCTTGTTCTATTCCTGTTCCTCTCCATCTCTCAAGCCCTGTTTCTGCTTCATGTCCAGTGTATTCTCAATTTTTCTAGTGAGCTCCTGTGCTTTTCCCCCTCTATCAAGCATTTCCATTGAAACACTGAGAAAGGTTTCACTGGCACAGTTTCTCTATGGTCTTTATTACCAGAAGAACAAGAAGCAGAATCTCCTTCTGTTTCACAGCTCACTTTTTGTTGGACAAACTTTTGTATTTTTTCCTTAGCATGTACTTCAACAAAATGTATTTTGTTCTTGCAGGGAAAAATATTTTGAAGATAGCTGGGTACAGCTCTTTGAATCTCAGGCCTGCTTTTCAATATTCCCTATGTAATGGAATACATTTATTCCTCTTCTGCCTGGTGTACAGTGAGTAGTCATTGTCTGCAAACACTCTGCTGTCTCCCACTCTTAGGACTTTATTCTTCTGCCATAGTTTTGTCAGAATCAACTGCTTCTGCTGGTAATATTGCATTTTTTACTTTTAAAGGTCTAGGTTGTTTTCTCCTAGCCAGATTTGGAACATACACACAATGTGCCCTTTTGATTAACAGTTCCTGGTGTGGAATACCAGTCCAGTTGGTTATTTGTGCTGTCATGAAATTAAAACAGTCTGTTCCTTCCAGCTTTTCAAGTACAGCAGAAAATCTCAGGTTTTGTCTACATGCTCTGTCCTCTAATTTTTTGAAACATCTCATAATGTGCAGTCTCGTATTCAGCCAGCCTTTTCTTCATTTCAACCTCTGCATTTTGCAGTTTTATCCTCTCATCTGAGTACTTGTTTAAAGCTTCTATCAGTTTTTCCAGCCTTTTATAGTTTGAGTTGATATACTCCATCAGTGTTTCAATTATTTTAATCAGGTCTATGTGCAATTGCTTTATACTTTCCTCATGGTTACTGGAAGTTGTGTCTGGAGCTTGCACTTCTTTTTGCCGAACAGCTATAGTACTTTTCACAGTCGTGTTTTTTCATCATTGTAGTTGATTTTCCTGCAGGTCCTCTGTATTTCTTTTTTCCTGGCATCTAGGCAGTACACTTACTAGTTTGTTTGCATCTTTCGGCTTTTCCCGGTTAGGGGTCGCGACAGCAGAACTACGGTCTGCTAATGATTGGCAGAAGATTTTTACGTACTGGCTTGCCGGGCCTAACGCCCATTCATGCATGTCGCTACACAGATGACGCTCTAACTGAGAATCGAACGGGCAACGTCTAACTGTGATGTGACAACGCTACCGCAGGTTCTAGTTAGTTAATGAAATTTACTCAAAAATCCAGGTCCAGTGGCTTTGTCAGCTAAGTTTCTGTTTTCACACTGGGAGAGCCAGAATTAAGAAGTTACTCAATGTGCATCCATCTTGGAAGTCCAAGATAGCAGTGTAGTAGCACATTTCAGCATATCTTCCTCATGGGATAGCATAAAGTTTTAAGATTTCCACTGGACTAAGGAAAAAAATACTGAAATTGCCTATGTGCCAGCTTTTAGTATTAAAACGAAATAAAAGCAAATCTACAATCAAAATACACACTGTTTTAATTAAAGTTAACAAAGTGAAAATAAACAAATCCTGTGAACATTTCACTCTTGTTCATTGTTATTAATGGATATTAAGCCAAAAGCATTTGTCTTTTATTGCTTTTGGTAAATTTTAGCAAAATAGCAGATGCCAAGAGTACTGATTTGTTCTGTTTTTCTCATTTTATATACTGCACAAGTATTTGACAGTCATGTTATTTCCATGTGATTTAATTTATCATGTAGCAGTTGTATCTAGTAAGTAACCTTACTGAATGCTCCATTTTTAAATATAAGCTTATGAGAGACCATCACCTTCACTCAGTTTAAAACAGTTGTACCCAAACTATCATTCACAGTGCAGGTTAATACAGAATGAAATGTCAGAATGCCCTTAGTCTTTTGTTTTAGCCCACTAAAAGGATGCTGGACGCTATCATCTCCCCCCAGTTACAAAACTTAACCCAAAAATGATTATCCAGATCTCCCTGACCAGCACAGAGGGGAGTAATAGTTTTGTTAAGTGTGTGAGGCACGCTAATTACATTTGCTTATTCAGGGGCAGCCCAGATGAAGCAAGTGGCTGTATGTTATTTGCTCCAGGTTTAACAGTATGTGCACAAGTAGCCACAGTCTAAGATGTATAATAGCATGGCCTAAGTCATTTCCAAATAAAGGAGCCATTAATTGTCTATAGTTCTGCTGTCTGCTCCATTCTGCCAGGGAGGTACTTCTAGTGGATCCCATGATGGTAGTTTGTGACTTTTGGTAGGCAGCCTTTCCTACCTTGCACCTGTCATGTGCAACTGATGTCCTGCCTATATTTTGCAGAGCGAGTCTAAAATCTTCTTTAGAGGTTTCTAAAATGTAATCCATCTAGAATAGTATGTTTAAATTTGAGATACAGGTATTGGTGATAATAATTAAATGATTTTGTATCTGTATTTGCTGTAGTAAATGACGTTCTCATTGTTTGTTTTCTTAGTGTCAAAATTCTTTTTATTATGTTTTAGTGTTTGGGTTCAGCCACTTACATAAAATGTAAATGTAAATAATTTATTGAAGATTTCTACTCCTGATGTCTTAAAGTGCACTTTGTTCGAAGTCAAACCAGACAATTAATTTACTGTGCTTTTGGGGATTCTCAGATTGTGCTTACATGGATAATTACAGTCTCTGTTTCTCGCATTAGGTGAAAGGCTTGATTCCACTGCCGTAAACATTCTTCAACAGATCATTGAAGTGGACTCCAATAACCATGATGCGGCTGTTGCCTCTGTAGTTGCTATGACAGCTGGAACAGTGACTCTGGTAAAGCAGGTGAGATGTTTATTAGATGTTTGAAAAATACTGATTAATTTATAAATAAAATGGTATTGGATTTTACTGCTAAGTGATAAGAAATTATATTTCTATGATGATTATGCATTGCATTACTATACAGTGCAGCAGTCCAGCTCATTGTGTAAAGTGAAAATAAATATCTTTGGTTGATGTCCTTCAAGAATGCAACTGCAGTCATAACATATGGGTTGTCCTGCCTCAGGCAGACCTCGGTCGGCCGGATTCCAAAGTCTGGGTCCGACGTCGGCTGATGTCGCATTTCTCTCCGACGTCAGAGTGGCTGGAGTACATAAGCATCAGCCGACGCCATTTTCTTCAGTCTTTCTTGCCGCGCGGTGCCCGAAGCAGAAGCAGTTTGCAAGTGCCGGTCGGTCAGCTCCTGTATTCTTCGATTCCGAAGTCATCAAAAAAGCTAAGTACCCCATTGGGGACCTTTTCTTGCCTCAGCCGATGACAGAAATTACTGAAAAAGTTAACAATTGTCTTTCTTGTGGTAAACAAATACCTCATAAGGATTTCCACTCTTACTGTCTTCCTTGCCTTGGCCCAGACCACGACGTCTTGGCCTGTGCTCGCTTCAATAAGCGCACTCTCAGGCGCTGGGCGGAGTTCGCTGAAGATTTTTTCAGCGAAAAATTTGCTTATACAATGCCGTCGGAACTTCCGACATCGCAAACTCCCAAGAAACGGAAAGACCGGGACAGACATCCTCGGCCCGCGTCTACCTCCGACTCCACGCAAAAACCTACCGCGAGTGCTCCGGCTCCCCCTGAGACGGTTATTCCACCGCTCCGAACCGAAGACACCGCATTACCGACGACTCCGATTCCGGATACCACTCCGACGCCAGTTATAGATTTTCCTCCGGATACTGAAACCGAGGAAATGCCAGAGACCATTGCTGTGGATATTGTCACTCCTGCACGTGGAGCTGCCAGGCCTCCTATGGCCATGTCTATTAAGGCCTACACTCAGGCTAAGGCAGCCAGCAAGACCAAGCATCTTACTGCTAAAGCCTTACCTCAGCCTACTCCAGAGACACAAATCATGACTATGGCCGCAGACTTAATTTCTATGATTAGAGGTTCACAGGCCCATCCTGAGAGAGGATCCCAGCCTCCTCCTGATAAGAGGCCCCGGGTTGAACCCTCTGACCCTATCCCTTCAGATGAAGATTTTGAGGACTCTGTCCACTCCGATGGCCAGAAAGAGCTCTTCCAGGCCTATGAGGACTTGGATGCAGAGGATTCCATCCCCTCGGCCTCCCCTCCTGAGGATATTTCTTTTGGGGAAGTTATGCATACCATGAGGGAACATTTCAAGTGGCAGGGCCAGGAATATTCTGATTCCAGAAAGCGCCTTCGAACCTTCCTTAAAAAGCCCCAGCACAGGCCCTTAGCTATTCCTCCTGTGCTTGATGTTTTGGATGATTTATATTCTGACTCCAGTGTTACCCCTGATTCTCTTCCTCCTGCACCAGCCAAGCCAGACAGGTATTACAGGGTCCCAGAAACACATTCCCATTTATTCAGGGCCCATACTGTTGATTTGGAAACTATTTCTCAGGGACCTAAAGGTGTTTCAGCTTCCACCCCTAAAAATCCCTTGCCTTCCAACAGGAAAGCTAGGTCATTAGAGAGATGGGGGAAAAAGGTCTACACCTCCACTACTTTATCTATGAGAGCTTTGAATTGCCTTTTTCATATGTTACAATATCAGGATTTCCTGTTAGAAGATTTACAGAAAACATTGGCCTCTCCTGATCCTTTAGACAGGAAGTCCTTGCAGGAAGCTGTACATAATTCTCAGCAAGTCAGCAATCACTTCCTGCAGTGTGGATATGATGCACTGGAAGCTTCATGTAGGGCAGCTATGACAGGGGCAGTTATTCGCAGACATGCATGGTTAAAAGAACAACCTCTACCAGATCATGTTAAGGCAAAACTTCTGGATGCACCCTTGGAAAAGAACAAGCTTTTTGGTGCTACTGCTAAAGATGTGTTAAAGTCCATCGAGGAAAAAGCAAAATCAGTTCAGACGGTTAAAGATTTCCTCCAGGTTCAGCCCCCCAGATTCAGTAGGAATTGGCCTTCAAAAAACGGGTCCTTTCCTAATCCTGAAAAATTTCAAAGGGGTAAAAACAGACGTGGCCGAGGAAGAGGACAATACAGAGGTCCTTACAGGGGACGACAATGGCAGCCAGCAAACCAAAGAAGTGACACAGGGGTTTCCCTTGCCCCACAGCCACAATCTCAATGACTTTCCTCTACTTCCGCCTACCAAGGAACAAATAGAAGCTCCCTTAGGCGGAAAATTATCTCTGTTTTCAGAAAATTGGCACAGATTGACAAAGGACAAATGGATTTTGGACATTATAGACCAAGGTTACAGGTTCCATTTTCATACCTTACCAAGAAAACAAGGCATGCCAAACCTACCACAAAACCAGAGGGCAGAGACTATCAAGCAAATTTCTCTGCTGGCTCGGATAAAAGCAATAGAAAGAGTTCCACAACAAGAACAAGGCCAGGAGTTTTACTCAAGACTGTTCCTTGTTCCAAGAAAAAAAACTCAATGGAGACCAATACTGGATTTGTCCGCATTAAACACCTTTCTCATAGTACCAAAGTTCAAAATGCTGACTCTACAGCAACTCCTTCCCATGCTGGGCAAGGGGTCTTGGCTGATTACTCTGGACCTCAAGGAGGCATACCTGCATGTCCCTATCAGACACAGTTGCAGAAGATACCTCAGATTTCTTGCAGGGCCAGAGCATTATCAATTCTCAGCATTGCCATTTGGCTTATCTACTGCGCCCAGAGTATTCACAAAATGCTGCCTCATACAAGCGTATGAAAAATTGATGTTGACAAAAAACTTGAACTATGTCATACGATTACTTCTGGCTCTGGGATACACAGTCAACTTCCAAAAGTCAAGACTTCAACCATCCCAGCAAATAACCTTCTTAGGAGCCAAATTAGACACAGCCTCTCAAATGGCTTACCTGACAGAAGACAAGCAAGAGAAGTTAACTCATTATTTCAAAGGTTTGGCAAAACTCACCCAGATGACTGCAAGGAGATTCCTACAGGCCCTGGGTTACATGGCATCCTGCATTCTCCTGGTTCCATTAGCAAGACTACACATGAGAAAGCTTCAATGGTACCTAAAAAGCCTATGGTCTCAGCACAGCAACAACTTAGAGACAACCATACCCATCATTCCATGCCTACAAAAGGAATTCCTATGGTGGGCCTCGGTAAGCCAGGCAAACACAGGTATGTCATTCAAAAAACCACAGATAACACAGACTATGACCACAGACGCCTCAGACCTTGGATGGGGGGCGCACATGGAAGGCAGATGTATACAAGGACAATGGCCTCCAAAGGAAACACATCTGCATATAAACCAAAAGGAAATGCTAGCAGTAATGCATGCCATCGGGGCCTTTCGACAACAACTTCAGCAAGGCCATTTACTGATACGGACAGACAACACCACTGTGATGTGGTATATAAACAAGCAATGGGGCACCCATTCTTACCCCCTTTGCAGACTGACAATGAATCTTTGGGAAAAATCACTGAGCCTAAACATACAGTTACAATCCCAGTTTGTTCCAGGCAAAGATAATGTGCTGGCGGACAGCCTAAGCAGGAATTTCACAGATCCACACGAGTGGAGGTTACATCCGAAGATCTTCACACAACTCACTTCGACATGGGGCAGGCCAGAAGTAGACCTATTTGCCTCTCACCTCAACCATCATCTACAAAAATTCTGCTCAAGGACATACCATCCACAAGCCTGGAAAACAGATGCTCTCTCATTCAACTGGAACTTCCTAAAAATCTATGCATTCCCACCTCTGCCACTGATGACCTCAGTATTACTAAAGATCAAAGCAGAGACCCAAGGGGATCCTAATAGCTCCAGACTGGCCAAGACAACACTGGTATCCACTACTACGGAGCATATGTCACACCAAGAAGTGGGCCCTTCCCCAATGGCCCCTACTTTTGACTCAACACAACTTCAAAACAGTGCATCCAAACCTTCAGACACTACAGCTAACAGCCTGGGAGATCCCATGAATAACCTCAATCTATCTCTCTCCAAGGAAGCTCAGCGGATATTAACAGAGGCTCGAAGACCATCCACCAGAAAGGTTTACTTAGCAAAATGGAAGAGATTCAGCATTTGGAATACCAACAAGGGACATGATGCATCATTATTGAATATCCCACTCATCCTGGAATATTTGGCAGATATGCTGCAGAATGGACTCTCATATTCTTCCATAAAGATACATGCTTCAGCTATTTCAGCTAGGTATAACACTGATCCGCCTGTCTTCTCACATCCTTTGCTAAGGCAATTCCTCAGGGGAATCAAGAACATTAAGCCACCTAGAAAGGCTCCAGTGCCAGCCTGGGACCTCAACTTTGTCCTAGAAAAACTGACTCTACCTCCATTTGAGCCAGCAGCTTCAGTTGACTTACAATTTCTCTCATGGAAGACAGCTTTCCTGTTGGCAATTACCTCAGCAAGAAGGGTTTCGGAACTACAGGCCCTAATGGCAATAACACCGTTCATAATCTTTCACAGAGACAGGGTCTCATTAAGGACCAACCCTACTTTTATGCCAAAGGTGGTATCTAGGGTTTCTTTAAATCAAGCTATTCATCTGCCTGCTTTCTTCCCCAATCCTGAGAACAAGGGGGAAAGACTGTTGCATACCTTGGACATTCACAGGCAACTTCAATACTACCTGGACAGAACCAAGACCAGTCGGAAGTCTGAACAACTTTTTGTAGCTTACGCCCCTGCAGTCCAAGTAAAAGCAATTTCAAAACAGACTATTTCAAAATGGATTGGACATTGCATCAGATTCTGTTATTCCTTTCATGGGAAGACTGTTCCAGCCAATGTCAGACCACATTCCACCAGAGCTACAGCCACCTCTACAGCATTCTTAAGAGGGGTGCCTACAAAGGACATTCTAGAAGCTGCTACATGGAGCTCCGTGCATACATTCTCCAAACACTACAATCTCCCTCTATACTCCAGATCCAGAGCAGGCTTTGCTTCGGCAGTCCTGCAGGGTTTGATTGTCTCACCATCCTTTTCCTAGAGCATTCCTCCTCCCCCAGCTAAGCTATGGTATTCTACCCATATGTTATGACTGCAGTTGTATTCTTGAAGGACATAGTACAGTTTTGTACCTACCATAAATGTAGATGTCCGATAGATATGCAACTGCAGTCAGATTTTCCCTCCCTCCATACCCCTCTATGCCTAGGGTCCACTCCTATCCCTGTTTCTCTTAGCTGGGGATATCTGATGTCCTTCAAGGATGCATCTGCAGTCATAACAAATGGGTTGTCCTGTCGTCAGGCAGCCCTTGATCGGCATTCCAAAGTCTGGGTCTGGCCTCGGCTGGTGTCGCACTTCACCCAACGTCATCTCTGCTGGTCTTGGTATAAAGGCATCAGCCGGCCATTTTCCTCAGTCTTTCTTGCGGCGTGGCCGAAGCAGAAGCTGTTCGCAAGTGCCGGTCGGTCAGATCCAGAGATTCCTACTACCGAATACTACTTGAAGACTTCTAAAGCTAAGTACCCGTTGGGGACTCTTTCTTGCCTCAGCCGATGTCAGAAAAAGTAAATAACTGTTTAACTTGTGGGAAACAAATACCTCATAAAGATTTCCACTCTTACTGCTTACCTTGTTTAGGCCCAGACCACGGCGTAGCAGCCTGTTTAGCCTGTGCTTCCTTCAACCGACGGCGCTTAGGCGTCGGTCGGAGTTTGCTGAACAGTTTTTGGCTCAGATTTTGCGTACATTATGCCGTTGGATCCTCCGACTACTCAAATTGTTAAAACGAAAGAAAGACCGACACTCGCGGTCCGTGGTTTCGGCGAAACCACGGTTAAGCAAACGAGTGTCTCGGTTTTGGCGAAACCGAGCAAGCGGGTCAATCTTCAGCGAATCCATGACTACTACCGAGGCTCCTGCTACCCTAGTTGAATCGGCCTCTGAAGTTTTGCCTTCTAATGTGGTTCCTATTGAATTATCAGACACCATCCCTTTGGATGTCTCTACCCCAGCACGTGGTGCTGCTAGGCCTCCTGCAGCCATGTCTATTAAGGCCTTTGCCAGGGCTAAAGCAGCCAAAACTGCTAAATCAGTGCCTGTTAAGCCCCCCTCACACAGGCCCAGTTCCAGTTCACAAATGCTTACTCTGGCAGAGGATCTCATCTCTTTAATTAGGGGATCCCAGTCTCACCCAGACAGGGCCTCTCAGCCTCCAGAAAAGAGACCTAGAGCAGAGCCCCCAGAGCCAGTGTCCTCTGATGATTCTGGATGACTCAGACATTACAGACCATCCAGAGGCTCCTTTTTCTACTTATGAAGATTCCGATGCTGAAGAATCTATTCCATCTGCCTCTCCACCAGAGGAATTTTCCTTTGGGGAAACCTTACATGCCATGAGAGAACAATTCCAATGGCAGGGACAAGATTTCTCAGATTCAAAAAAAAGGCTTAGGACCTTTCTACACTTACCACAACATAGGCCCTTAGCTATACCTCCAGTTCTGCCTGTTGTGGATGATGCATTTAATGATGTTTGCACTGCTCCTGATACTTTACCTCCAGCCCCTGCCAAACCAGATAGGTTTTACAGGGTACCAGACACTCATCACCACCTATACAAGGCCCCACTTGCAGATCCTGAGACTATCTCCCAGGGGCCTAAGGCCGTAGCTTCGACCTCAGCAAAAAACCCTCTCCCTTCTGAAAGGGAATCCAGGTCCTTAGAGAGATGGGGGGAAAAAAGTTTACACCTCCGCTACTCTCTCAGCTAGAGCTTTGAACTGTCAGTTTCATATGATCCAATACCAAGAGTTTATGCTTGATCAGTTAACTAAGAAACTGTCCTCTGATGACTCCTTAGATAAGAAATATGTTTTAGAAATGGTGAATAACATTCAGCAGGTTAGTGACCATTCTTTAAAATGTGGCTATGATGCACTGGAGGCTTCATTTAGATCAGCCATGACTGGCACAGTTATAAGAAGGCATGCATGGTTGAAAGAACAGGTCTTGCCGGATCATGTTAAAGCAAAGCTGTTAGATGCTCCTATGGATAAGGCCAGTCTATTTGGTACTCCTGCTCAGCAAGTAATGAAGAAAATGGAAGAGAAGGCAAAATCTGTACAAACAGTTAAGGATTTCTTACAGGTTCAGCCCCCAAGGTTTAGCAGGAACTGGCCTTCCAAAAATTGGTCCTTTCCAGACTCCTCAAAATCTCAGAGAGGCAGGAATATGTGTTCCAGAGGCAGAAATCAATCCAGAGGAGGTGCCTACAGAGGACGCCAGTGGCAAGGCAATAACCAGCGAGGCACAGACACAACCACTGCCACTGCAACAGGACAATCACAGTGACTTGGCTCTGACACCGCCTACCAGGGGACAAATAGCAGCACCTTTAGGTGGAAAGTTAGCCTTATTTTCAAAAAATTGGCACTATATCACAAAAGACAAGTGGATTTTGCAGACCATAGACCAAGGCTACAGGTTTCACTTCCACACCTTACCAGTAAAAAGAGGAATGCCAAACCTACCCCCAAATCAAAAAACAGAAGCTCTAAAGCAGATAGCTCAATTAACAAAGATGAGAGCTGTGGAAAGAGTACCACTAACGGAACAGGGCGAAGGATTCTACCCCAGACTCTTCCTAGTACCAAGAAAAGAGAAAAATTGGAGACCTATTCTCGATCTGTCCGTCTTAAATACATTCATCGTTGTCCCAAAATTCAAATTGCTGACCCTACAGCAACTTCTTCCCATGCTGGGCAAGGAGTGTTGGCTGGTAACTCTAGATCTCAAGGAGGCATACCTGCATGTCCCCATACGACCAAATTGCAGAAGATACCTCAGATTTCTTGCAGGATCAGAGCATTATCAATTCTCAGCATTGCCCTTTGGCTTATCTACTGCGCCCAGAGTATTCACAAAATGCCTGGCATCAGTAATCGCTCATTGCAGGCTACAAGGAATCCAAATTTATCCATACCTGGACGACTGCCTGATACAAGCGGACAACAAAAGCAAGCTGACAAAAGACTTACAAAGAGTCATTTGCTTACTACAAGCCCTGGGATACACAGTCAATTTAAAAAAGTCAAGACTGATACCATCCCAAACAAGAACATTCTTGGGTGCGGAATTGGACACAGTAAAACAGATGGCATTCCTAACTGCAGAAAAACAAGAACAACTCCTCTTTACTTCTTGGCATTAACAAAGCAGAACAAACTAACAGCAAGAAAAGTACTGCAGGCCTTGGGCTTCATGGCATCATGCATAATCCTGGTTCCCCATGCCAGACTGCATATGAGGAAGCTACAGTGGTACCTAAAGAATTTATGGTCTCAACACAGGCACAGCTTAGAAACCGAAATCCCACTAATCCCATGCCTGAAACAAGAGTTCCTATGGTGGGCTCAAGCATGCCAGTCAAACCCAGGCTTGCCCTTCCACAACTTTCAAGCAAGCCAAACCATCACAACGGACGCCTCAGACCTAGGCTGGGGGCACACATGCTGGACAAATGCATACAAGGATTATGGACTCCAGACCAGCTGCACCTGCACATAAATCAAAAAGAAATGCTGGCAGTAAAACTAGCAATCCAGAATTTCAGACCATTTCTCAAAGAAGGCCATTTAATGATAAGGACAGACAACACCACAGTCATGTGGTACATCAACAAACAGGGAGGCACTCATTCATACCCTCTATGCAGAATGACTCTGGACCTTTGGAATATGGCTCTGAGCTACAACATCCAGTTACAGGCAATATTTGTACGGGAAAAGAAAACACCCTAGCAGACATGTTAAGCAGAACTACCTCCGATGCTCACGAATGGATGCTACACCCGGACATCTTCAAGGCCATCATAAAGAAATGGGGAATGCCACAAATAGACCTATTCGCATCCCCACTCAATCACCAGCTCAAAAAATTCTGCACAAGGACATACCACCCACTTGCATGGAAGGTGGACTCTCTATCCTTCAGTTGGAAAGGCCTGACAGCATATGCATTCCCACCTCTTCCTTTGATGCACAAGGTACTACTGAAAATCAAAGAGGAACGTCCAAGGATAATTCTGATAGCTCCAGATTGGCCAAGACAACACTGGTATCCATTGCTAAGGAGCATGTCTCGGGGGAGAACGTGGACACTACCCCTGATGCCTTTGATGTTAACTCAGAACAACTACAACATCATGCATCCAAACCTAAAAACTCTGCAACTGACTGCCTGGAACATCACATAACAGCAACTAACTCAGATTTATCCCAAAGGGTTAAAGACATTATCCTTGAAGCCCGCAGACCTTCAACAAGAAGGAACTATGCAGGAAAATGGAAAAGGTTTGTCATTTGGAGTACTGAAAGAGGAAAAGATGTGTCAAAGATAGATATTGCTAACATCCTGGAGTACTTGGCAGAGCTTCTCCATACAGGCCTGTCCTATTCCTCCATCAAGATACATGCATCAGCTATTTCTGCAGAATACAGCTTGATCCCCTGTCTTCTCACATCCTCTACTCAGGCAGTTCCTCAGAGGAATCAAGAATGTAAAACCTCCTAGGAAACCACCATTACCAGCATGGGACTTGAACTTTGTGCTAGAAAAATTGACACTCCCTCCATTTGAACCAGCAGCAACAGCAGGTCTTCAACACCTTTCATGGAAAACTGCTTTCCTACTGGCAATTACTTCAGCAAGAAGGGTTTGAACTACAGGCCTTAATGGCAGTACAACCCTTCCTAATCTTCCATCAAGATAGAGTGTCCATGAGAACTAATCCTACATTTATGCCTAAGGTGGTATCCAGAGTGTCCCTAAACCAGACAATCCACCTACCTACCTTCTTTCCCAATCCACAGAACAGGGGGGAAAGACTGCTGCATACCTTGGATGTACATAGATAGCTACTACCTGGACAGAACCAAAGGTAACAGAAAAACTGACCAGCTTTTAGTAGCCTATGCAACAGGAAGGAAGGAAAAGCAATTTCCAAACAGACAATCTCCAAATGGATAGGAAATTGCATAAGATTCTGTTACTCCTACCATGGAAAACCAATTCCACAGAACATAAGACCTCACTCTACAAGGGCTACAGCCACTACCACAGCTTTCTTACGGTGGCAACCAAGGACATTGAGGCGGCTACTTGGACCTCCGTGCATACATTTGCCAAGCATTATAACTTACCTCTATACTCTAGATCCCGAGCAGGTTTTGCCACTGCTGTATTGCAAGGGATCCTAACTACACCATAATTCTTCTTCCTCCTCCACTAGTTTGGCTATGGTATTCTACCCATTTGTTATGACTGCAGATGCATCCTTGAAGGACATAGTACAGTTTTGTACCTACCATAAATGTAGATGTCCGAACAGGATAGCATCTGCAGTCAGGATTACCCACCCTCCTTCCCCTCTGTGGTATTCCTAGGGTATTTACCCTCCTAATAGCTAGCTGGGGGGGATCTCTTATGGTGTATTTGTTTGTATATATGTACATACATGCTTTTTTTTTTTTTTTTTTTTTGTGTTTGCCTACCTTTTTTTTTTTGGAAACATTGGCATTTACCCAAAATTTAGCTTTCCAAGAAGGCAACTGGCATCTGGGGCAAGAAACACTGAGGAAAATGGCGTCGGCTGATGCCTTTATACCCGAAGACCAGCAGAGATGACGTCGGGTGAAGTGCGACACCAGCCGAGGCCAGACCCAGACTTTGGAATCCGGCCGACCGAAGGGCTGCCTGACGACAGGACAACCCATTTGTTATGACTGCAGATGCTATCCTGTTCGGACATCTACATTTATGGTAGGTACAAAACTGTACTTTATGGTGTATCTGTTTATTGCTTATTTATTTGTCTGGAATCCTGTTTTTCTCTTCCAATTTGATTACAGCCTTCCTTGGAAGGCACCTGGCATCTGGGGCAAGAAACACTGAAGAAAATGGCGTCGGCTGATGCTTATGTACTCCAGCCGCTCTGACGTCGGAGAGAAATGCGACATCAGCCGACGTCGGACCCAGACTTTGGAATCCGGCCGACTGAGGGCTGCCTGAGGCAGGACAACCCATATGTTATGACTGCAGTTGCATATCTATCGGACATCTACATTTATGGTAGGTACAAAACTGTACTTTTTTAATTTTTTTGTTTGTAGGAAAAATTGAACCAGAACTGTCAGCATTCTGATCTGAAACACAGCAGATAGTACTATCTGAATCTTCTTTCGGCTTTTCCCGGTTAGGGGTCACCACAGTGGATCACCTGTCTGCTCATGATTGACAGTGGAGTTTTACAGTGTCGAGTTGCCAGCCCAACCTTCCACAGAAGACACACACACACATGCACTCACGCCTAGGGCCAATTTAGAGTGTCCAATCCACCTACAGCATGTCTTTGGGATGTGGGAGGAAACTGGAACACCCGGAGAAACCCACGCGACCACAGGGAGGACATGCAAACTCCACACAGAAGGCACCCCAGCCGAGGATCAAACAGGAGAACCTCTTGCTGTGAAGTGGCAATGCTAACTGCTGCACCACCGCGGCCGCCTAGCAGATAGTACTGTCTGAATGTAGTTGGTTTATGCGACATACAGAGAGACACACACATGTGCACACACTCACAAAAAACTGTTCCATGTCCACCATTTGGTTCAACAGTTGTTACGTTCTGACCTAGCCAACATTCTTAATGATTCAAATTAATGTAAATGGAGTTCAGTGTATGAAAGTCAGAGCCTTTTATGATTATTTTTGAAAATCCAATCTGTGTAAATTAATCTGTAAGAGATGATAGACTGTTATGATAATTTCTTTTGTTAAATTAATTTCTCCTTCTAGGTGATCATCACTTTTATATTGCTTTTGCTTTATACTATTGCATGTTATGGCAGTGCACTCATTTTATGAAATGTTGGCAGTAAATATCTTGGGTTTTGATCTGATGCTTTCAGTTTTTATTCTGTCCTCAACCTGTGTGTTTGGTTCCAATCCTTGGAACTGACTCTGCTGCCACTATAGCTCGTGGTAACCAAAAAAACTCTTGAGCTTATCCCTTATCTACAGTACACCTATCCTAGTTATCTCAGATCTCGTTTGGCAATTTGCGAGTTGGACGTGGTTTCCAGTGCTCTTGAGCAAGATAAGTGTTACATTTTTTGATATTTCCTTTAAAACTTTAAGAAAACCTCTTAAAATCGTCTTTAATCCGTTTCTTATCCCTTCTCTAGCGAATTTGTTTTGAACAACTTCATTTTGAACTAAGTCCCTATTGCTTTCTGTAGTCTCTTTACAGTTTTTGTATGACTTACACTGTCTTTGCATGTACTTTTGGGACCCCTTCATATTCAAGAGGACTGTTCCATCTGTCATTCCTTTAGTCACAGAGCTCTTGTTGAGAGAAAACATAAATTGATATTGAAAGGCTTAATTCCACCTTCTTTTGGTGACGCTATATCTGGAACTTCTGAAAAATTAAAGGGCAATTCTGACCTTCCTAGCCCTTCTTCCTCTTCCTCCTCCAGACTTTCAGAGAAGGTCAAGAAGAGAAGTGCTTCGGTTCAGTCTCCTTCAGTTTCGACAGCTAAAAAATCGAAAACTTCGGTTCCATCTTCTCCACTGGAACCTGCTTCAAAAAAGTCAAAGACCTCTGCTCCGACTCATCTATAGGACCCAAGAACAGAATCTAGTCCTTAGTCAGAACAGACTCTTTCAGCTCTGAAGATACAAGAAAAAAGGCATGTTTTGTGCCAAGATCCTCGGATCTGACACTGCAGTTACAGGATTCGATGAAAATTCTTCTTCTGAGAACAGCCTATTCACCCTGCATTGATCCCATCACCGTTCTTGGAGAGGCCTAAATCACCATCTGTGATGTTAGCCCATTCCTCTAAAAGTCTAACCGAAGACTATATGGAGAGACTGGTGAGAAAAATCCTTTGTGCACAAGTTATGACAGGATCCACCTCAGTTCCTTCCAGGATGGGTCAAGGAATCCATTCTTCATCCACTCCCTCTTTACTTCCTCCTCTAACTTCACTTGAAGGCTTAGAGACTATGGTTCTGAGCTACCTGGTGCCTTCTGTTTGGGACCAAAGATATCATTATGTTCAGAACCGATTATCCATCTGAGCTCTTCAGTTCAGTCGGAACCAGAGACCTCTGGGGGCTCTATCTATCCTGTCAGTTCTGAGGGGCTAGAGTCAACTCCTTTGTTTTCAGAGCCTTCACTGCACCTTAGAGCTTCAGCACGGATCAGCTTGGCTCTGACTTTTTCTTCGAGAGGGATCTATTTGGAGTGGGAGTTGACTTCAGATCCCAGACCCACTATTTTGGATCCAGGGTCCCTCCCTTCTCTGGGTGGATGAGCTTTTGATGCTATGAAGAGCTATGACTGTAGCATTCCTACCTGGAACACACAACCCTGTCATGCCTACATTCAGAGTCTCAACCATTGCCTCCACAAGAACAGCAAGTACCAAAACCGCAGGAGTCTCAAAAGGGAATACCCTCTTCTGATAATTCTCCAGGTCATCCCTATGAGGAAGCCCCTAAGAAGAAGATGTGCAAGAAGAGGCACTTCGATTCTCTGGAGGAATTAAAACAGAGATGTGACTGGAAATCCGGCAGTCCTTCGTCTAAGGAGTCAGTGTACCTGTAGGCTTTGGTATCCACCCATCTACCTCCTGGGTAACTCCACCCACTGATGAGCTCATTGAGTTATCTGTTGGTGGGCATGGAAGGCCCCTGACACCACTGAACCCATTCCCTGGAAATCTAACAAAATTATCACTGCCCCGGAAGATAAACAATTCTGGTCAAAAGGTTTGTCTGTTGATGCCATGGTTGTAGCGGCAGCAACAAAAAAGGAACTAGCTGTGGAAATTTCCTCTATCCCTCCACCCAACAAGGAGTCTCTGGTGATAGATAGGCTTGAGAAATTTGTTTTTGCTTCAGTGACCTTTGCATTGCAGTCCTTGAATTTCTTGGCACACATCAGACTGCAGAGGGATCTGATTAAAGAGCTTTCCGATACCCTTTCTGGATCAATCTCTGAAGAGGTTCAGGAATCTGTTGCCTCTCAGTTGGCTTCCCTACAGTCCATATCCAAGTCATCCACGAGGCTCATTTCTCATGCAGCCAAAGGATCAACAAGAGATTGGGTCCAGGCATTGCCATCAGGAGACACACTTGGATGCCCTATTGTGATTTTGCAGAGCCCTTCAAGTCTTCATTTGTCAATGCTCCCTTTGACGACATGTCCTTGTTTGGCCCAAAAATTAAAGAAACTGTCCAGGTGTAAAAAAGAAGGAAAGACCCTGTTTGCTGTGGGTGTATGTTTTTCCACTCCTCAATGATCATTTTCCTGGAATCAGTAAAGTAGTGGGAAGATGTGGTTCAAAATGTTCCAAGGGTCCTTTCAAGATACACATGGAGGTGGTTCCCCCCGGGACAGAGGGGGGAACTTCAATGGTAGATGCCACCTTCATGGCAGAGGAGGCCTGCAAAACCAAGGGTACAGAGATTCTTTCTTTGGTAAACCCTTTCAGTGCTCCTGAAAGGAGGCGCAATCATCTTCCTCTGGAGGCAGTCGGGGTTGACTATTCCTGCACGAGAAAGCCTGGCAAGAAATAACATCAAATATCTGGGTGCAGAGGATCATTTCCAGAAGTTATATTATACCTTTTACCCTTCAATCCCCCATTTGTAAAGGAATCCCCAGTGTCCCACCCAATCAGAGGAAACAAGCAGCACTACAAATTCAAGAGCTGCTAGTTAAGAGTCATCCAACAAATCCCGCCAGACCAGAGAAAATCTGGAACTTACTCAAGATTCTTTTTAGTGCTAAGAAAGACAGGGGACTGGAGACCAACTTTGGATCTCAGTGTTCTGAACAAGTCAGTTCGACAAACAAAGTTCCAGATGGTCACGGTTCAGTCCATTCTTCCATTTTTGGAAAAGAAAGACTGGACGTGCTCAGTAGACCTTCAGGATGCGTACTATCATATAAAGATGAATAGGTCACCCAGAAGGTTTCTCCATTTTCATCTGGTAGCCAGTCACTATCAGTTCAGAGTTCTGCCCTTTGGTCTCACCACAGCCCTCAGGGTGTTCACCAAGTGCATGGCAGTAGTAACAGCTCACTTGAGACTACTGGGATTCCAGGTGTTTCCTCCTAGATAGCTGGCTCATTACCTCTGTGACCAGGCTTCAATTGTTAGAGGCAAGTGAGAAGGTTCTCCAGACATGTTCCTATCTGAGGATAACCATAAACTATGAAAAAGCTCACCTTGAACATACGCAGACCTTTAGAGTTTATAGGTGTTATCCTGAACACAAAGACAACAATAGCCTCTCTTCCCCCACTGAGACTACAGAAAATCAGATCACAAGTCATGAAAATAATTAACAGCAAGAAAGTGTCTGCATGCCTAATTCTACAGGCATTGGGGTGCATGAGAGCAACTATAACTGTATTCCCCTTAGCCAGATTTCAAATGAGGATTTTACAATGGATGCTTGCAACACAATGATCAATACTATGCCAACCAATGTCAGATTTGATCACCAACATTTGCAAAAGAGATCTCAAATGGTGGATTCAACTGGATCAAATTCTAAAAGGCTGTCCTTTCATGTCCAGTCAACAACCCAAGGCCTTAGTGACCATGGACGCTTCACAGTTAGGGTGGGGTGGGCATTATCTGGGGAACATTGTCCAAGACACTTGGTCCCCCATAAAGGCCAACTTACATATTAATGTCTTAGAGATGAGAGCAGTTCTTTTAGTGTTGCAGACCTTCCAGGATGCTCTCCTTTCAGGGACAATTGCCATTCAAACAGACAATATGTCAATAGTTTGTTACATCAACAAGCAAGGAGGAACCAGGTCCTTTCTCATGTGTCGAGAAGCTGTCACAGTGTGGCAGTGGGCAATCTCATCCAACCACTTTCTCATAGCAATGCAGATTCCGGGGAAGTCCAGTGTGATAGCAGGCAAACTCAGCAGATGCATACTACTGCCTCACGAGTATACAAAATACAATACAAAAGTGTGAGAGAGAATATTCCGTCAATGGGGCCAGCCTTGCCACAATCTTTTCACCTCTCCCCTAAACAAGTGCAGCAACTACTTTGCCCTTATCTCTCCTCAGGGGGAATCACAGAGGGATGCTCTTGTCCACATTTGGCCCTCTTTATGCCTTTCCTCTGATTCCGAAGTTCCTACAGAAGGCAAACAGGTTGAAGAGCAAGGTAATCCTCATTGCATCTTATTAGCCTTGACAGATTTGGTTCCCTTTCCTTTGGCCTCATCTAATTCACTGTCCGTGGATTCTGGACCTGGTTCCAGATACCCTGTCCCATCTGACAGGCATGATCCACCCAGACATCTCAAACTGACAGTTTGGTTTCACCAGTTTCTTTAAAAGCCAGGCATTCTATGATCTCTTCACCTGTCTGGCACATACGTTTGGCTTCTCACAAACCATCTACACTTACAGTTTACAACAGTAAGTGGAAATGGTTTCCCTTTTTGGCATGTCAAAATAATGTTCCTTTGGCCTCAAAGGCATTCTATAACTATGTCAAGAATCTAAATGGCAATGCTCAGATCTGCGCTGAGCTAAAACAGAATGGCATTAAATATACTGATCCAAAGGATATTGCCAATATCTTGGCAGATCGATTCAGTGCCAACTTCACCCCCCTCTCACCCCCTAAATGGCCCATCTCAATACCGGAAGATTGCCAAATTCCAGTAATAACGACCACACAGGTACAAAACGCACTCTCTAAAGCCAAGAATACAGCATCCATGGGACCAGATGACATCCCGGGCTGTGTACTACATGAACTACAATATGAACTGGCACCTCACCTAAGTGTCATGTTTAATCATAGCCTCACCTCAGGTTTCGTGCCCACTGAGTGGCAGAGCTACAGTTATCCCAATCCACAAGGGGGGATCCACCTTGGATCCCAGAAACTACCGTCCCATCAGTCTGACAAGCCTTATCTGCAAGGCCATGGAGCGTATTATCATGGAACTTATAAACAAAGACATTGGCAACCTTCAAACACTGGACCCCACCCAGTTTGGGTTTGTGAAGGGCGATCTTGTCTCCTGAACCTGATTGACTTCTTTGAATCAGTCTCCAGAGCCATGGACAAGGGTAAGGTGGTCCACACAGCCTATCTAGACCTTGCCAAGGCCTTTGACACCATCCCCACTCTGGAATCATAGATAAACTTACTAAGTTGGGCATTAATCCCTATGTCACCCAATGGGTTGCTAAATGGCTTACTGATAGAACCCACACTGTAAAAGTAGCCGACTCCAAATCCAGCTCCAGACAAGTGACAAGTGGAGTACCACAGGGTTCAGTCCTGGGGCTCTTGTTTGGCATCTACTTCTCTGAAGTACAGGTCAACACTAAGGGACTCTGGCTAACAAAGTTTGCAGATGACTGCAAACTGGGAGCCATTATTGAATCCCCAAATGATGTGGATACTCTACAAAAGGGCCTTACAGAAACAGATGCTTGGTGCCAGAGCCATGGGCTCAAGCTCAATGCCAAGAAATGTATTGTTATCCCCTTTGGGAAAAAACATGTATCCATGAATTACCATATAGGTGGCAGTACACTAAACACAGAAAGTGTGATAAGAGACTTAGGGACACAGGTGGACAGTGGTCTCACCTTCAATAACCACATCGCCACAACAGTCAGGAAATCCTGTGGCACACCTCATCACGAAGGGCTTTTCATCCAGAAAAAGGAGGTCATTGTCCCACTGTACTCATCCCTCATTAGACCCATTATAGAATACAACGCCCCATTTGGTATGTACCTCTCAAGACATCTGCAACAACTGGAAAGGCCTCAGAAATACCTCACTAAAAGAATCACAGGCCTAAAGCAGATGCCCCTCGCTGACCTTAAAAACTCCAGCTATACTCTGTCGCATATCGTCTACTCAGAGGCGATCTCTGCTTAACATACAAGGCCATGTCAAACCCAGAGCTGTTGGACATGCTACACTTAAAGAAATCCCAATCCCTCAGAGCTACACGCTCCAGGGATCTAAACCTTGTCATCACAATAAACAAAACATGCTGGAGGGATAGGTTCCTGACCCAGAGACTCCCCAGACTCTGGAATAGATTGCCCATACATGTCAAGCAGAGTGCCTCTTTGGACCTCTTCAAGAGGAACCTTGATGATTGGATGGGAGAAAGGAAATTTCACCCCAGGGATCACGTCAGTCGCCCTGCTAGACAGGGGTCCTGGAAAGTAAAGAATGTGGGAAGAAATAGCCAGGGAATTGTTATGGCTAGGCTTGTATAGGCCCTAGGGCTGATAGCCTAGTACCAACCTATGAACCTATGTTGACCATTTTTCAGCACCTATACATAAAATTCTCAAATTTTTAGCCTCCCTATTCAATGTAGTGGCTTTGTCTTTTACTATTAAAGTTCAATTAGTGGCTATATCCACTTTATGTTTTAGATTTGAAGACTCACCACTTTCTTCTCATAAACTTTGTAAAGCTCACTTGCTTTTCATAAACTTTGTAAAGCTTTTTTGAGAGGTACTCTTCTGTTAAAGTCTCCTTACAAAGATCCAACCCCTCACTGGGACCTGAACTTAGTGTTGCAAGCAATTGTACAACCTCCTTTTGAACTGGCAGCGGATTGTGATCCTAAGTTTCTGTCCTGAAAAACTATTTTCTTAGTAGCCATAACTTCCACCAGAAGGATTTCAGAAATTCAGGCTTTGTCTTGTAAACCACCATATCTGATTTTTCACAAGGATAGGGTTTTCTAAGAACCAACCCCTCTTATCTACCAAAGGTGGTTTCAGAAGTCAGTATCAATCATACTATTAACCTACCAGTAACCTACCAGTTTTCTTCCCCAGATTTGCTAATTTGGGTGAATGTTGCTTACACTTATTAAATATTCATAGACAATTACGATTTTATCTTCACAGAAAAAAAGATATCAGAAAATCTGACCAATTATTTATCTCTTACTCAAATGTAAAACTAGGGAAACCTGTGAGCAAAGTGACATTGCTAGATGGCTAACAGATTGCATTTCTTTCATCTAACACAAATTGGGGATTGATTTATCGAAACCTTTGAAAGCACATTTAACTAGAGCTGTAACGACTTCAGTTGTCTTCCAGTCTAAAGCCTCCTTGGATGATATTTGTGCAGCAGCAACCTGGGCCACTCCCCATACTTTTATTACTCATTACAAATGGGATCTGGTCTCCAGGGGAAGAGCATCATTCGGTTCAATTGTGCTCAAGAATATCATTCCTTGAGTCCAACCAGGATCTAAGGTAGCTGGGGACTCTGTCCCACAGGTTGAAGACAGAATGAAAATTGACAACATCAGATAAAGAAGTTATGTACTCACCATAACATTTCATCTGTGTTGTCCATTTTCATTCTTCAAATCTCCTCCCTACAACCCCCATACCCTTGGATTTCTAGAGGAATGGATGACTAGTAGATTATTACCCTTGGTATATAACTGTGGTTCCAGATATAGTTTCAGTGAATGTCTAATGATTAATCTTTCCTTTGGTCTATCAGCAAACTCAAGTGTGAGGTAACTGGAATAGGTGCATTGTGGACAAGGGATAAGCTTGAGAGTTTTTTGGTTACCACGAGCTATGGTAGTGGCCATGTTGGTTTCGAAGATCAGAACCAAACCCACAGGTTAAAGGAGAGTGAAAATGGACAACACAAATGGTGAGTACATAACTTCTTTTTTTTAGTTCACTGGACAGACTAAATCATAACTGTCAGCTTTCTGTTTTGAGAATTATATCAGGCAGTATTCTTTGAATGGAGAACACTACAGTGTGTAGTTTCCTGTTTTGCTGATGCAAAGACTTGTACTGTTGCAGCATAATTGCAGCAGCTGTGAATTTGTTGGCAGTTGGATTTAGTGGTGTCTCTTGAGGTCAGGCCTTTGGAGTAAAGGGAAGAGATGAGGTTTTTGTTTGTTTTATTAATTTTCCCTTTTCTCAGACATTGACCTCAGTGCAGGAGCAGAACTCCCAACATAAAATATGTTCACTGAGCTTCTGTGATATAGTTTGTTGTGGGATTTTGTGGTTAAAATATTGTACATTTTTGATCTATTTGTGATGCTTTAAGTCCCATTGCACTGTGTTTGATTTTATGTTTCGATTCTGTTTTATTGTGTTTTATAAGAGTACCAGTAAATGAACTTTGTGCATTTCAGCTTTGGACAAAGAATTATTGACTGGATACTGCATTTTACATGACATTCACTCATCAGCGATTATGTTCATTGACTTTGTGTGACATTGATTTTTGTGACATTTTTGATGTTTTATATTATTTTGAAACCTAGTATGTAGTGGGTTTAATATTATATTATGATTATGTTTGAATGTGGTTTATAAGCTGCAGCATTTCAGGTTTGGATAATATTTCAGATACTGCATTTTACATATCACTGTACTATGCATTTTGAAAACTTAGAGTTTCAGACTTAAATTTGTTTTAGTCAGTCAGTGAAAGTCTAAATGGTTTAAAAATGCATATTTATTTTTGCAAATCAGTGCATCTAATGGTAGCAGCACAATTCTAATGCCTCATGAGTGGTCCCTGAAACAAGAAGCAGCGGAAACGATTTTCGAGAAATGGGGCCAGTCTTGCTGCAACTTCTTTGCCACGTCCATGAACATAAAATGCAGCAACTACTTTGCTCTAATCCCCCTCCGTGGGAATCCCCAAGGGACGCACATGTACACAATTGGCTCCTGAGTCTCCTTTACACCTTCCCTCCTTTTCCATTGATACCCAAAGTTCTTCAGAAAGCCAGTGCTTTGAGAAGGACCTTAATTCTTAATCCCCTTACTGGCCTCATCAAATTTGGTTCCCCTTCCTTCGGCCTTATCTTCAGGAAGAGCCTTGGATTCTGGACCCAGTTCCAGATGATCTGATCCATTCATCGGGAACTCTTCATCCATCCCTTCATACCCTCAAACTGACAGCTTGGCTGCTCCAATTCCAAACATAGCCAGGCTACAAAACCTTTCATCCACAGCACATCCTGATTTCTTCTCACAAGTCATCTACCAGAACATTATACCTCAGCAAATGGAAAAGGTTTTCAATCTGGATTCTGCAGAATCACATTGATCCTTACTCAGCACCTATATCTGCCGTCCTAGATTTCTTAATGAAACTGTTTAATGAAGGGGCAGCTGCAGCTGCTATTTGAGTGCAACTAGCAGCAATCTCATATTTTCATTTCGGGAATGAAGAGCCAAATATTATGTCCCATAGGTTAGCTAAGGCCTTTCTGAGAGGCACTAATCTTTTAAGACTGCCTATCAGGCCTCTGCTTCCACCATGGAATCTGAATCTGGTAAAGTTGAGATGAATCCTTCTTTCCTTTGAGCCGTGAGATTCATGTGATATAAAGTTCTTAACATGGAAGACCATTTTCCTGGTGGCAGTTACATCGGCCAGGAGAGTTATGGACTTACAAGCCTCATCTATAAAACCACCATATTTGTTGTTCCTTAATGTCAGGGTGTCACTCCAAACAAACCCAACCTTTCTACCAAAAGTATGTTCAGATTCTAATTTGAGCCAGTCTATAGAATTGCCAGTTTTCTTTCCCAAGTGTAGCAATAAGGCAGAATATATGCTTCACCAACTTGATATGCACAGACAGTTGCATTTCTATATACACAGGACAAAAGAATTTAGGAAAGCTGATCAACTGTTTATATCTTTTTTCAGATTGCAAAAAAGACTTGCCTGTAGCAAAAACTACTCTATCAAAGTGGCTGTCAGACTGCATTTCGTTCACTTATAACTCAGTAAATAAACAGCTACCAGACAAGGTGAAAGCTAACTCTACCACAGCTGTTTTTACCTCCTCTGAATTTAGTGCTAAACTATCAATAGATACCATCTGTGCAGCAACTGTCTGGGCGAGACCTCATACCTTTATCACCCATTACAAACTAGAGTTAGCCTCTAGAGGCCGGGCCTCCTTTGGGTCCACTGTGCTGGAGAATAATGGAGAAATGTGTACACAAGCAACTAATGCAATACAGTACACAGAATAACTTACTATCCAACTCCCAGCATGGTTTCAGGCCATACGACAGCACCACCTCAGCCCTCCTTTCCTTTACTAATGCTATAAACCAAAACAGGAATGACAATAGGCTATCCTCCACCCTCTTTCTTGACCTATCAAAAGCCTTTGACATGGTCAACCATAAACTTCTCATTCTTTCTCTAAAATCTCTTTCCCTCAGTAAGCACGCAATCCAGTGGTTCCAGTCCTACCTGACTGGTAGACAACAGGCGGTACTATGGCAGGGCAAACTCTCCAGCTACCTCTCACATTTGGTGTCCCTCAACGCTGCATACTAGGTCCATTACTCGTCTCTATTTTTATCAGCAACCTTCAGACTGCTGTCCCTAAAGCTACCTGTATTCAATGTGCAGATGATTCCACTCTGATCTGCTCAGCCACCTCCCCTTCCGAACTGCAAATCCTAACCCAAAATACATTTAACACTGTTGAAAACTGGCTTGCCAACCAACACCTACTGCTAAATCCCAGTAAAACTAAACTTCTACTCTTCACCCCCCACTAGTAGATCTGCCACACTTTCTACTCTGTCACTTCTAACAATGGTACCACTATCTCCCCAGGTCAACACATCAAACTTCTAGCAGTTATCATAGACAATAATTTCAAATTTGACCTACAGGTCAAAATAAACATACAGACCATCAATAAGAAGCTTGGATCACTGTATAGAAACAAGACATTTTTAACCCCACTGGCTAGGACTGCAATCGCCCGGTCACACCTACTCTCTACTCTTTTATATGCCTCGCCTGTACTCTCAAACCTCAACAAATCTGAACTAGGCAAGCTGTCCCATAGCTACAACCATATTGCCATATTTGCACTGGCTCCACCTATAGAACCCACCACTGCCAGAACCTGAAACAACTAGAGTGGCTAGAACTGCCCAGCTTAATTCAATTCAGTCAGCTCTTAATAGCGCACAAACTTCTGTACCACCCTGAGGATACCCCCTCACCACTAAATATTATTAAGCCATATAGCAACCTGAGATCCCTACCGTCAGCCAACAAATTACTGGTCCAAACCCACAAAGCTAATAACTGCTGGTGAATCCCTGTTTGCCAACTTTGTTGGCAAAACCTGGAATTCGTTGCCAAATCCTCCAAAAGTCTCTTCAAAAAAAGCCTCAAACAGTATCTCAAAGTGAACTGGCTTTGCCCATGTACCAACCCTGATTAAGTTATAAACTGAAAGCATAATCTGTCATTATCATAACATGCAACTATGTCACCAAGTTCTATATCCAGTTTGATGTCTCTTGCTTTTAATTGTGTCTGTCCGTGAGAATTGTGAGTCCCTACTAGGGAACACTACTAAGCCATTATACATAATCACTTTGTTTTATATTTTCTAATGTTATCCAGATTCTTGTGTAATCTATGTAAGTTTGTCTATTTGGAGCTTTTCTCCCCGGGCCTCCGCTGAAAATGGACATGTATCCAGTCGGACTATCCCGGTAAACAAATGTAAAATAAATAAATAAATAAATGACACATTCCATAGCCATCTACACAATGGATAAAAGAAATGTAGATGGTCTACCCGTCTGTTTGTATTCAATGCCCATTCCTCCATATGGCACAAATGCTTTCATCACAGCTCACACAAACTAAGCACCATCACTCCTGCAGCTGGGGTGTGGTGGCATGATGTTCGTCTTGTAAGTATTCCCATAATTTAGCTCCTTCTCTGCACTCTTTTAATTTCTGATCCAATGTTGTCTTTTCCATCCCACTTCTATGGACTGTTGTGGTTTATCGGATCTGACTCAGATCCAAGGCCGACCATTCCATACAACTTCAGGCTTGGAACTCCACCTCCACTACCCAAAATACCCTGCTCTCTGTTATCTGTCCCAGATCTGTTTTGCTGCCTTCAGGGGCTGCAGCAAGATCATGAGGTCTGATGTGGATTTCTGTATCTTTTGCTATATTCAGCTATTTTTGCCTTGCTTGTTCAGTAACCTTTTCCTCTACCCTTTGTTAGTTTCTTGTACAAGTTAAGTAACTTTAAGACCAGCTGAAGATTTTTTTTTTGTCTTGATTTGTTGTGTTTCCCGCCTTTTGGCTATTTAGTGTGTAGTTGTTTTTTGGGTTTTGTAGTTTTCCCTTTTCTGTTACTCAGCATTTAAAAAAAATATATATATAATCATAATAATAATTAATAACATCGGTGTGTGTATAGGTTAGGAGTTAAAGTGTGTAGGCCTTTGTGTTACATTTATTCTTATCTTCATTGGCTCTCTTCTTCAACATGGACAGTGCTAAAGGCGTTAAGAAATGTGTGGCTTGCAGCCACAAGTAGCCATCACAGAATGCACTCTTATCAGTGTATTTATTGCCTCAGCTCCTCACACTTATATGCCGAGTGCTCTTTTTGTACAGGTTTTGGTAGCTGGGCTGTGAATGAGCACTGAATTAAATTAGTTTTGAAGGAATTGTTGTCCTAGCGAGAGCCTACTTCTTCCTTTTCTCCTAAGAAAGGTGATAAGGATCAGCAGAGCTGAGGTAAGGAGTGCCCAAAGGATCCCAATGTGAAGAACAAGGGAAAACACAAACAAGGAGCTACCCCTCATTTTGACTAGCCAGATGTGAATATCTAAAGATCATTGGTGCCCATGGCTGCATTGGTGCCAGGGTCAGATCTTTCTTCTTGGAGCCTGTCTCCAACAACACCGATTTTGAGGAAGGTTGTGTCCCCAGCTTTAAATGTGCCTAGGTCTTGGGGGCAGTCTCAGATAGGGTTCATTCTCCCTTTTCACCCATTACTCCTTGGGAGTTTTCATCAGAGTCCTCTCTCTCTTCACCTCAGATCTGAATCTCTCTAGTTTGGATCAAATCATCAAATCCAACTGCTGGTAGATGGACATTCAAACCCTTGTCAATAGCTCCTTTAGCTTGATTTGCCCAGTTAGTAGGAAGTCTTAGGTCTGCAGAGTTGGGGCAGCTGATGTGGTACTTCTTGCAGGCCCAGATTCAACTAGATCTTATCCCCACTGCTTCGGTTTCAGTACCTAAGAAGTAGGCTTCATTGGGTGCTTCTGCCTCAAGCCCCTTGGCTTCTGGGCTTGTGGACCTGATTACTCTGGATCCACCAAGGCTGGATCCTATAGCCTGGCCAGTTTAGGCCCTAACCCCTACTTTGGTGTGCTAGACTCTGATAGTGTCAAATCCAAGCATGCCTCTGAGCCATCAGTTCTGGGTCAGGGTCGGAGTCCAGAGCGGGATCAACTCTTAGAGTTTTGG
>NC_056732.1:1060288929-1060356429 GCF_019279795.1 Protopterus annectens
AGCTTCAAGTACCTGGGAGGGGTGGTTGAGGAGAAGGGAAGTCTGAATGAAGAGGTCAAAGCTAAAATCAGAGGGGCTGCAGCAAACTGGCATAGAGAGTTAGGGGTAGTGTATGACAGAAGGATGCCAAAGAAACTGAAAATTAAGCTGTATGTTCTTTGTCATAAGCAGTGCCTCTATCCAAGGGAAGCAGCCTGAATCTTCCGGCTCTGCTAGACCCCATGCTGTGATCTGATTGCCACCCCTTCCAACATGAAGTGCAGCAGCTTTAACACCTTAGTACCTCCAATGGGGCAGCCACCAAGGGACGCTGTTCTGTATACTTGTTCTCCAGGCCTCCTGTATCCTTAACCTCCTACTCTTTTCATAATAAAGTTTCTCTGGAAACCTGGCCATTGCAGAGTGACTGTTATTCTCATTGCTCCTTTCTGGCCCCAACAAGTTTGGTTCCCATTCCTATGGCCTCATCTTCAGTGCCTTCCTTGAGTCCTAGATACCATACCAAATTTGATCTCTCACACAGTGGGAATTTCCCACGTCTATATCAGATTATCGAAAGCTGATAAATTCAAATGCTAGTTGATCAACCACAAAAGGTCGAACAACCAAAATAGCGAAGACTCTGAACAGTGATGTTTTTCCTAGGGAAGAAAAAATCGCTGTTCCGCAAAAAATAAAATAAATAAAACACAACATAAAGCGGGGGACTTTGCCCCCCACACCCCCCTTACTTAAATATACCAACTTCGAGATTGCACCACAGTAGAGGAAATGGCAAACGCCTGGCAACATCCCAGTGATTTTTTTTCCCTGGGAAAAAAATTGCTGTTCCGTGTCTTGGTTATTTTGGTTGTTCGACCTTTAGATGTCAATCAACTAATGTTCAATGTTATCAGCTTTCGATAAGCTGATATAGACCCAATTTTCCCACCCATTCTTCTTACTCTCAAATTGACCATATGGTTTCTACAGGTCCCATAATGACCAGAGATCCCAAGCTGTCTGATAGTGTTATCCATGTTTTTCCTTCCCCTCAGAAGTCTTCTACCTGAAAGATTTATCCTATTAAATGGAAACACTTCATCATTTGGGCATCATTGAAAGGTTTGGACCCCTTCTCAGCCTTGCCATTCTGGATTTTCTTGCTGACCTTTTTTATTCTGGACTATGCTATTCTACTGCTGAAGTTCAGTTAGCAGCTATTTTCAATTTTCATATTGACAGTGACGATACTCCAGTAGCTACCCTGAAGATTTCTAAAGCATTTCTTATAAGTACATTTTTATTATGACCTCGCATTCAGGATCCCAGTCCTCTTTGGGATTTACCTTCCATCCTCTATAATTTGACTAGCCTTCCTTTTGAACCTTCAGACTCTGTCTCCTTGAAGTTGCTATCTCGGAAGACAATTTTCCTGGTGGATGTGATTTCAACTAGATGGGTATAAGAGCTACAGGCTTTATCCTCAGTGTCTCCATGTCTGATTTTCCACAGATATAGAGTTTCCCTTAGGACGATTCCTCTTTTTTTTTGCCGAAGGTGGCTTCTTAGAGTACCTTGAATAAGTTCATCCATGCACCTCTTTTTCCCCCCAAACCAAAGTAATATGGGAGAATATTTACTACATTGTTTTGATATTTATAGACAGCGGAGATTCTGTCTGGACAAGACCAAAGCCTTCAGGAATTTGGATCAACTTTTTGTCTCCTTTTCTAAGGTCCAGCAGTTTGGATACTGGCAAGATGAGCTCTGAGGAATATTCCAAGATGTCAGCTACAAGGTTGATTAAGAAAGAGTAAGTATAAAGGACACCCACCTACCAGTTTGACTAAGAAAAACTCAACATTCTGTGAAGTCAAAGTTCAGTTCACTGGGCATGGAGATAATCTGGCAGGGACTAGAACTGTGTATCTAAAGGACAAGGATGATCTTAAAAATTCAGATTGAACTAAACAAGCTAGAACTAGAGATGGAGATGGAGATGGTATTCAGAGAATAAGATGTGAATGAAGTAGCTTGAATTGCAAAAAGAAAACTGGGGGAAAGGACGTATCAGTGTGAACTGGCCATGACATGAGAGATTGAGAGAATGAGCACTGGCATAAAGCTACTGAAAGAGAGATGGACTTCTTGACCCTTGCCCAAAAACACTTGAGTACTAGAGGAAAAAAATTCAGCCCTAGATGCCAAAGGCAGTACTAAATTATTTCCTCAGTATAAAGAGGGGAACACATTTGATAGTTTTATTCAAACATTTAAAATAATGGATAATCAGAACCAAATTAACCAAAGGTATTGGATAAGATTTTAATTCCTTTTCCCATGGGTTGAGCTAATCATGCTATTTGTAATATGGCTGATATTGATTTTGTTAACCATAGAAGAACTGTTTCCTTCTAAAATGTTTTGAGCTCAAACCTGAAACCTATAGAAGAAAACTTAATGAACATAGAATAATATCAGAAAGTACTGTTGCTACAGTTTAAACCCTACCTGCATGGAGCGCTATAGTTGTTGCAGAAATAACTACTTATTTTCATATGCAGGTAAAAAACAGGGAGAATTTCTAATTAGAAAGCAGGCACTTCGTACTTTAACTGGGAATATGAGGATCTGATTTGACAGACTTGAAATGTGTATCAGCTATCAACTGAAGAGAAAGGTAAAAAGAATAAACTCTGTTTAACAAGCAGAGTGCAGCTGCACAACAGGGTCTTACCTAGCACTGCAGATGAGTATAATGGAAGCCATGACAGCAGGCTATACCATCCCATCTTTTCCACAGGCAAAGGAGAATGTCACTGGCAATAGCATAGCTAGGGCGGGGTGAGAGGGCAACTGTTCTGAGGAAAAAGTGTAGGGGGACGAAATCAGCCGCTCCCGATCTTTCTTTATTGCAGTACCAGTTTTATTTGTAGTCAAACCTGAGCTCTGTAGCGCTCCCTGTGTGGTCTAAGCTGTAACAATTGTTTACTACAGTTTAAAAAAGTCTTGTTTTTCTTGTTTAGCTAAAACCTCAGCACTGTAGCCGTCCATGCAGCTAGGGTGCAGCAACAGTTTACTACATTTTAAAAAGAAGAATTTTGTTTATCTAAACATGAGCACTGTTGCTCTCTCTGCAAGCAAGCTATAAACAGTAATAGCTGTTTACTACAGTTTAAAAAGAAGAATTTTTTTAACTAATACTTGAGTGCTGTAATGCTCCATGCAGGCAAGGTATAAAATGCAGCAACTACAGTTTAAAAAAATATTTTTTAATAAGATATGTAGAAGGAAGGTTGGGGGCAGGGCATAGAAATGGGACCTGAATGGCTGGGGCAGGAAGGGAGGTGTGCATCTGGCCTCATGGTTGTTGTTCTAGTAGAAGGAATGTCTGTTTTTTCCCTGCTGTTCAGTGGTAGAGCTGCGGGGAAGGCATAGATCTAACAACAATAAGCAAATAGCTAACATTGTATTGATCGGCTTATTGTAGTGAAGTGCTCTTTTTTTTTTTTTGGCTGGGGTGGGGTGGGTGTGGGGTGTGTGGTAGTTTATAGTACCAGTCCAGGGCACTGGTTGAACCAGCTATGCTTCTTGTCACTGGTTCCATTATGTGCCAGCTTCCTGGAATTAAATGTCTACAGAGTAATCAAGTGAGACATGTACAGTCTAGATGTCTCAAAAGACAAGGAGGGAAGCAAAAGCCATGTGAGGGAGCTAGCAGAGGTAGTACCATGGTAAGTTGTTCTCTTGAGATTATCACAGGGACTCATACCATATCCTAGTAGAAAGTAAATAAGCTGCTTCCAAGATGCATACTGCACCAGACATGCTGTTAAGCATGTCTGGTCAGGGACATTACTTGTCTGATCAGTCCACTTCAGTTAGGGTCATGTGAAGTGCATCTTTCAAGGTGCCATTGGCCAAGGTTCATTTGTTCTGGGAAGGGAGCCAAAAAGGCAAGTAGATGGCAATTTTTGAAGTCCTGTTTGATTCTCAGCTAAAGCGTCTTGTGTGTGGAGACATGCGTGAATGGGCATACCTTCGTTGAAGGTTGTGCGTCAGGGCTGGCAACTCGGTACGTAAAAATCTACTGCCAATCATTAGTGGACCGG
This sequence comes from Protopterus annectens, assembly GCF_019279795.1. Lineage (NCBI taxonomy): Eukaryota > Metazoa > Chordata > Ceratodontiformes > Protopteridae > Protopterus > Protopterus annectens. Next base: position 1,060,293,024 of record NC_056732.1, read on the forward strand.
AGTTCTGCTGTGGCGACCCCTAACCGGGAAAAGCCGAAAGATACAACATCCTGGTAGATGTCCTGAAAGGAAGTTACTTTGATGATAAAGTACCTTGTGCAGATGCAACTACAAATAGCCAGTCATAGAGAGAAGCTGGTCAGAAAGGCGTAAGGGGGAGAGCTAGCCAGTACCCATACCTCTAATAGATGCAGGAAATATAGTTGGTTCAAGAGAGTGGATGGGTAGCAACTCTACTGGTCTTCTGAAAGATACTGTTTCAGTAGAAGGGATAGTTGGTACCAGTAAATACTGTGGGAAGAAATAACCAGGGAATTGTTATGGCTAGGCTTGTATAGGCCCTAGGGCTGATAGCCCAGTACCAACCTATGAACTATGTCTGTCAAAAGGTACAACACCTCCTAAAGAAGGAGAACTGGGGAGGATCATAAACAGAGAGAGAGAGAGTTGCAGCAGGCACAGCTGACACATTTCACCTAACAAAACTTAAGGGAGATAGCCAAGGAGGCTTTGGACCATCAACAAAAGAGAGAGTCTATCTACTTGAATAAAGGATTATTGTATAGAGAATGGACTCTTGGATGAGGGCTAGATGGAGAAGTGATACAGCAGTTGGTAATCCCAAGGAGATACCACCATGCACTTCTGACCATAGCCCTTGACATTTCTTTTTTTCTGTCCATTTAGGCATAAAGCATGCAAAGAAGTAATTTATGCAGAATTTGTATCATGAGCTGCTACTAAAGATGTGCAGGGTACTGTAAAACAAGTGAGCACTACAAAAAAGCTAGCAAGCCAGGAGACAAAGGTAAGCCTGCCTTGATGCCTTTACCTGTTTTTGAATAGCAATTTCAGAGGGTAGTCCTATATATTGGGAGCCTCTATTATCCAAAGCACCATAAGTAAGTGTATGTTGATGGTTGTGGATATACTACGCGTTACCTTGAGATGGTTCTTTTCCCCTCTATTGAGGCAGAAAGGGCAATAAATTCTCCATTAGAAATTTTCAGCTGGGTAAGTTTTCCATATGAAATACTGAAAGATAAAGCAGCTGACTTGGTCAGACCTTCTGCCTGTTTGTGGGTGTGCTGTGGGGTAAAACAGTTTAAAACTAGACCCTACCATTCACAAACAGTATGGTAGATAGCGTTAACTCTGCTCTTAAGACCTTGCTGAGACCATTCACAGACCACACTGAGTAGGAGTGTAGAATAAGTACCTTTCCTGACTTCTGTTTGCATATAGAGAAGTGTCCCAAGAATCTAGTTTTTTGTTTGCAATTTGAACTACTTTATGGTCATAGGATGAGGGGGAGGTTCTTGTAGTGGATGTTCTTAATTTCGGTAATAAACTTAAGAAGCTCATGGAGTAAGCACAGGAACAACTCTATCAAGCACAACAGCAGTAAAACATTTGGTACGACCAGACAGAGAGCATGAGAATACTTTTGTAGGTAAAAAGTAATGGTGCATATTCTTGTGCAGCAAAATAAGTTTCAAGCCACATGGGATGGTCATTTTAATGTTGTAAGGAAATCAGATACTTTTAATTACATGGTAGTGTTGCCAGGAAAGAGGCAGTAAATTAGAAACTACCATTTTACCATAATGAAGGTTAGAGAGTCACTTGTTACTCAGAACTTGCAGTGGATTTCAAGATGAGGTAGGGAGGGGTCTTCTAATAGACCTTCTCAGTGAAATTCAGTTTGGCACTTCAGTGAATAAGTTAGTGATTCCAGCAGCTATCTCCTACCCCAGTTCAGGAAATCTGAGGACTGTCACATGAGCTTTGAGACGCATTTACTACCAAGCCTGTGGGTTCCCATCTAGTGAAGTATCATGTAAATACAGGAACCCCACAACCAGTGAAAATAGCAGAGTTAAATAATAAAGTGAAAAGTTGCTACTTGGAAATGGCAGCCCAGGTTTTTCCTGATGCCAGAAATGTACCAGTCTTTCCAAAGCAAGTACTTTGTGATTTAAATATAAAATACACTTGTTCTCCAAGTTGTGTTTTTAAATGTCTCTGTTGTGGTCTGAAAGGGGAAAGAAATGTCAGATCACACAAGTTGTCTTAGATTTGCAAATATAAAGCTTTCTGCTTTGTCAGTAGTTCAACAGATAGCATACTCATATGCTGGAAGATCAGAAGGCTGTGAGCTCTTTTCCAAGTACTTGGACTACTTTCACAATTTAATTTCTCCAAGTCTTTTGGGTTTCTAATACTATGACAGGAATGGACCTCAGTCCTAAGTCCAAGTATGATTAAAGTTTGTGAAATTAGTACTGTTTCATCTTTGATGTTAGCTGAAAGTGCTCTTCGCAGCACCCACAATTTGATTAATCCTGCAATTCATACGGGGTTGTATGTATCATTAGCATATCTAAATAAGGCTGCAAATTCTTTTTATCAGATTCATTGCTTCTGCTACTATTGGAACTGTCTCTGTATCATTCTTCCACGTTGCCCTCATTTCTGCTTGCAAATCATGGTATTTTATAACTTTGTGTCTCCCTGTATGTAAGACACACAATGATCACTGCTAATTTTTTTTCAACTGTTTTTTTTTTCTTTTAACTGTTGGTAATGGGTAATCCTATGTGATATTCTTTCACCATTCTCTACAATACTTTGTGGCTCATGTCTCCAATGCTTCTCAGCTACTTCAGTTTTGTAAGGTTTGCACAATCCCCATTGCAGCAGTCTTGCCACAGTATTATGGCTTTCAGTGTACAGGCCCTCTGCCATTAATGTATAACACCCAGCAAAAAGATGTGCAGCTGTTTCCAGTTCAGCACCTGCATTTGTCTGTTTCTCCCATGTGTTCAATGGACTTTGTAAACCAATGTGTACATAGTCCACTATCCTGGGATGCTAATATTAACCTTTCATCTTTTGGTTTAAATTCACCTCTCCTTAACCATTCCTGCATCAGATCATGATCAACATGAGGTTGTTCCAGGAATTCTCATCTGATCCTTCTCCATATATTATTTCTTTTGTTTTTTGGCACATTCATTTGCTGCCTTCTTTTTGTCTACTTCTGTTTTGTTTTCCATTTCTACTTGACACCAACATGCTTCTGCTAAACTAAGCAGTGAAATCATCTTAGATTTATTCTCATCATGTTTCAAAACTTTCTCTATGTTTGGATCTGGTGAGGTCAGCAGATATGCATGCAGTCCTACGACTGCAGATCTATACATGTAATCAGTTTCAATTAGGCCCATACCTCCTTCATAACGAGGAATATATAATCTTGGTATACACACTGATTTTTGTATATCATTTGATAAGTGTTAAGGGGCGGTGGCTGTGGTGCAGTGGTTAGCATTGGCGCCTCACAGCAAGAGGTTCTCCAGTTCGATCCTCGGCTGGGGTGCCTTCTGTGCGGAGTCTGCATGTCATCCCAGTGGTTGTGTGGGTTTCCTCCGGGTGCTCTGGTTTTCTCCCACATCCCAAAAACATGCTGTAGGTGGATTGGACACACTAAATTGAGATGCTGTGAGATGCTTTTTTGTAATCTGTGCATGCCATATTTAGATTCTCCCCCTTTTTGCAATTCTCCATTATGACAAATGATCCTTTGCTTCCTGACTTTCTTTTGTTACCTTTCTGTTCTCTTGACATGATTGAGTTTTCTTCTAAATGGCTATAAACTTTGTCACCATCAATTCCAGTTTACAGCTTATACATCATTGGAAGACAAATTATTGGTCTGTAGTTTTTGGGATAGTTTTGTAGGTTTACTCTTAAGGAGGAGTATAACTTTTCTTGTTGTTAACCAGGTTGGTGTCTGTTTGAGATGCACATATAAGTAGTTCTTACTCAGGGCTAAATCTTCGAATAAATATGTTAATACTTTTAGCCAGAAGTTAGGTACTGCATCCAGGCCTGGGGTTTTCAAGTGAGGTGCTTTTCCTTAAATTTTGTTTCAAGTTCTCTGGTCATTACATATCCTGTGCATTTGAATTTCTTACTGTTTCTTTTACTTCTTCTATCAATTCAGCATCTTTGTTATGTTCCACAGGGTCTTCATAGATATTACTCCAAAATGTGTCTATTTCTTCTTTTTTGGTGTTGTTTCTATTACTTTTGCTTTGTTTTCCAATTCTTTTTTGGTAGTGTTTCTATTATTTTTGCTTTGTTTTCCAATTCTCTATAAAACGTTTTGGGTCATCATTGAATTGCTTATTTTGTACTTTCACTTTATATTTATCTGCATATCTTCTACGTTTTTCTTCCTGTACTGATAACTTTAGCTTATTAATTGCAATAGTATATGGTAGATCCTGATCTGTTCTAATGCTGCGCATTGCTTTTATCCCATCTATCTTTCTACATATTTTTGTTAATCTGTTCCTCCTTCTGTACTCTTCTAACAGTGACACTTCTTGTCTTGCTTTATAGTTTTCTCTGTTTGATACTTCTGTGATGATAGGAGGTACTGCCAGCCATGCCAGGAGAATTAGGGCAGTGGATGTGTAACTTATGCCAGCACAGCTAGCTGGAATTGTGTAAATAATTATATGTCATTTGTGTATCAAACTGATTTGCACAGGTGCTTATTTGTAAAGTTGATTGTGGTTAAAAAGTATCAACAGTGTTTCCCACTGGATAGAAAAGAAATGTACATGCTTTATTGTAAATATATGTGTACATTGTGACACCGTATACTGGAAGGGAAGAGGTTAATCCACTTGACTTTGACAAAACATCATCACCCACCCTTTTTCCTATTTTCTACATGGGGTCAGGGAATTGTGTTAACTATCGCCATTTCTCTCGATTCAATGCCACACTCCTGCCTTCTTCAACACTCATGTCTGACTGTCGCCGATCTTTTTTCAGCCAGACCATCCACCTCTTTGCTGGATGTCCTCATTTCCTCTTACCTTCTTTCCGTCTGTCCCAAATCTTCTTCACCAAACTGTCTTCTGTTTTTCTGCACATGTCCAAACCACCACAATCTGTTCTTTGATCTTTTCTGCAATTAGAGCTACTTTGGCTTCTGCTCTTATGTCCTCATTTTGTTGTTTATCCCACAGAGTGCATCCTACCACCCTTCTCAGGCACTTCATTTCCATCACTTCTAGCTTCTTCATCTGCTCTGCCTTTACTGCCCAGGTTTCCATACCAAACAGTAGTACTGGTTGCACTACTGTCTTGTACACCTCATTTTTCAGTGTCTTTGGCATTCTTCTGTCATAGAACAAAAAGAAGCACACTGCCAGGTAAAGCACTCTCCTCAGAAACACCAAAACAAAGAAAAAAAAGGCAAGAAGGCCAAGCTGAAAAGTAAAATATAAGGCTTAATGGTGAGCCTGTGTTAAACATATAGTTCCTATGTGTATCAGATGTGTGTGTAGTTGTTATTAGTATTGTATTTTATTTGCACTGGTTGCAAGCAAAACAAAAAAAAGTACTGTGTGGTTTTTGTTTAATGACAAAGCATGTTCATAGACTACACCTGGCACTTGATGTCAGTTGACTGCAGTCCCTCTGATTCTGGCTTTGACATTTTCATTCAGACTTCCTTTCTCCTCAACTATCCCTCCCAGATACTTGAACTGTTTACCTGTCCCACTATCTTCCCTTCTATCTCCGTTCTCAGCTTCTTCTGATTTCACCAGTTTGCTGTCATTACCACTGTCTTATCTGTGCTTAGTTTCATCCCATGTGCCTTCAGTTTTGCATTTCATTGTTCTGTACTTTGCTGGAGTTCTTGCTTCAAGTCTACCTGTAATGCCACATCATCTGCATACAGCAACTTTGTTGATCTGTCCCCTCCAATCTGTTTGCTAATGTAGTCCATCACCAGTATGAACAGCAATGGGCTCAAGAGCTGAACCCTGGTGTACACCCACTCCCACTGGGAACCCTTCTGTTAGGCTGAACACTGTTCGTACTTAAGTCATTGGATCCTTGCACATAGCCTGCACTAATTCTACCAATGTTTCTGGGACTTTGATCCACCACAGTACTGCCCAGATCAGCTTTCTTGGGACCTTGTCATATGCTTTCTCCAAGTCTAGGAATGGCCAGTTGGACTCTTTCCTCATCTTTAGCTTCTTCTCAACTTTCTGTCTCTCTGCAAACATCAGGTTGGTTGTGCTGCATCCTGATCTGAATTCAAACTGCTCATCTCCCATCTTACATTATACTACTCTGCATATCCATTTATCAGTCACCTTCTCTTGAACTTTCATGCAGTGTGATAGGAGTTTGATTCCTCTGTACTGCCCACAGTTGTGGATGTCCCCTTTGTTCTTGTACACTGGCATGAGTATGCTTATTCTCCAGTCATCTCATCTAGCATCTTTATCATATCTGCTGTGCCCTCATCTGAGCCTGCTGCTTTCCCTGACTTCATTTTCCTTAGTGCTATTCTTACTTCTTCTAGGGTAGGTTCCTCTTCTTCTCTCATCATAGGCTGTTTCTGGGGCAGTACAGCTTCTGTGGGGTTTTCGTCATTCAGAAGCTGCTGCTGATGCTCCTTCCATCTGCCTTTGATGTCTTGTGGACTGGTGAGCAGGTTGTTGCTGGCATCCCTTATGAAGGGTCTCTGACTGTCTTCTCTGCCTTGCAACCTGATGTAGTTTCTTTGTGCCACCTAATGAGTCACTTTCCAGAAGTTGGTAGAGTGCCTCTGATGCCCTTTTCTTTGCTATTGCAAATACTTTCTTAGCTTCTTTGTTAGCCAACCAGTATTCCTTCCTAGCCTGGTCATATTTGCTGTGTCCCACTTTTTCCTGCATCCTTCTTTTTTTTGATGACTTCCTGGACTTCTGCAGTCCACCACCAGCTTTCCTTATATACCTTATTTCCATACCTGACTCAGCCACATATTGGTTCTGTAGTCCTCACACATGCTGTTTTGAGGCGCTGCCATTCTTCTTCAACTCCACCTATTTCCTCCTCTTCTTGGGGTGCTAGAGCCCTGATTAATTCCTTGAACTGTTTTATTTTCTCTCCAATCAACTTCCAGGTCTTCCGCCTGGTCTCTGTTGACCTTAGATAGAGCCTTCTCTGACCACTGCTTCCAGCTGATTGTTGATTTATGTTGTGGTTTGACTGTTTCACTGAGGATGATTTTGCAATCATTGATTCTTCCCCAGTGCCTTTTCCTAACTAGGAGAAAGTCTACCTGAGTTGCATGTTGGCCACTCTTGTATGTGAACTTGTGACTGTCTGAACCATGTGTTGGCTACTATTAATCTATTTGCTAGACAGAAGTCTAGAACGGCCTCTCCTTCTTTATTCCTATTGCCCCACCCATGTAGATACAGGCAGTCCTTGTATCCTGTTTTGTCTGTCCCAGTATGTGCATTCAAGTCACCCATTATCAACACCAGTTCATGTTGTCTTGCTTTATCTAACAGATCCTGCAATTGCTGTCTGAATGCACTATTTTCTTCACAATCACAGCCCTGCTGTGGGGCATATGATGCGATTATGGTTACTGCCCTATCATTACACTAGAGTCTGATTGCCATGAGTCAGTCACTAATTTTGATGATATCCTTCACTGCATTCTGAAGCCTCTCCCTCACCATAATTCCCACACCATTTCTAGCCTGTCCCCCTCATGAGTAGTAGACTCTGGATCCCAAGCCAAGTGGCTTTGCTGCACTGCCCTTCCATCTTATCTCATGGATACACAGGATGTCCATCCTCCTCCGTATCACTGTGTCATCCACTTCCTAGCTGCGTCCCATCAGTGAACGCACATTAAGTGCAGCAATTCTTAGTTCACATTTGGCAGGTTACTTTTACACCCAACTTTCACTCAACAGAGCTGGGCAACTAGACACCCTGGTGTAGGTCAGAGTAGGCCTGGTCCTCAACCCACTCATCACTGGTAAATATGCATGCCCATTTGACGACATTAGTCAACATGACTGAATCACCTACAGCCATATTTTACATTGACTGGCTAGCCCTACCACAGCGCGCACTCTGTGATCCATGTTCTCCTGTCTTGAGGATACTGCATACCACAGTAGATGCTCCAAAGTGGTTGGTCTGTACAACTCTTCCCCATATAGGGTACCATATAGAGTCTATACTGCTGCCCACAGTGTCATTCATTGGTGAGTCTGAGATGGAAACACTCAGCATGTGTTTCAGAGGTGGGAGGAACCCCAAAGAGACACAGGAAGAACATGCAAAATCCAAACAGGCATTGGTCGGTGGACAGGATTGAACCTTGCACCTTGTGCATGGGAGGAGAAGACCTTAACCATTATGTCAACTGGTCTCTGACTTTGAAAAAATATTCTTGAAATTAAATTACTGTATGGGTTAAGCCATGAAGATGTTATCCCACAGTTATGAAGGGAACCAGGACGCAATTTCTGTACTAGAGAATAGTTTGTAGCTCATGTAGGAAGAGTGGAATGGTTTTATTGTTTTAAATGGTTTTATTGTCTAATAGCTTTCAGTTGCTTTAATAAAGCTTAGCTAAAGTACTTATGTGTATTGTAATGGGTGCTAAACCCTGGCAGCTTCTAGTGATGAGGGATAGTGCAGGAAACAGAGTCAGATGACCACATGTGTGAAGCCATTCTGTACAGAAATAATGTTTTAATATTAGAGGAGACTGATGTCTCGGGGGTAGTCTGTTCTTAGAAACCTGACTAGAAAGACCCTCACCCACATCATCTTGCCTTGTGGTAGTAAGTAAATTTGACTAGGGAACAGTAATTCTTTTAGTCACTCAGGAATAGCTAGCAAGATTACCTAAATACTGTTTTTCAGTATCCGTGTGAAACTTTCCATTGGTGGTATTTTAATATTTACTGTGGGTAAAACTCTGGTGTTTACTGTAAATATATATTTAGTATTTTCATGTTCTTTTATTATTTACTGTTAAATATATTTAAACTTTTCATTGTGGCTGGTCCTTTTACAGAAATATTTTGACCTTTGAGAGTATTTGCATATATTTATTTGGTGATAACTCTGGCCACTCCTGAAAGCCTGGCTGTTTGGTCAGTATTACCATTTGGATTAATATTAATTTTACTCAGTATAATTGGGTACCCTTTCAAGAGCCTTAGGTAGCTGGCTTTGTAGTGCTTGGTGGCAGTGATAACTACCTTATAGTCTGGGCAGAAGGGGGCATAGCTAGTAAACCTGTGCCAGCCTTTTCCAGGTGTGTGTGTGTGTGTGTGTGTGTGTGTGTGTGTGTGTGTGTGTGTGTGTGTAAATCAAATCTCAAAGTGTGTGTGTGTGGGTGTGTCAGCTACTTGGAGCAGGAACACAAGGCACTGTTTTTACAGAGAAGTTGTGGAGGACTTGGATTGGGCACTCAGCTGAGGACTTATCTCTGCTGCTCTGTCAATAGGGAGCCTTATTGGGAACCTGGAGGTAGACAGGTAGACACATCCAGACTCTGGGCTGATTGTGTGTCCTGCGTGCTCTTAAGGAAAATTGTGCTTGATGCAGAGAGGTCTGCATCTGGAAATACTGAGTATATCCATTTGTATTCCAAATGAACTTCCCTCTCCAGTGTCAGTGGTGAGGATTCAGGCTCCTTGGTTACTGGCCCAGAGTGGGGACATCAAAACTTCCATGATGGCATCTGATTTCACCTTTTCCTTTACATTATTACATTGTATTTTTATTTGATACTTCCTTTCCTTTATTGCCCTGTATTTTTATGGTAAGTACTTATCTGTTATTGTTTTGCTGCACAGTAATCTGTCCTATTTACTTCTGTTATATCAAATGAATTTCTGTTAATAGTCTTGATTTCTGTGTCCATTTGTTTTATCAAATTCTAAAATTTTGGGTATGATTGACTTTCTGTAATCTATTTCATTCATCGATCTTAATGTCTATCCATCGCTATTAAAATCAAGCAACTCTTCCCTTAGATCTTTTTCTTCTAAACTGAGGACTCATTCTTTATTGTCCGTTTCCTGTAGGCATTTTAAGAAAGTTCCAGAACATCTTCCTGCGACATATTCTCTTCAGCTGCAACCTGTGTTATCCATTGCCCTTTCATTTTGGGACTCACTGGCATATAACGCCACAACTTTGACTGTGTCAGTGAGTTGCCACTGTTTCCTGCTCCTTCCCTTGCTGTGCATTTCCAACTGAACTTCTGTACCAGTTTCCTACTGAAGGCCCCAGAGTATCTTCATGTGTCAACTGATTGGATGCTTCCAGTTCCACCTTTTTCTCCTTAACCTGGGGACTTATTGCTCCGTCAAGCTGTGATGTTACCAGAGTTGGATTTTCTACACTAAATCCTTCATTTTGCAGATAATCCATAACTTCGGTTTCTGTTTCTTTAACTTCTGCATTACTAATCCTCTTTTCTACATTCCCCATATGTTTTCTTATTTTTTGTATTGCAAAATGTTCAATATCTGGATGCCTTTGCCTATATTTCTCTTCAAACATCTTTGGTACTGCTTTTTTGTAGTGATTAGTTTTGCTTTCAACTTTGCATAAATATTGCACCATATTAAATATTATTTTCTTTCCCATGTCCATATTTCTTCTTCAGATGTTTCCTGCTCCACTTGTTTTTCCTTCACTTTGCAGGTACTCCATAACTTTAGCTTGTATTTATTTAACTTCTACTTTACTAGTCATCTGTTCAGTATGCCCCCTTTGTGATCTTATTTTTTGTATTCTGAAATTTTCTATATCTGGGTGCCTTTGCCTGTATTTCTCTTCAAATATCTTTGGAGCTGCTTTTTTGTATTGCTTAATTTCTTTCTCCTTTTCATGAATATTGTACCATATCAGATCTTTCTTACATTCTTTCCCGTGTCCTTGTTTCAGTTTTATACCTTTCAAAAATCTCTAGGTTTTGTTCCTTATATTTTTCTCACTTCCTCAGTCACTTGTTTTTCCAAACAGCCCAAGGTTTCTTGGTCTATATAATGTTTTTTTTTTCATGAATCTGCTGTATTAATGAACACAACTTTGCATATGAAGCTTTTGACAGTTTTTCTTGTGCAAGTATTTTTCTTTCCACTAATTTCTCTCTCATTTTTTGAGTATCTTCTATCTGGAAATTATGGGCTTCATGCAAAATAGTAATAATACAGAATTTTTTTCTTATCTTCAACGGTCCACTGTATCATCTTTATGGCTCTTTTTTGACCTGTCAGTTTTTGTGGACTACTACTTCCTTCTACAACAAGGAGGCCATCCTTCCCCTGAGCCTGGCCTAACCCCATGTCTTGAGGATTCTACACCATCATTTTTTCCAGCCCCAGTGCCAGTGTACATACCAGGATTGGGCACTTTTTTGTCGCTGGACTTGTGCACCTTGCGGTCTTAATGTTTTTAACCTGCTTCAGTCCATGATATTTGCCATATATGCAGGCTATTTATCAGTGTCGTCTGGGTGAGAGCTTGTAAAAACAGGGTCCACCTTGTGAAGGTACTCACCAACACTTGAGGATGAATTAACTTCCAGCAATACTAGTTATGCGGCCCTGTGCAATCATCTCAAACATGTGTCTATTGTAAGAAAGTCATTCTACAGGGCATAGCTTCTAAACAAAGTTACTGTGTCTAGATCTAAGGATGTTATTGTCCCCCTTTACTCAGCCTTCATTTGGCCAGTCTTTAAATACAGTGCCTGCCCCCTTTTGTATGTATCAGTCCAGACATAGGCACAACTGGAATGCCCACAGAAATATATTACTAAAAGGATACAAGGCCTAAATAACATGTACTGCATGGACCAACTCAAAGCCCTGTCACTACACCTTTCAACTGTACAGATTTTTTACTCATATTATTCTTCCATTTTTTATATAATTATGGTTTTCTGGAAAATTAGTGGCAAATCATTAAAGATTGCAGTTAGAAAATAATGACAGACGTTTGAGTTTGACTTCATACCCTTCAGAAAATCATGCTAGTGCGAAACGTGTTATTCAGTCAACTTTCAGTTTGTAAGAGCAGTATTTAAAAATTGCCGCTATTTTTGGGCCTCTGTCCCACTTTTATTTATGGCTTTGTCCAGATTTCATGCTCTAAGAGGTTGAGAGGTATGTACAGACTAAGAAGTGACCTGTGTCTTAGGTTCATAGGTTCGTACTAGGCTAACTGCCCTTGCGAGCCATTTTAAGCCTAGCCAGTTATCCCCTGTGAGATTCAAACCCTGTACCTTGTGTTTGTAAGGCAAACACCTTAACCATTAGGCCATCCACCCAGGTGGACAGTAGTCTCTCCTTTGATAATCACATTGCCACAGTAGTTAGGAAATCCTTCTATGTGGCATACCTCATCACAAAAGGCTTCTCATCCAGGAAGAAAGAAGTCATTGTTCTCCTCTACTCATCACTCATTAGACCCATTATAGAGTACAATGCCCCTTTTGAAATGTACCTCACAAGACATCTGTAGCAGCTGGAAAGGCCACAGAAGTACCTCACAAAGAGGATTACTGGCCTCAAACAGATGCCCTACACTGACCATCTCAAAAAACTCCAGCTTTACTCCGTAGTATATCGCCTACTCCGAGGTGATCTCTGCCTAACATATAAAGCTATGTCAAACCCAGAGCTGTTGGACATGCTACACCTAACAAAATCCCAATCCCTCCAAGCTACATGCTCTAGGGACCTAAACCTTGTCACCACAATAAACAGGACATGCTGGAGAGAGAGATTCCTGTCACAGAGACTTCCCATACTCTGGTACAAGCTACCCATGTATGTGAAGCAATGGTGACTTGATGAGTGGATGGGAAATAGGAAATACACCTCGGGGATCACTTTGGTGGCTCTGCTCGACAGGGGCACAGGAAAATAACATTCTTGGGTGGAGTAAGCCAGGGAACCTTGTTGGCTAGACTTACTTAGGCCCTTGGGCCGATAGCCTAGTACCTACCTATGAACCTGTGGTACAATCCTGAGTGTGCCATCCTTCACATAAGATGGTCAGCCAGGATCCCATATGCCTGAGTTGGTGATAGCTCCTTTTTTCCTGACTATAGCTGCTTGTTATCAGATGTTTTCATTCATATTTCTTCAGTAATATAGCTAGGGTGGGGCAAAGAGGGGCAGCCACTCCAGGTTCAAGGTGTTAGGGACTCATTCGGGAGATACTGATTGATCTTTAGTGCAGTACCAGTATTCATTTCTGTACCAGCATTTCTGAATGCCTTTATGGAGGTGAATTTCAATACTAATTTTATGGTCAGGTCTGCAGTTCATAGGTTCATGGGAGATTACTAGGCTAATAGCTTAAAAGCCCTTACAAGCTTAGCCAATATAACCCGATTTTACCCAATATATGACTCCTAGGGACAAGAGACTGGCATAGATTTGTGCCTATGCATTGACTATCTTACAGATTGCCCTTGTCCATAAGGCACATAGGCACTACCCCAGGTGTGAATTTACAATTCTTTGTCCATTGATCCAAATTGCATTTGAAGAGGGCTGAGGATTCATATCTATCCCTTTAGCATGTTTTTTTTTGAGTCACTGACTAAGTTTAGATCCCCCAGGTCGGGTAACCCTCATGCTTTTTGACTTGCGGATGTGTAGGAGCTCCATCAGGGCTGGATTTGCGAGTACCTTGTAGGTCAAGCATAGGTCATACCTTAATTGTCAGTAAGAGACAGAGTAAAGGGATAGGGCTTTTAGTCTATCCACATAGTACATGTTTACACCCTGTATTTTCTTTGAGGAACTTCTGAGGTTGCTACAGCTGCTGTAAATGCCTTGTCAAGTACACATCAAATGGCACACTCTACTCCCAGGTTCACACGTGTTTACTAGGCTAACGACCATGAGGGCCTTTTTAAGCCTAGCCATGCATCTCAAATCTCTGACAAGTTCTTGTACCCTTGATAAGTGCAAGCAGAGGCTTGGGAGCTGAAACATTTGTAAGCAGTGTAATCCTAAGCAGTAGTGCACATGTACCATAAGCTTTTAAGGCCAATTATCTTACTTGCACATTTGTGGTGCGGATTCAGGCTGCATAACCTCTGCATTCTTGTCACATTGTGGTGACAACGATATGGATTTGAGCTCCGTGATCTTTGTTATCATGGTTGCGACATGGCTTCAGGGAGATTCAGAGCTTCAGCAGCCAATGTGCAGATAAATTTATGCAGCAGTCCACAAGGATGTGTTTTCTTTGAGGAAAAGTCCTTCTTTCTTGCCTATGCTGGTCTCAGGAAAAACATCAGCTAGACTGTTCAGCTTTTGCTATTCTGCCTTAGTCATCAAAAGATGGAACTGTAGATAGTGTCTTGTTAAACAGCACTGGAAAATAATGTGTATAATTATAGAGTACAAGTTACAATAGTATGGTAATTGGACATTTTTACATTATACGTTTATAACGTATATCGTGTGTAGGTTTGTAAAAAGATGATTTGAATATTTTGGTCAGGAGCAACTGAAGGGACCATAATGGAGATTTCAGCATTACTTTGTCTCATGGCAACAGGCTGGGCATTGGATTGTCTATGACCAAGTTGTATACCAACTTGCTTCCCCAGTAAAAAGAGGGAAATGTCTGACCAAATTGACTGGAGACAATGGGTGAGGTTTTTAACTCCTCGGCGTATGGATAAGGGACCGCTTGCATTAACGAAAATGACTAGTACTGACTGCTACAGTTATGAAAGTTAAGTACTATTTATCTGAATGTTTTAAACTTAGTTCTGAGACTTGTTGGAAAAAATGTAGAAAACATAGAAGTAAAACAAGGGGCAGTGTTGGTGACTTGATGTAAAAAGTAAAAGTTTACTTCCATAGGTGGCCAAGTGCTTGTCAGGTTACTATTTTGGAAATGTTGGGCAGTTTCTAATGATAGCAAGAACTCAGTACTTTTTCTGATGATATGAGAATCTGTCTAATAGATCAGGAGTGTGGTACTGCTGATGAAATGGACAAAAAGGTTGACCTCTGGGTGGCCAGAATGCTTTATCTGCAAAAGAAGGGACACAACACTACACATAGAAGACAACCCATGGGGCAGTCTAAACCCTCACAGCAAGTTGCAGAGGCAGTGGAATAACACCAGCCTGAGTACATACCAAGATTCTGAAGTAAAATGCTTTTAGTAATACCAAATTGAGCATGTGCAGTCAAATCTTCACAATGTAGGGAACAAAAGCCACACAAGGGAGCAATAAAAGATGTTTGAAGGTATTGCAGAACTTGAGGAGTGTCTCGGTGTTGGTAAGGTAGGAAGTAAAGTCAGAGTGTAACTACCCAGTAGAGCACTAAGTAGATAAGGGAGCCAGTGAACAATCAAAAAGGCAGGTTTATCTATCAGGCCAAAGAGATGCCAGGTAGAGTTGGCAAAAGTGTTCTACACTGTTATAAAAAAATGCAGAGAGTCTTTCAAAACAAGTCGTTGGGTGTCCCATTCCCATGGAGTAAAAAGATGAAGCCCTGACTACAGCCCATATGACCCATGTTTATTTGTGCCATATATATCTAAGGGATTATCAGGGAGGGATGATTTTGAGCGGCTGATGCCAGCTTGCTCACCCTCATGGAGCAGGAGGCTGGGCCTGCAGGTATATACATTCTTATGAAAGCAGTCTTTTGGGAACTCTCAAAGTCATTACTTTGGTATTTTCTGATGTCATCCTGTTTGAGAATATTTCTGTATGAAAACAGTCTTTCAATATCCCCCGCAGTTGATGTCATGTAGTCTATTAACAGTCTAGGAAGTCTGTTAATTCTTGCACCTGGGTTCTTATCTGTTTCCCTTGAAGCTTGTTAAACACAACTCAACATTCAGTATCCTTATCAGCATTTTTCTCAAGCTACACCAGACTTTTATGTTACATTTACAGATGAATGCCATCATTTTTAGCTCAGAACAGTTTAACCCTTTATTATATGAATGCTAACGAACAGAAATGTATGCATCTAACTGAGTATATTATTCCTACATACATTATAGCAACAGAAGTGTATATGCATCTAACTAGCAAACAAAAGTACATGCATTTATAAATTTCTAAATATATATCTAACACCGATGAAATCAGAGTATGCATTGATCTTAGAGATTTGAACAAAGCATTAAAAAAGTCAGATCACCCAATGCACACAGTTGAGGAAGTTGCAGCTCTAATACCGAACGCCACTATATTTTCTGTTTTAGATGCAGAGAGTTCATTTTGTCAAGTGATGCTTGATCATAAATCCTCATTTCTAACTACTTTTGGTACTCCATTTGGCAGATACAGATTCCTAAGGATGGCATTTGGAATTAATTCTGCAAGTGAATCTTTCAGCATACAATGGAACTAATTTTTTTCCTGTCATCCTTGTGCCATAACAGTAGAAGATCTATTAGCTGGAGGCAATGGCAAAGCAGAGCATGACCGAAACAGGTAGCAAATGCAGTAAAAATGTCTTTGTATAAAGCTTTAGAGTCACAAGAATTGCTAAATGAAGTCTGACTCAACCCCCAGCCAAGAACAGTAATTAACACTTCTTTTGTTTCTTTCGGTCAGTGTTTGCTGTGTGGGCGAAGGGGAGCTCTCTTACAAGTGTAAATGACTTAATTTTTTGAAGTGTAAGGTGGGGAGAGAAGCCAACAACACTTACACCTATGTTTCATTAATTGAGAAGTGGATAGTGGCAAGACTTGGAAGTTTGCAACAGTCTTTGATTGACTGCAGCCATAATTGCAGGTTGCTTTAATTTCCCTCAAAATAGTTTTGCAGTTGCCAAAGCATCATCTCCTTTTTTATTTATGATTTTGACTGTAGTACATTAGTTACTAGAACTCTACTGCCTGAGAGTTGCCTTACTAGTTGGATTATTATTTTTTATTTATTTTTTAACTAGCTGTACCCGCCATGCGTTGCTGTGGCTCAGTCTGGTTAAATGGAAAAGAAAGAAAAGAGAAAGCGCACATTTCTAATATGTTTAATTTCACAATGCTTGTGGGTATACAATATTTTTTGTTGTTCCATTGTCTGTGCAGATATAGAGATTGTCTGGTTTGCCGACTCTAGAACACGAAACATATAATTGTCCAAGTGAGAAGCAATCTGTGTGTAGATCTAAACCGCACAATTCTAAAGATTGGCCCTGAGCTTTGTTGATGGTGATTGCAAATGCCAATCGAATTGGGAATTGCAATCTCTTAAATTGAAATGGCATATCCGTTGGAATCATAGGAATGAAGACATCTTCACCTTTGAAAGGTCCTGTCAAGATTGTTGTTTCTATGATGTTGCTCATTAATTTTTTTACTGCAAGCCGCGTGCCGTTGCAAAGCTTTGGCTGGTTGATATTTCGCAACATAATTGGCACACCGATTTTCAATTGCAGTACATGCGGTGGCATCCCTGGCAGATCGAGTGAATTCAAAAATTCTGTTTGATAATTAACTGCTTCATCTGCTTCCACAACAGTGTCGATGGACTTGTATGTGACTGCCTCGCTTTGAATGTTAGACTGAATAATATTGTTAAGTTCGTAGACGTCTTTGTTCTTGGCCGCAAGAATAGCTCGTTCAGTCAGCCAGTCGTGATTCTTATAATTGGTTTGAATATTGAGAAATACTTTTTCAACCAATTCTTCTTTTGACGTCACTAAATTGCAGAAGTTATGAGGCAATGAAATTCGTCCTGAGGTCAGATCAACCAGCACCTTTCTTTTCCCAATTTCCAGCAATTGATGTGAGAATATCTTAGCTGATCAATCGTTTTGCAGCTGGACATGCATATTTGTAGTTAATTTTAACGTCTTTACCTGTCGTCACAAAGTAGAGTATTTCAGGCAAGCATTTATTTCGTCCCCTGGTGTCGATTGAGGAGAACGAAGCAGATCTGAAGCTGCAGAACGCAATCACCATGCTCGCAACCGTGCATCCTCAAGTCTGGCTGCACATCGCTCTGCTGCTTGCTCGGCACCTATTTGAGCCATTCTTTGTCTGTTTTGCTCATTCGCTGATGCCTGTTCTTCCTCAGTTTGATTTGCAATTACTCGTCGCACTGCTTCTGCTCCGCAAGTACGACGACCTAAGTTTGATCTTCTGCGAGGCATTATTTGGATGAACTAAAGCAGATCGATTGCACTGAAAAAGAAGTAAGAAAGTTATAACAAAAACATATAAAATTGCATATTTGTATACAAATATGCAATTACTCATCACACTGCTTCCGCTCCGCGAGTACGACAATCTAAGTTTGATCTTCTGTGAGGCATTATTTGGATGAACTAAAGCAGATCGATTGCACTGAAAAAGAAGTAAGAAAGTTATAACAAAAACATATAAAATTGCATATTTGTATACAAATATATAGAATCCATAGTAGGTATATAAAAACATGTGCGTATTCGAATGCAATGTGTGACATCTATATAATAGTAGGTATATAAAAACACGTGCGTATTTGAATGCAACATTGTGTGAAAATTTCAAAGCAATCGGTGAAGAACTTTCAGAGATTTAAGATTTTGAACAAACAAACGTTTACATTTTTATTTATATAGATTGCTGATGCATCAGTCTTCATTATCTATGATCCTGAGTGTCTTCAGATCTGTTGTGTGTGTCCTGGAAACTTACTATTGCAGGACTCTGGAGCTTTTTTCCATGCAGAAATGAAGCTGAAATAAAGACATTGAGGCACATTAATTCTGTTCCATTTGCAGTAACGGTTGTTGAGTTTTCATCAAACTATGGTATAGTAATTTATCTGCATACATCTCACAGAGAGATGAAGAAAAGATAACATTTCCAATTTTCTGGTTAGTAATTAAGAGTTAAGTTATGAAACTTTTGTGTTGGTACACGAATAAACAAGTCTTCGTGGGTTCTGTTTAAGCAGCTTCATTCTCTACACATTACTGTAGAGGCTATTGACTATGACTAAGTAACTTATATACAAATTAACTGCTGCGATCATACATGCTCACTCACTGGCTGCTTCTACAAAATGGAACTCGGGATTGCACGTGTCTGGAATTTATACGTGCAAGCACAGCCTTGCATGCTTCTTAAAGACACAGCATACACACATTACACTATGTTCTACATCCTCCCTCTTTGAGAAATAGATCATGCAGTTTGTCATGTGATTATTTAGCATGCAGAAATCACAGATAATCTAAAGACATGCATTATACCATACTAAGTATACAAATCCATGTTGCTGTCTATTTCACACTAGGCTTAGAAACTCGTCCATATCCTGTGACATAAAACTGGGAATCAGATTTTGCAACTGGGACAGTAGTTGACCTGTGGAATGTTCGAATTACTCTCTGGAACAGAATCAGACTTAAACACATTCTGGTCTGGAAACAATGTCTGATTCATTCTTTGATTTAGAGTTTGCATCACAGATACGATGTTATGATTGCAACGATGATGATTCTGGTACAGGAAGAAGATGTCTGTGATTCCTCCTATACTCCTCACCCACGGAGCTTACCAAATAGGATCTCGGCTTGGCACACATTCCTGTAATCTGTCCTATTTGATCAAAACCTTTCGTTGTCTGAATTCGTACCATCTCTCCTTCCCTCAACAAAATAATCCACTCAATCTGTTGAAACTAGATTTCTGGATATTGCACTTCTTCAACAATTGAGCCTTGATGGTTTTATTGTTCTTAGAGTTAGGCTGCAACAAACTTGATGAAATAGGTACCGTAGTTCTAGTTTGCCTGGAAAGTAGTCTTTGAGCAGGTGAGCCAAGAATATCATCACAAGGTATGTTTCTGAGATTTAGTAAATTTAAGAATACATCTGTATTGTCACACTTTGATTTTTCAAGTAATTGCTTTCCTCTCTGTACAACAGCTAGTCCATTGGATTGAGGGTATTCAGGACTACTAGTAACATGTACAAAGTCTCATTCTCTTGCAAATTTCTGAAACAACTGGCTAGTAAATTGAGTACACTTGTAAGAATAAAGTTTGTGTGGACTACCATGAACTGAGAAATGACATTTCAACTTAGTAATAACAGCTGTTGAGGTTAAGTTTGGTAGCATATCAGTCTCAAACCTATTCGAGTAAGAGTCTGCCAAAACCAAGTAGTGTTGATTGTTCCACTCAAAGATATCAGGTGCTACAGTAGACCAAGGTAGTTTAGGTATTGGATTTAGCTGAAGCGGTTCTTTTTGCAAATGCTCTCTGGTACTATTACATACTGAACAAAAAGAAAGAACTCTTTCAATGTCTTTTGATAATGAAGGCCAAAATACTAGTTCTCTTGCCCTTCTCTTAGTAGATAATAAACCTGGGTGACCACGATGCAAAATCTGAATATATTCTTGCTGTAAGGAAGCAGGAACAACAATTTTAGGACCTTTGAAAATAATGCCATCTTCCATCAACAATTCATCTCTGTAAGGAAAATATGATTGTACCTCTGGTGATATACCAGATTGCTTTGACAGCCATCCGACACTGATGGTAGTGATTAAGCTTTTGTGAAATTGGATCAGTCATAGTGTGATCTCTCAACTCATCAAATCTAGTGGTGGAAAAATTATGCACATTGACATTACATCAAAGTCAAAAGTTTCAGCATCAATCTGTTCTGTTGTACTTCTAGGCAATCTGGATAAGGTATCAGCCAGATGGAGCAATTTATCTTTAGTGTAAACCATTTTGAAATTTTCCTTTTGCAATTTGAGCCTCATTCTTTGTAATCTCACTGGAGCAGAATGCATAGGCTTCTTTAGAATGCTAACTAGAGACTGATGATCAGTTTCAATCTGGATAGCTCGTCCATAAATATAGTGGTGAAACTTGGAGCATGCAAAAACTATCACTAAAAGCTCTTTCTCAATTTGAGCATAATGCATCTCAGTTTGAGTAAGTGTCCTGGATGCATAGGCTACTGGTCTGCCCTCTTGGAGAATAACTGCACCAAGACTAAAATTTGAAGCATCACAGGAAAGAACAACTGGTTTATTCACATCATAGTATCTTAACGTAGGTGAGGTGGCAATTTTCTGCTTAATGTCATCAAACGCCTTCTGATGAAGTTCCAATCATGACCATACAACATTTTTGCATGTTATCTCTCAGAGGTGCTGTCAGCTCACTGAAGTCTGGTATAAACTTGCCTAAATAGTTGTCTATGCCCAGAAAATCCTGTAAACCTTGCACATCTGGTGCTGACATCTCTAGAATAGCTGTATGTTTGGTTGGGTCAGGTCTTAAGCCTGTACTTGTAAACAAATGTCCTACGTAGGTCACATCAGAGGATTGAGCCTCAAGTTTACTTCATGTGCTCTGTCTAGGACTTTCTTGAGGTTTCAGTCATGCTCTGCTTTGCCATTGTCTCCAGCTAATAGATCTTCTACTGTTATGGCACAAGGATAACAGGAAAGAAATTAGTTCCCTTGTATGCTGAAAGATTCACTTGCAGAATTAATTCCAAATGCCATCCTTAGGAATCTGTATCTGCCAAATGGAGTACCAAAAGTAGTTAGAAATGAGGATTTATGATCAAGCATCACTTGCCGAAATGAACTCTCCGCATCTAAAACAGAAAATATAGTGGCGTTCAGTATTAGAGCTGCAACTTCCTCAACTGTGTGCATTGGGTGATCTGACTTTTTAATGCTTTGTTTAAATCTCTAAGATCAATGCATATTCTGATTTAATCTGTGTTACATATATATTTAGAAATTTATAAATGCATGTACTTTTATTTGCTAGTTAGATGCATATACACTTCTGTTGCTATAATGTATGTAGGAATAATATAGTCAGTTAGATGCATACATTTCTGTTCGTTAGCATTCATATATTAAAGGGTTAAACTGTTCTTAGCTAAAAATGATGGCATTCATCTGTAAATGTAACATAAAAGTCTGGAGCAGCTTGAGGAAAATGCTGATAAGGATACTGAATGTTCAGTTGTGTTTAACAAGCTTCAAGGGAAACAGATAAGAACCCAGGTGCAAGAATCAACAGACTTCCTAGACTGTTAATAGACTACATGACATCAACTGCGGGGGATATTGAAAGACTGTTTTCATACAGAAACATTCTCAAACAGGATGACATCAGAAAATACCAAAGTAATGACTTTGAAAGTTCCCAAAAGACTGCTTTCATAAGAATGTATATATTTGAGATCTGATCTGATTTCTTGTTAGAGATGCTTAATGGAGAACACCTTTCATGCTGTACAAAGAGCAAACTTGAAGACAGTTATTTAATTCTGTGCAAGAATGATAATAATATATTGCTGAGAAGGTTAATAGTCTGCAAAGTTTATGTGCACTAACTAGACTTTTATTCTACAAGGCACTAAAGCATATAGCATATCTGACCAACATCTGCAATTAATTAACTCATCATTCATTTTAAATAACTTTTCAATGGCGAGCCTTACCTGCATTCTAACACAGGGGGAGTGGTGCCTGTGTCTTGCATAAGGTTACTTCATTGAAAGTGCAGTAACTAACATTTATGTACGTGATTGAGTCCAAAATAGGAGCATTTCAGTTTCCACAGTTTGTAGCAGTACAGCTCCTCAGACATCTGAATCCAGAGTAGGACAGCCATGCAGGAAGTAAGCAGTGACATAAATTCTCCAGGTTAGTGACACTTCAGGTTAAAATCTGTAACCACCAGATTAATTTCACCAACTTTTCAAGCAACTACAAAAGTTTTCCAACCATCTACGGTGATCGGAATTGGCCAGCCAAAGTTTTTGTGGACTTGGTAAGCAAGTTTTTGTGGTTACCTGACAGCATAAATGCCGTAAATTACTCTAGTCAAAAAGGTAGTAAACACAGTATTACTATTAATGTGTCAATTTTAGATAGACTACAGAAGTTGTTTAAATAGCATATTAGCAAATGTAAAACCATATTAGGGCAAGTTGACAGTCAGGAAATATGTAAATGATTACATTTGACTGGTATCTTAAACAGAAACATGATTGGTATGACAGTAAATGTTTATTGTGCAAGTCATATGAAACTGCTTTCTGTGTAGAATGTCATACAACTCAGACTGTTGTTAATGGTAAACAACCAGATAAGGGTCATACACTTACATTATGTCCTGTCACTACATGTGAAATGTTAATTTCAGAGTTGCAACAGCAGTCAAGTCAGTTAGATTCTTCTGTCCATCTTGTTAGACAAAAGTGGCATAAAACCTCTGCACAGTACAAAACAGATAAGAACAGAGATGAGGTTCAATGTGAATTGACAGAAAGATTTAATAAACTTCTAAGAGACAGACCGAGTGAGTTCAGAAAGTTTAGACAACATATGCAAACACTTTTTCAGAAGTATATAAGAGCTTTAAAGTCAACAGAACAGAATACTGAGAAATAGCAGACAGCCTGTACAGAATCACAAGACTAAAAGAATCTGGTTAATAAAGAGTTAAAGCAACAGCAGTTAGCAACACTAATAAAAATAATTTACGACATTCTACTATACATTTAGAAAATGATTAGCGTACACAGCACGATCTAGTGTAACATTCATTCAGTTAAAGCAAGACACATATCCGTTAGCTAAGCTGTTAAATAATTTCAAAATCATCATTTCAAATAACAGAACAGTTCCAGGCACCATATGCCATCTTCTCTCCCACTACCCCCGTCTAAGCTCCTGAACGCTTTGTGCAAGTGCAATAGCCATAAATAGAGGTTAGAAAGCCCTGGTTAAGGAACAACTGCAGTGGACCCAACAGTAACTGACCATTACCCTGAGTGTACTTCCCAAGCAAGGACTCTGAACCCTGTGTACCTGGACTTCCTACAACTAATGTATGTTTAGAAACTCATTAATGTAATTACATCCTGCCTCCTGTTTTACGGCTACTTGCACATCTCATTAGTCGCTAATATAACCCCTACCTTCAGCTCCCTAACTGCCCTTCTAGTCTTTTCAACTCCCACTTTTGACTAGATTTAACTAGAAACTACTGTTTTTAGCCCCTTCAGCATATTGAGTTCAAGCCCAAATAAAAATGCTAAGTAGCTAAATCTGAAAGGGTGAGCTCTAACTTTCTAAAACAGTCAGACTTGTAAATCACCAACCTGACTGACTGTTTCTAGAGCTTACTTGCTCAGAAAGGCATCTGTAGTTCTGATTTAGCAAACTCTCGCTTTCCATGGTTTCAGGGTTTACAGAGAACCAGGAAGCTCCCATGAGCCTTTGAGGCATTTAACTTCTTGCTTGGTGCCATACAGCATCTTCTGTCCCAGTACCTCCATCTAAGCTCCTGAATGCTCACTGTGGATGTGCAATAGCTGTAAATAGTTAATAAAATGGCTTTATTGTAAAATAAATCAATGTTGTTCCACCTTAACTGCTGTCATAAATCTGCATACTTGGTGGCATCCTATGTTATCTAACTGCCATACTTGCCATCACATTTATATTGTTTGTACTGTAATGCAGTAAGCAGGAGTAAACTTGTAAAGTTAAAGGATATTAGTAGACTAGCTAATTCAAACACTGCATTGTACATATTTTGACTAAATGCTACTAGGTGTGTTCTTAACACAGAGAAACTTCCGTTTTAATGTAGCTGTTAATACATTATATATGAATGTAATGAATTGCTCGGCTGAGTGTAATAACTGCATTTACTGTTAGTGTGTAGCTAAAATAACTGAGGAGTATAGACATTCCTATTTTGTTAATACAGTTGTGATATGTCAATGTTTAGCTAACAAGAGCAATACAGCATTTTACTGAATGCTATAGTCGCTACAAAAGAACTCAGTGTGGAACCATAATAACTGTTGAGTGGAGACATTCCTGATATTATTTCTATAATGTTTAACTTCTTCTTCTTCTTTCGGCTTTTCCCGGTTAGGGGTCGCCACAGCGGATCATCTGTCTGCTCATGATTGGCAGTGGAGTTTTACAGTGTCGAGTTGCCAGCCTGGTGCCCAACCTTCCACAGAAGGCACACACACACACACACACACACACACACACACACACACACACACACACACACACACACACACACACACACACACACACTCACACCTAAGGCCAGTTTAGAGTGTCCAATCCACCTACAGCATGTCTTTAGGGATGTGGGAGGAAACCGGAGCACCCGGAAGAATCCCACGCGACCACAGGGAGGACAT
Organism: Protopterus annectens; assembly: GCF_019279795.1. Classification (NCBI taxonomy): domain Eukaryota; kingdom Metazoa; phylum Chordata; order Ceratodontiformes; family Protopteridae; genus Protopterus; species Protopterus annectens. The sequence continues at coordinate 1,060,318,094 of NC_056732.1, forward strand.
GCTCCGCACAGAAGGCACCCCAGCCAAGAATCGAACCACAGAACCTCTTGCTGTGAGGCGGCAATGCTAACCACTGCACCACCGTGGCCACCCATTTCTAGAATGTTTAACTACTGAACCTTATTAGCATAATGTTAACTAAAAGTTCTTAAAGGTGTGGATATAATAACTGTTATTTGAAACATTCCTGTAGTTGCTATTACAGAATTTAACCAGCCAGGGTCATTAAATGTTTCCTTATTGCTACAACTTCTATATGGCTATACAACTGACCCTATCCTTGCCTGACTACTACAGCATTGCTTATAAACCTGCAACCTTCTATCCTTGTCTTGGCCAGTGATATTAGCTTTTTCTCTGTTTACCTTTCCTACTATACTGTCTCCCATATGACCTGCACCAGTCTCTCACTGCACTCTCTCACCCACCCTGCCTTATCTACAACTCTCCAATTCCTGTTAATTACTACAGTTTCTTAAACTATTTTACCAGAACAAGCCTTCCAGTTCTTATTTGTTAACAAAAGTAGTTTCTTGTACACTGCCATAACTGTGCTCTCCCACATAGCTTATCTGTATCTGAACTATTCCCTCACCTTTACCTACTTTATTTTGCAGAGGTTAGAAAGCCCTGGTTAAGGAACAGCTGCAGAGGACCCAACAGTAACTGGCCATTACCCCAAGTGTACTTCCCAAGCAAGGACTCTGAACCCTGTGTACTCAAACTTCCTACAACTAATGTATGTTTCGAAACTCATTAATGTAATTACATCCTAACTCCTGTTTTATGGTTACTTGCACATCCCATGAGTTGCTAATATAACCCCTAGCTTCAGCTCCCTGACTGCTCTTCTAGTCTTTTCAGCTCCCACTTTTGACTAGATTTAACTAGAATCTGCTGTTTTAGCCCCTTTAGCATAATGAGTTCAAGGCCAGATAGAAACGCTAAGTAGCTAAACCTGAAAGGGTGAGCTCTAATTTTCTAAAACGGTCAGACCTGTAAATCACCAACCTGATTGATTGCTTCTAGAGCTTACCTGCTCAGAAAGGCATCCGTGGTTCTTCCTGCTCTGTTCGCCCTGTGGGCTCACTCCGCTCTCCTACCCTACCCCCATTCCCACTCACTCCCATTTCAATTTGATTTATATCCATAGACCACTCCTCCAACTTATCAAAAGCCACCTCCCACCTCCCCTATTACCCTATCACACTCCACTACCCTGTCAGCCCTCTTAACTGGTCTACTGCAATCCTCAGCACAGTATCCAATTACTCTATTAACCTTCCCTTATATAAATAACATTGTACCCATTACCAGTCAAAACCATTCTAAGACTTCTTCCCTATGCAATCTCCATAGCTATCCTACTCCCCACAATATTACCCCCCACAGACAGACCTCATCCCTAGACTGTAATTCAGCCCCACTAAACTTTCTGTTTAATCCACACCGATTATCACCAACACAGATCGTTTCCAACAAGGAGTAGGTCCCACATCTATCTAAAGCATATTAAAATCATCATAAAACTCAACAAGCTCTACCAATCCTTACTAAAAAAAACTCATAAGTAGTGGGGACATATACACCAATCTAGGTCCAGCCACAACAGTCACCCCAGCCTAATTAATACCCTTCCACATAGACAAAAAACCTCTCTGCTCATTCTCAACCTAAGTATGAGAAGTATCCTCAATAAAGTTCATGACCTACATGCCCTATTAGCTCTATATAAGCCAGACATTGTCCTACTGACCGAGACCTGGCTAAAGCCCGAAATTCATAACGAAATTACAGCTCCTGGGTATAATATCTACCAGAAGGACAGAGTAAGAAAAAGGGAAGAGAGGGTAGCTATAATGTATAAGAACCACCTTAAGCTTGAACAACTTGACATTATCCTCCCAGATAGCAAAAATGTTGAACTCATTCTTGCCAAGTTTAAATTGAACCCCAAAAAACATATTAATATCATAGGAGGCTACATACCCCTGGAAATAACATTACAGTTATGGAAAACCTACTAGAACGGGTCACAAACTCCCTATCTCAAGAAAATATCATATTAGGTGACTTTAACATAGATTGGCTGAACTGTTCTAGCCAAAATCCAGTCACTCACATTAACCTCCATCATATTAGGTGACTTTAACATAGATCGGCTTAACTGTTCTAGCCAAAATCCAGTCACTCACATTAACCTCCATGGGTTTACCCAAGTCATTACATCTCCCACCAGAAATGATAAAAGAACCATACACCAGTCCATACTGGACTAGATACTTACACCCCACCCATCCCTTGCAGCCCAAGCTGGATGTCTTCCAGACATTCTCAGTTACCACCAACGAACATATCTACTGAGAACCAAAATTCCGCATATATGTCAAGTAACACATAAAGAAGTCAGAAACAAAAAGAACTTTAACCCTAGCACCTTTAACAATGACCTAAAAAGTTGCAACTGGACCCCTTTAAAATAGTTCCACTTGATGATACAGTGCAACACTTTAACTCATCCTTCCTAAACATACTGAACTAACATGCTCCCACCCAAACCACTAGAATAAAAGCCAGACATGGCCCCTGGTTGACTAAAGCCACCAAAACTATTCTCAAAGAAAGGAACAAAGCATGGGAACAATTTCATAAAAACAAAACCCAAATAAAAAAACAAAAATACTTAGAACTGCACAACAAAGCCAATAAACTCATCAAAACAGACAAAATCACTTATTACCAAAATCTACAAGAAAAACAAGCTAAAAAAACACAACAATTCTGGGCTGCAGTCAACTCTCTACTGCACCCTAGGAAAACTACTACCCCTGCACCCAAAACAGGGAACAACAATGACAATACCCCCACACAGTTTAACATGTACTTTACTGAGACAGTCCAGGCCCTAGCTAATAACCAAATAAACTCCACTAATCCAACCCCAACAAACACACCAACCACAATGGAAACATAAGCTAGCAGCTCCCATTTTAGCTTACAACCAGTATCTGTCAAAACCATCCAAAAACTCAAACCCACCACCCTGGCTGCAAGCTACCTACCCACAGAATACCTCCAAATAGCAGCAACAGCCATAGCCTATCGAGTTGCTATTCTCATTAACAGATCGATCACAGTGTGTAAAGTACCCCAACTATGGAAAATCTCCCATATCATACCACTACACAAAGGAGGTAACTCATTTGAACTCAATAACTATCCTATTGCTATTGTATCACCCATATCTAAAATCCTAGAAAGGGTCATACACACTCAACCTATGAACTACCTCCTAGAAAACAAATTGCTATCTAAAAACCAGCATGGCTTTAGGCCCTTCAGCAGTACATCCACCACACTTATATCATTCACTAATACCATTAATTACCATAGAAATAACGGAAAACTTGTCTCAGCTGTATTTTTACACTTATCCAAGGCTTTCAATATGGTTAACCACAGTAGACTTCTCAACTCAATCTCTACCTCAAACCTTAGTTCCTCCTCCATCAGATGGATGAAGAGCTATCAGGACGGCATTAGGCAGTAAAATGGCAAAACCAACTATTTCCTCTACTACCAATATCCTTAGGCATCCCTCAAGGCTCCATTCTAGGCCCATTGCTCTTCACTCTATTCACCAATCAACTCCCATCCTCCACCCCCCAGGGCCTCAGTTATTCAATACGCAGATGATGCCACAATCATATGTGCAGCCCACTCTCTAGACCATCTCCACTCACAAACACAAGAGTCCTCACTAGCAGAAACCTGGTTCAGTAACCACTACCTTATTCTTAACCCAAATAAAACAAAATTACTGCTGTTTTCCTCTCATAGAACCCCCCCCCCAACAGATAACCTCACAATAATCTCTGATAACAAAACTGTAATCACCCCAACTACCCACACCAAACTTTTAGGCATTGAAATAGACAAAAACCTAATATTTGACCTGCACACTGCCCAAACTATCAAGAAAGTCCACACAAAATTTGGTTTGCTCTATCATAACAAACAATTTCTCACAAACTAATCCAAAACCACAATAGCCAGGTCACATCTGCTATCCACCCTCCTCTATGCATCCCCAGTCCTAACCAACCTTCATAAATCCAAACTAATCAAGCTACAATCCTGTTACAATAAGATAGCTAAATTTGCTACAGCATCCACATATAGGACACATCATTGCACCTCCCTCAAAAAGCTAAACTAGTTAGAACTCCCTCTACTATTTCAACTCAATCAACTGTCACTAGCACATAAACAATACTACTACCCAGACAAAATCCAAGCCATCCAATATCGTATACGACCTCACACCACAAGAGCCTTGAGATCCAGCACCCTTAACCTTCTAGAAGTCACCAAATATAACAATGAAGCAGGGAAATCTCTCTTTAGCTACTACATCTCCAAACTCTGGAACTCTCTACCAGCTGCCCTTACATCCAATACCTCCACAACACAATTTAAAAAACTCCTAAAAACCCACTTTACAAACATCTGGCTGTGCTCCTGTAGTGCCCCTGGGTAAAGACAAGGATACAAGCAGCAACTATTTACATAGCCATAGACCAAAGTTTCCAATTCTAATGTGACCTATGAAAGCATAACTGCAAAATATTGATCTATAAATTCTAAAGAAATGCATGCACAAAATTTGTAAGTCTGCTATGTACCATAATGTAATAGAAGTGTGTTATCTCTGTATTGTAAATAGTTACTAGTCTGTAGTAGTATGATAGTGAATTGTATGTAAATGGAGCTTTTCTCCCTGGGCCTCTGCTGAAAATGGAAATGTGTCCAGACGGACTTTCCCGATCAACAAATGTAAAATAAAAATAAAATTCTAGAGCATAGAAATCAAATGAGAGTAGTTAAAATCCATAAAGACATGAGATCACAAGACTGACATGCATGTATTTTCTTTCACCTAAAGTGCATCTATTTAAAATGCACAAGAGCAAAAAGCAGACAACAGCAAATGTAAATAATGTAAATATATCTGTTTTAAGCATGTTATTTAAGCTAATATATATTTTGTTTCTTACAATATTTTGTAAATGTATAATAGCAGTGACTCCAGCTAAAACAGTTTTCAAAAGCAATTTTAGTAATATAAGGTTGTACTGAGTGCATAATACTACAAATAAAACCCAAGTTTAAAATGTATGCATAGTTATGCAAATTACAAATAATTATTTATTACTTATTATAGTTCTAACTGTTTTACAACTGCATTCTTATATCAAGTTGTAAGTGTATTAATAAATGACTGAAGGTAAAGGAAGTGCTGAAGGGGTTAAGAAATGTACTATAGTTTTACAGAGTCTGGAATGCACAAAAAGAAAAAAAAGTAAGAAATTATATTTTACATGAGCTCTGATCTTCCCAGGCTGGGATGGGTATTTACAAGAAATGTTGGAGATAAAATGTTACTGGTGCTGAAATGTATAAGGTCAAAAACAAGACTGGTTGTCAGGCCAAGTTGGATTACACTTTTCTAAAACATTGTTACTAAAACATAATTATGTGTTCACGTGCAGCATTAAGCAAAAAGCATGAGAGTCTGCAAAGATCTTATTTAGCAATTGTAATAAAACTTCACAATTGTGTATACATGTCATTAATAATCTGTTTGCAAGTAAAGGCTAAAAGTAAAAAATAACCTCAGTTACACCAAGTACAGCTAATAAATAGGTCATGGTATGCAGTTAAAATAAATTGTGCAGGTCCCTAACTACCAGAGGGCAGGCATACATTCAAGTCTCACAGCAGAAAGCAAATACCTTTCAATTATACACTGACTGTGTAAACAGTACTGCAGAAGGGACTAAAATAAAGGTACAAAACAAAAATAGGTTGGTCTGTGTTACAACCTTGCCTTTTTATTGTCATTAAGTGATTAGGTTACCATCAACATGTACGGTAGTAAGACAAAAATGCCAGAAATACATTTTAATGTTTCGTTAATTAATTAGCAGGCTTTAGCTTAATACTAAGTTTGTAAACTAGACCGAGTGCACATTACAGCTCATGTATGCACAAATGCAAAAATGTTCTGTACAAGCAAGCGTATCTTGTACAGTAAATGGTTTAATATGTAAACAGCATTCTTCAGTGTATAGACCATGTTTTCTACAACAATCTGATGGGACAATTGTGCATTTAAGTTTTAAACTGTTCACAGAAATTGTTCCTCAGTTCATTTGTATGTATAGTAACAAGTTAAAGCTTGACATTTGACATGTGTTTTATTTTCAAAAAGCAAGACTGCAATGCCTTTGCAATAAAATTCACAGGCATTGTCAATATAAAATCACTGTATAGAGCATCACTGTATAGAGTCATATTCAGCAATTGCAAGATACAGCTCATAACTGAGGGGACAGTTTCACAAAATGGTCCTCAAAAGAAAAAAGTTGGTAAATTGGATAGTTCATTCAGTTCTCATGGTAATGCTTGTTATCATTGTGTTGACAAGATAAAACTGTGTTGCATCAAAAGAAATCTGTATTGTTGTCCACATATGTTATTTGGCAGAGGTTTTACACCGGATGACCTTCCTAACATAACCCGCCCCATTTATCCAGGCTTGGGACCGGCACAAAGAATTGCACTGGCTTGTGCATCCCCAGTGGCTGGGTTTAAAAAGGGAGAAAAGGACCTCTTGGCTAGACAGAGGTACAGAGCTGGGAAAAATGTGCAGCAGGTAAGGGTGATAAAGGATAGTGAGGGAAATGTACTCACAAGCGAGGAGAGTGTGTTGAGAAGATGGAAAGAGTACTTTGAGGGGCTGATGAATGAAGAGAATGAGAGTGAGTGAGAGAAGGTTGGATGATGTGGGGATAGTGAATCAGGAAGTGAAACAGATTAGCAAGGAGGACATAAGGACAGCTATGAAGAGGATGAAGAATGGAAAGGCTTTTGGTCCAGATGACATACAAGTGGAAGCATGGAGGTGCATAGGAGAAATGGCAGTGGAGTTTTTAACCAGATTCTTTAATGAAATCTTGGAAAGTCAGAGGATGCCTGAGGAGTGGCGAAAAAGTGTTTTGTTACCTATTTTTAAGAATAAGGGTGATTTGCAGAGCTGTAGTAACTACAGAGAGATAAAACTGATTAGTCACAGCTTGAAGTTATGGGAAAGAGTAGTGGAAGCTAGGTTAAGAAGGGAGGTGATGGTTAGTGATCAGCAGTATGGTTTCATGCCGAGAAAGAGCACTACAGATGCAGTGTTTGCTCTGAGAGTGTTGATGGAGAAATATAGACAAGGTCAGAAGGAGTTGCATTGTGTCTTTGTGGACTTGGAGAAAGCATGTGATAGGATGTCTAGAAAGGAGTTGTGGTATTGTATGAGGAAGTCAGGAGTGGCAGAGAAGTATATAAGAGTGGTACAGGATATGTACGAGGGTAGTGTGACAGTGGTGAAGTCTGCAGTGGGAGTGACAGATGCGTTTAAGGTGGAGGTGGGATTACATCAAGGATCAGCTATGAGCCCTTTCTTATTTGCAATGATGATGGACAGGTTAACAGATGAGATCAGGCAGGAGGCCGCATGGGCTATGATGTTTGCAGATGATATTGTGATCTGTAGTGAGAGTAGAGACCAGGTTGAGGAGACCCTGGAGAGGTGGAGATATGCTCTAGAGAGGAGAGGAATGAAGCTAATATATATTTTGTTTCTTACAATATTTTGTAAATGTATAATAGCAGTGACTCCAGCTAAAACAGTTTTCAAAAGCAATGTTAGTAATATAAGGTTGTACTGAGTACATAATACTACAAATAAAACCCAAGTTTAAAATGTATGCATAGTTATGCAAATTACAAATAATTATTTATTACTTATTATAGTTCTAACTGTTTTACAACTGCATTCTTATATCAAGTTGTAAGTGTATTAATAAATGACTGAAGGTAAAGGAAGTGCTGAAGGGGTTAAGAAATGTACTATAGTTTTACAGAGTCTGGAATGCACAAAAAGAAAAAAAAGTAAGAAATTATATTTTACATGAGCTCTGATCTTCCCAGGCTGGGATGGGTATTTACAAGAAATGTTGGAGATAAAATGTTACTGGTGCTGAAATGTATAAGGTCAAAAACAAGACTGGTTGTCAAGCCAAGTTGGATTACACTTTTCTAAAACATTGTTACTAAAACATAATTATGTGTTCACATGCAGCATTAAGCAAAAAGCATGAGAGTCTGCAAAGATCTTATTTAGCAATTGTAATAAAACTTCACAATTGTGTATACATGTCATTAATAATCTGTTTGCAAGTAAAGGCTAAAAGTAAAAAATAACCTCAGTTACACCAAGTACAGCTAATAAATAAGGCATGGTATGCAGTTAAAATAAATTGTGCAGGTCCCTAACTGCCAGAGGGCAGGCATACATTCAAGTCTCACAGCAGAAAGCAAATACCTTTCAATTATACACTGAACAGTACTGCAGAAGGGACTAAAATAAAGGTACAAAACAAAAATAGGTTGGTCTGTGTTACAACCTTGCCTTTTTATTGTCATTAAGTGATTAGGTTACCATCAACATGTATGGTAGTAAGACAAAAATGCCAGAAATACATTTTAATGTTTCGTTAATTAATTAGCAGGCTTTAGCTTAATACTAAGTTTGTAAACTAGACCGAGTGCACATTACAGCTCATGTATGCACAAATGCAAAAATGTTCTGTACAAGCAAGCGTATCTTGTACAGTAAATGGTTTAATATGTAAACAGCATTCTTCAGTGTATAGACCATGTTTTCTACAACAATCTGATGGGACAATTGTGCATTTAAGTTTTAAACTGTTCACAGAAATTGTTCCTCAGTTCATTTGTATGTATAGTAACAAGTCAAAGCTTGACATTTGACATGTGTTTTATTTTCAAAAAACAAGACTGCAATGCCTTTGCAATAAAATTCACAGGCATTGTCAATATAAAATCACTGTATAGAGCATCACTGTATAGAGTCATATTCAGCAATTGCAAGATACAGCTCATAACTGAGGGGACAGTTTCACAAAATGGTCCTCAAAAGAAAAAAGTTTCATTCAGTTCTCATGGTAATGCTTGTTATCATTGTGTTGTCAAGATAAAACTGTGTTGCATCAAAAGAAATCTGTATTGTTGTCCACATATGTTATTTGGCAGAGGTTTTACACCGGATGACCTTCCTAACATAACCCGCCCCATTTATCCAGGCTTGGGACCGGCACAAAGAATTGCACTGGCTTGTGCATCCCCAGTGGCTGGGTTTAAAAAGGGAGAAAAGGACCTCTTGGCTAGACAGAGGGACAGAGCTGGGAAAAATGTGCAGCAGGTAAGGGTGATAAAGGATAGAGAGGGAAATGTACTCACAAGCGAGGAGAGTGTGTTGAGCAGATGGAAAGAGTACTTTGAGGGGCTGATGAATGAAGAGAATGAGAGTGAGTGAGAGAAGGTTGGATGATGTGGGGATAGTGAATCAGGAAGTGAAACAGATTAGCAAGGAGGACATAAGGACAGCTATGAAGAGGATGAAGAATGGAAAGGCTTTTGGTCCAGATGACATACAAGTGGAAGCATGGAGGTGCATAGGAGAAATGGCAGTGGAGTTTTTAACCAGATTCTTTAATGAAATCTTGGAAAGTCAGAGGATGCCTGAGGAGTGGCGAAAAAGTGTTTTGTTACCTATTTTTAAGAATAAGGGTGATTTGCAGAGCTGTAGTAACTACAGAGAGATAAAACTGATCAGTCGCAGCTTGAAGTTATGGGAAAGAGTAGTGGAAGCTAGGTTAAGAAGGGAGGTGATGGTTAGTGATCAGCAGTATGGTTTCATGCCGAGAAAGAGCACTACAGATGCAATGTTTGCTCTGAGAGTGTTGATGGAGAAATATAGACAAGGTCAGAAGGAGTTGCATTGTGTCTTTGTGGACTTGGAGAAAGCATGTGATAGGATGTCTAGAAAGGAGTTGTGGTATTGTATGGGGAAGTCAGGAGTGGCAGAGAAGTATATAAGAGTGGTACAGGATATGTATGAGGGTAGTGTGACAGTGGTGAAGTCTGCAGTGGGGGTGACAGATGCGTTTAAGGTGGAGGTGGGATTACATCAAGGATCAGCTATGAGCCCTTTCTTATTTGCAATGATGATGGACAGGTTAACAGATGAGATCAGGCAGGAGGCCGCATGGGCTATGATGTTTGCAGATGATATTGTGATCTGTAGTGAGAGTAGAGACCAGGTTGAGGAGACCCTGGAGAGGTGGAGATATGCTCTAGAGAGGAGAGGAATGAAGGTCAGCAGGACTAAGACAGAATATATGTGTGTGAATGAGAGGGAGGATAGAGGAATGGTGAGGATGCAGGGAGTAGAGTTGGCAAAGGTAGATTTGTTTAAGTACTTGGGATCAACAGTTCAGAGTAGTGGTTAGTGTGGAAGACAGGTGAAGAAGAGAATACAGGCAAGGTGAAATGGGTGGAGAAGAGGGTTAGGAGTGATTTGTGACAGATGGGTACTAGTAAGAGTGAAAGGGAAGGTTTACAAGTGGGTAGTGAGACCAACTATGTTGTATGGGTTGGAGATGGTGGCATTGACAAAAAGGCAGGAGCCAGAGCTGGAAGTGGCAGAGTTAAAGATGTTAAGATTTGCACTGGGTGTGACAAGGATGGACAGGATTAGGAATCAGTATATTAGAAGGGTCAGCTCAGGTTGGACAGTTTGGAGACGGTCAGAGAGGCGAGATTGCATTGGTTTGGACACGTGCTGAGGAGGGATGCTGGGTATATTGGGAAAAGGATGCTAAGGATGGAGTTGCCAGTTAAGAGGAAAAGAGGAAGGCCTAAGATAAGGTTTATGGATGTGGTGAGAGAGGATATGCAGGTGGTTGGTGTGACAGAGCAAGATGCAAAGGACAGAAAGAAATGGAAACAGATGATCTGCTGTGGTGACCCCTAACGGGAACAGCCAAAAGAGAAGAAGAGGAATTGCATCAAAAGAAAACTAAAGGTTTTGTTTCCTTATGTGTTTCACGTAATCTGTGTTTTAAAGTAAAACAGAGGGAACTGTTAGATATATATTTCTAAATTTATAAATGCATGTACTTCTGTTTGCTAGTTAGATGCATATACACTTCTGTTGCTATAATATATTTAGGAATAATATAGTCAGTCAGATGCATACATTTCTGTTTGCTAGCATACATATATTAAAGGGTTAAACTGTTCTCATCTAAAAATGATGGCATTCATCTGTAAATGTAGCATAAAAGTCTGCTACAGCTTGAGAGAAATGGTGATAAGGATACTGAATGTTCAGTTGTGTTTAACAAGCTTCAATGGAAACAGATAAGGACCCAGGAGCAAGAATCAACAGACTTCCTAGACGGTTAACAGACTGCATGACATCAAGTAAGGGAGGTAACGAAAGACTGCTTTCATACAGAAACATTGTCAAACAGGATGACATTAGAAAATACCAAAGTAATGACTTTGAGAGTTCCCAAAAGACTGCTTTCATAAGAATGTATGTATGTGAGATCTGATTTGATTTCTTGTTATAGCTGTTTAATGGAGAACACCTTTCATGTTGTATGAAGAAAACTTGAAGAATTAAAGCTGTAAACTGTACAGTGTTGTACATGTCTGTTATATAGACAAGTGATTTAGTTCTGTGCAAGAAAGATAATAATATACTGCTAAGAAGGTTATAATCTGCAGAGTTTATGTGCACTAATCAGACATTGTTTTTTATAAGGCACTAAATCAGCAGCTAATCAGACTTTGATTCCAGCATGCAAAAGCTGCTTTGCATTTATTTCTACTAGGCAGAAGCTGTAGCCAGCAGTATCAGGCTAGTAAGACAAGCCTGACATTCAGTCATTCATTTTAAATAACTTTTCAGTCTGAGCCTTTCTTATGAGCACCTATCATGGACGACACCCATTCAGTTGCTTCTGAGAGTGGACAAATTACACCTTGCTGCACCATCTTATCCAACTGAGCTTTGACCTTATTTTACATTGCTATTGAAATTCTTCTTGCTGATCTAACTACTGGAGTGGACTCGGGATCTAACTTCATAGAAAACCCAACTGGAAGTTTGCCCAATTTGTCGTTGAAAATATCAACATACTCTGATAAAAGGACTTTGGAAAAACTTGAACTCAGAACTGCACTCACATGATGAACTTCTTTAGCAAAAGAAAGCAGATTCATTCACAAACTGTCTTTGAGACGTAGTAAAGATTGCACTGGTCCTCGGACTATGTAGAATAATACGTTTAAACAGTTCTCAGCCATATAACATGAAAGTATTACTGAATCTTTGGTTTGAATTTCTTCACCTCCACACGCAGTAAGTCTCGCACTTCTGGCCACATTGAGTTGTTCATTAGTTCTCACTTTTGCAAATGTGTCTGCTGATGTAACATTACACTTTGACCCTGTTTCTACTTTGAGCTCTCCGGACTTTCCATTCATCTGACCTGTACAAAACACTTCACTTCTTGTTAATAAGTTTCCTGCATCAACTCTCTCTCCAAGTACTGATACACCATCCACACAGAAAGCTGACTGTTTTGGCTGTACTTGATCAACTTGCTTTTTTATGTGACCTTTCTTTACAATTGAGTGAGGCGTACTTGATTTGCAAAACTTTTGGAAATGGTTCTACTTTTTACACTTGTGGCATTGCTGACCATATGCTAAACAATGCTCTATTTTAGACTCATGATTTACATTACTGTTGCAACAGTTAACAATAAAGCTAGACTTGGGTTTTGCTGACTAACGTTTGTATTGTACTGAGCTGGAGGTGGAGCTTGCACCTTTTCTGGAACTCTCTGGAAAGCTTTGTGCCTTCTTTGAAAACCTTGAGGCTGCCCATTGTTTAGGCCTGTTTCCGTTTGCCATATGTTGCATACTGTCTACATTTGCTCTGGAGCTTCCTGAAACCATGCTTTTATCAGTCACAAGCATGTTTGTATGTCTTTCTGTCACACCATGGATCTGACAAATCACTATTGCTTTGTTTAATATCAAATCACTGTTATGAAGTAGAATCTTTCTCACTGCAGCACTATTAATACCACATACAAGTCTGTCCTTTATCAGCTCATCTTTCAAATTGCCAAACTGATGTGCTTTAGCTTTGTTTCTCAAGTCAGTTATATAAGCTGCAAATGTTTCCCCTGGTTTCTGATTTCTTGTGTAAAACAAATGCCTCTCCAATGTAACGTTTGCCTGGGGGTTGCATATCTCTCTCAACTTACACTTCAAGCACTCTGGGTCTTCCCTTCATTAAGCTTGCACAACAATATAGCAGTCTGCACCTTCACCTTCATATACTGCTGGTGAATATATAAATGAACATTCCCTTTCTATGGCCTCAGATCTTGTTGGATTTAGCAATATAAATGCCTTGGCACGTACCTCTATCTGCATAAGCTGCCTGTATGAAAATATCGTACTGTTGCTCAAATATTCTCCAGTTCTCTGCAATATTCTGATCAAACACAAGTGGTTGAGGTTTTCGAAATCCATCTGCCATATTAACACATACCAGCAAAGGGTCTTGCAATTATGCACACACACACAGACACACACACACACGCACACATACACGTGCATTGGCATAAACAAAATTTGTTCAGTGCTTTTGTGCTCTCTACTTATACTTTCTTTCTTTGAGCTTTTCAGAATTGTGCATATGAACAACCTCGTAGTACTTTCAAATAACTGGACTTTGCGAAATTAACTTCCCGGGTTTCCCGATGATTTATTGCACTTTGCAAAATAGCTTTTCAGATTTCCCAGTGCCTTACTGTACTTTGCGAAATAGCTTCTTAAATTTCTCTATGTTTTATTGTACTTTTCAAAATAGCTTTTTAGAATTCTCAATGCTTTACTGTGCTTTGCAAAATAGCTTTTTTGAATTCTCAATACTTTACTGTGCTTTGTGAAATAGCTTTTTTGGGCTATAAATGCTTTATGAAGCTTTGTGGAATTGCTTTTCATACTTTTTAATGCTTTACAGGGTTTTGCAGAATAATTTCTCAGACTATGTTTTATAAAATCTTTGATTGGTAAATGCAGAAATGCTAAAGTAATCATTTGGAACTTTATCAACAAAGGCAGGAATTCCACAGTCACGCACCATCATTTGTCAAAGTCATCACTTTAAGAAACATTCGAGAACTTTTTGATGCAGCTGTGCAATTCACGAGCACTGTAATACTCTTGTAATCTTTTGTAAGAAACACCTTTTATCAATGCAAGGACTATATCAAGCAACTGTACAATGCGAATAAATCAAACGTGTTGCCCAAATTCAATATCTTTTGAAGTATTTGCACTTTGCAAATGACTACGTGCAGTACACTGAAATGTCCCCAAAATGGCAGTACCTTGCTAGGCAACTCTTTACAGTACAAGAAGCATTCTGTAATGGTGGCACTTTGTGAATAGACACCCAGAACAGGAACTTTTCTTCAAATAACCATGCTTTGACTGGATTACATGAAATAGTTGCACTTTGCACACAGTGAACTCTTTGAAGTTCATGCACAGTAATGAGCACAGACTGTAAGCACTTTTACACACTCTAAGATACTTCGAATAACTTTAATTACGCCCTTGATACAATACGAAATCATAGTTTTGTCCAAATACAGCACTTTGCCCAAACACAAGCAGTCGTTTTGCTTTATCTTAGCTTACTGTGCTCGTTTTCCTTTCTTATTATATTCTTTTTGCTTATTTAAGCCCTTTTCTATGCCCAGTGTACTTTCTTTGTGCTCATTTTACTCTAAACATGCCCAGTTCTTCCTTAAACATGCTCATTTTGCCTTTAACATGCTCATTTTGCATTTAAATGTACTAATTTGGCATTAAACATGCTCGTTTTGTACTTTAAAGTTAATTGTCTTGTCAAATACATTTATCGTAAACATTTTCTTTAGTTAACAAACCTTTTGTACTTTCCGCTTGCCTGATAATGCACTTTGTGCCTTTGTAAATGCCCTTTCTTGCCTCTTTGCATCGAGTAAATAATTTGTATTATTTTTCATTACCTTTGACTCTCTCTGATTGTGTTTGTACTGTTTTCTCTCAGTTTTACCTTTGCTGTCATCTTTACATCTCATGGCTCCAAATGTTTTCTTTTCCATCCCGTTTCTGACACCATATCGCTTTTGTGTTGTTACATGAATAAACAAGTCTTCGTGGGTTCTGTTTAAGCAGCTTTATTCTATACAAACACATTACTGTAGAGGCTATTGACTATGACTAAGTAACTTATATGTAAGCTAACTGCTGCAATCATACATGCTCACTCACTGGCTGCTTCTACAAAATGGCAGTAGAGATTGCATGTGTCTGAAATTTATACATGCACGCACAGCCTCACATGCTTCTTAAAGACATTGCACTCTGATCTACAGGTCACCCTCTGTGTAATAGAATGACTTGTACACTACATTACCAATGTCCACTTGTAGTACACTATGCTGGATATACTGCTAGTTCTTTGCTAGTAATTACCACGGTATGCAGTTTTCCAATACATGGAAGAAACTTTATTGCATGGCATTAGGTGAAGCATTGAAGGATGCTGAAGAAAACTGTTAATATTTGCACTGTACATTGCACATTTTAAGAGAGAGACTCAGTGTTACTTATATTGCCAATTATACTGTTGTGTATTTTTCATATTTTTGTAAATATCTGAACAAACAAGCACCAAGAGATGTGCATCTTGCTGCATTATGAAAGTTTACTTCTGGCTAACAAAAGTGTTCTGATTGAGAATATATGGTTAAATTTTATAGTTTCTAAGATATAACAGTTTGTGAAACTTTAGAGAAAATTTAATAAGTTTGCGGCCATTATAACATATTATTGTAATAGCATAAAGACAGTGAATGCAGTGACTGTTAACACTGTAAGGAAGACTTTTTACTGATAATGTTTTTATTTGTACAGTTACAATGGCTTTTTTATTGATGTCCTTCCTTACCACTGTTGCAGTATTCTTTACACTTGAGATACCAAAGCATTTACACTCCCCCCAGGCATTGTACCTCAAGCATATGCTTCCAGTGTACTCTTAGGGCATAAAGGTGATATATGTGTATTTAATCCTCAGAACTTCTTTGCTGACAGTCTGAACACCATGTTTGAAATTCAATCTGTACGTCCTTCGTTGGGCTGGTTCCTATAGACCCTCGTAGATAAATGCCCCATTCTGGTTCCATTTTTTTATTTTGTCCCCTATTCTTCTTGTGTTTATGTCATCCAGGAAGGAGAAATGCAAGTGTGGGAGGCAGATTCCTCATAAAGGCAAATAAGGTAATTGCCTTTTCTGTTTGAGTGCCACACTTGACCATACTCAGTGTGCTGTTAGGCTTTTTTACCTAAGACTCTTTGCAGCCGTTTGTCTTCCCTATCCATTTATTTTGGAGAACCAGTGCTTAGATTTATTGAATCATGGCTGAATCTGCCTGCACAGAGGTTCAGATGCCTCTTAAGAAAAAGCATGTGCTGATCCTGCTGCTGTCCAGCCCCCACCAGATGTCTGTCTTGGGTTGGAGAGGACCATCCTGTGCCAATGCCATTTCCCTCTACCATGAGGGAGGGAGGGTGGCTTAATGGCTAAGGTGTTTGCCTTACCAAACCCAAGGTGCAGGATTTGAGTCTCACAATGGATAATTGGCTAGGCTTAAAATGGCTCGCAAAGGCAGTTAGCTTAGTACTAAACTATGAACCTATGACCTAGTCAGAGGCTGTCATGCAGCATCTTGCGTGTCCTCTGATGCTGTGCATACTTTTCCCACAGATGTTGTGGGGGAATCATAGCTCACTATATCTGAAGGGATTAGGGGGATTTCCCAAATCTTAGTTAGGGAAGAGGTGCCTAGTACCCTTATTGAGTCTAGACAGGGCTCTGAACCTGCCAGATTGGTCAAGGCTGATGTTCCTTTAAAAAAGAAACAGAAAAAGAAGCATGCTTCTCCTGTTGTTAAGGATCCTCACAAATAGTGGCAGGACTTTACTTAAGGGCTGTTTAATGCCCATATTGTTCTTAAACCTCCTGAGGGATTGCCTGTCCATGCTACTGCTACTCCCTGGTCATCTACCCCTTCTAAGAGTACTAGAGATACTGATTTGTGTGATGAGAACCTGGTTTCTGGAGATGAATTCTAAGCATAATCTTCACAAATTAATTTTCCTTTATACCTAGGGTCAGAGGAAGAGGGTTTCTTATCTCCTGATTCTCTCTCTTTAGGAGTTGTCCCCTTGGAGATGCACTGGTCACTTTGAGTGGTATTGTTCCCAAATATTAGAGGTCCAAAAGAGGAGCTATGAACTCTTGTAAATAGATTCACTCAGGACGTCTGCTGTTCCTCAAGTGTTGGCTGCATTTTTGAATACTTTCACAGCAGCTTCTCAGCCTCCAGCCCCTAAGAAGCTAAACCATTTTATAAGGTACATGAGGCTCTTAAATATTTATGTGTCCATCTTCTGACCCTGCTGCAGTCTGTATCCATGGATAAGCCTTCTAAACTTTTATTCTCTTCCAAGCTTACATCTTCTGACAAAGACAACTGAGTTATGTAGAGATTGGGGAAAAGTTATATATTTCTGCCATAAATTACCAGACCCATATGACCAGACATGTCCCTGCTCTGTTGTCTTAATTGAGAAGAGTTTTGTCTGGCTTATCTGATTCAAAAAATACAACTGTTACATTTCTCTTGCTAAGTTCTACCTCTCTGGTCACTCACCATTCTATTAAATGCAGCTATGATGTGGCTGATGCATCTGCTTTTGTTATGAGGAAATATTCCTGGTTGTACCTACAGGCCTTACTGTAGGCCTTACCTAAATATATTAAGGCTAAGCTTTTGGATTCTCCTTTGGATAACCAGAATCTTTTTGGTACTGCTGTGCAAAACTGTTTGAAACCTTTA
Organism: Protopterus annectens; assembly: GCF_019279795.1. NCBI lineage: Eukaryota > Metazoa > Chordata > Ceratodontiformes > Protopteridae > Protopterus > Protopterus annectens. The sequence goes on from NC_056732.1 coordinate 1,060,336,054, forward strand.
CAAGGTGATACAGGATGTTAAACAAATCTTTGTTTTCTTGTACCTAAATTTTAAGCAATTACTCTTCAAGATATATCTGCAGAATGTCCCTGATTTTGCCAGTGTTTTCATCTGTTTTTCAAAATGTGTTTTTCTGCCATTAAGAACTGCAGTCACTAAATAGTGGCAAAGATTTGAGTTGCAGACTTCATGTCCTTCTGGAAATATAGAGACTGTCAGGAGTAGTGTGTGACATCTTCTCCTTCTTCTTCTTATGGCTTTCCAGGTTAGGGGTTGCCACAGTGGATCACCTGTCCGCTCATAATTGGCAGTAGAGTTTTACATTGTCAAGTTGCCAGCCCGGCGTCCAAGACACACACACTCACTCCTAGGGCCAATTTAGAGTGTCCAGTCCATCTACAGCATGTTTTTGAGATGTGAGAGGAAACCGGAGCACCCGGAGGAAACCCACGTGACTACAGGGAGGACAGGACATGCAGACTTTGCACAGAAGGCACCCCAGCTGAGGATTGAACCGAACAACCTCTTGCTGTGAGGTGACAACGATAACCGCTGCACCACCGTGGCTGCCCTGACATGACAAAGAAGCTGAAAGTAAGGTAAAGAAAAGTGGTGCAACCAGTACTTCCATACTGACAGTAAAGGCAGAACAATTAAGGAAGCTTGAGGTAATGTAAATGAAGTGCTTGAGAGGGGCAGAAGGATGCACACTGTGGGAGAGATGAAAAAAAATAAAGACATCAGAGCATAAAGACATCAGAGCAGAAGCCAAACTATCTCCAATTGCAGCAAAGGTTAAAGATAACAAATTATGGTGCTTTAGTCATGTGCAGGAAAGCAGAATATGATTTAAGGAAGAGGAATAAGGCAAGAAGAAATAAAGATGTCCAGCTAAGTGATGGGTGGATTGTATGAGAGACGACCTGTGAGAGGCTGGACTGTTGAAGAAAGTAGGAGTGTTACACTGAATACAGAGAAGTGCTAACTGCTGACACAATACCCCATCCCTTTGTAGAGCAATGGGGAAAGTGGAGGCGGGGGGGTGATCATAATGAAGCAATTACTTGGCCTGCTCTCTTTTTTCAGGTGGGTGTAGGCTTTTATGGTGTGCTGCCAATATTTTATGGGCCTTGGTTCTTGATGCATTTTTACCCAAAGTGCAAGTTCAGTGGCAACAGCAGTGGCAGGTATATTAGAAGAGGCTACTCATGAACATGTGTTTGTTTTATTTATTTTACATTTGTTGACCGGGCTAGTCTAGCTGGATATATGTCCATTTTCAGTAGAGGCCCGGGGAGATAAGCTCCAAAACAGATTCACTAAAGTACACATCTACAGAAGTACATATATCAGATGCAATTACATTCATCATTACGAAGACAATATAAGTGGTCATAGGTATATAGAGTATAAAAAACAAATACAAAATATTGACAAGACTTAGATGTTCAAAAGAATTAATAGCAGAACTTGTATAATATAATTGTAGATAAGAAAGGAGGAATAAAAGGAAAGTAAAATGGAGTTAAAGGTGATTAAAAAATCAAGTAGTAAAGCATGTCCCTTTTTAGTGAGTACACAAATAGGTAAGACTGTGTGGGAGAGGTAGAACGGTAGTTGTTAAGAAGAGATTGTTGCAGAGATGTGAAGGTGGGGTTTAATCAAGTGGCGAGAGCATTGTTCAGTCAGGTTTAGTACAGGGACATATCCAATGTGCTTTAAGGAAGAGCTTAAGTTTATTTTTAAACAGAGTTATAGAGGGAAGAGTGGAAAGTTCAGAGGGAAGTAGGTTCCAGGTTTTCCCAACAGTGTTAGAGAAGAGAGAGTCTCCAGCTCTATTGTTTGATTTATTGATATTTACAAGAAGTTTTTGAGAAGATCTTAGGGACTTCAGGTTATTGTAGGGGTGAATAAGGTTAGTTAGGATGTGTGTTTTGGCAGGTTGATAAAGTATTTTATGGGCAATGGTCAGTTGATTAAATTTCAGCTGTTGCTGTAATTCAAGCCACCTTGGATACTTTAGATTAAGGCAGTGGTGTGTTTTAAATGGGTTACCTGTGGCAAATCTGGCTATATTATTGTAGGAGTTTTCTAGTTTCTTAATGTTATTTTTTGACAGATTAGTAAAGATGGGTGAAGCATAGAGAAGGGTAGAGATTAGATTGGTGTGGGCAATAGTTATTCTGGTTGCAGGAGTGAGGAAGGGTTTGATCCTATAAAGAGAGCCAATTTTTTTTGTTAGTAGTTTTCAAAAAGTTGTTGATATGAGTGTCAAAGTTAAGGTTGTTGTCTATGGTGATACCTAGCAGTTTGGTAGTAAGATCTTGGGATATGACAGTGCCATTATTGGATGTTACAGTGAAGTCAGTTGGGGGAGATTTATTGGTAGGTGTAAAAAGGAGAAGTTTAGTTTTTGGGGGGTTTAGTATGAGGCAGTGTTTTGTAAACCATAGTTCTACTGAGTTAAATAAGTCTTATGTAAGGGAGTGAAGTTTAGATACAGATGTGGCTGAGCATATAAGTGTAGAATCTTCAGCGTATTGTATACATGTAGCTTGGGGAACTACTTGGTGAGGGTCATTGATGAATATAGAAAACAGGAGAGGGCCCAGTATGGACCCTTGAGGGACACCAATATTGACAGGGAGTTGGGTAGAAAGAATGGTGTTCCAGAGCACAGCTTGATGTCTGTTATTTAAGTAGGACTTGGAACCATTTTATAGCTAGTGTGTCAAGTGACAGAGATTTAAGAATGTTTACGAGTATATTGTGATTTACCATGTTGAAAGCCTTGAACAGGTCAATGAAAAGTGCAGAGGAAAGCATGTTAAGGTTACGGTTTTTGTTGATGGTGTCCATGAAGGAAAGTAGGGCAGTAGTAGTGCTATGGGAAGGTCTGAAGCCATGTTGGGAGTTGGAGAGCAGGTTATTATGGAGAAGGTGGTTTAGCAATTGTTTGTAGATACATCTTTCCATAATCTTAGATAAAGGAGAGAGTAGGGCTATGGGACGATAGTTAGAGAGTTCAGCGGAGTCTCCCCCCTCATGAAGGGGAATAATGTGGGAGACTTTCCAAAGTTTAGGGATGTATCCTTCAGTAATGGTTCTATTGATGAGAATGGAGATGGGGTAAGCAATATATTTGGCTGCTAACTGTAAGTATTCTGCAGGTAGTAGGTCAGCAGAAGGAGTGCATGCTTTGGGTTTTTGGATAAGGGTGAGAATAAATGCTGTTGATACAGGTTGGAAGACAAATGGAGGTGGTGGGTTAGATTCAGACTTAGATATGGTTATGTTTTGCGGAGAGAATTGACTGGCAAGAGTTTGAATTGTTTTGGTGAAAAAGGTATTAAAGGCATCGGCCGTTTATTTGCGGTTGTCCTTGTCAGTGCCTTGTGGGTTAGGTGTAATAGATTGACCAAGGTGTAGTAATTGATTAATACTTGTCCAGAATTTTTGTGGTTTATTATGGTAGGTAATAGTTTTGTTTATCGGACATTATGGCTTTTTTTGTTTCATTTCTCAATTGTTTGAAATTTGGAGGTCAGTGGGGTTTTTAGTTAAGCGCGATTTATTCCAGTATTTATTTCTGAGATGGATCTTTTGCTTAGTTTCCTTAGAAAGCCAAGGACCAGATTTGGTTCTGATCCTAAGTTGTTGTTGAGATGAATACCATTTTCTGAATGGTATTCATCTCACTGAAGCACAGTAATTCAGTATGTAGGCTGTGTCTCATGGTCTGTGGTTCATTTCTGATAATGTGGTCTGTTTATCTGCGTGGTTTGTATGTTCTTCCTATGTCTGCATTTCTTAGTCAGTTAGTACAGAGGATTAAGGCTATGTACTGTTAACAGACTTCTTCCTGTAGTCCAGGGATTGATTCCCTCAGCTACCATTTGTCTGCTGCATGATTTTGAGCAAGTCACTTAAGCAGTCAGTCCTTTAAAGCATTTTGGGACAACTGGCTCGACTCTTCAGTGGTCTGTTGGGCTGCATGCATGGTATCTGTCTGTGATTTCTATACAGGACAGTGCTGTTGGAAGGTGCTAGCCTCTGATTTCTATAATCTGTGTGTACTGGTGGTTCTCTTTCAGATGGGAGAATGTAGACCAGCCAACAATATTTACAGAGCTGACTAGGATAAACAGGAATTAATTTTGCCTGCACGAGTAAAAATCCTGTGAGAAAGATCCAGCAGTACATGTGTGAATGAGATAGCCAAAAAATCTGTCTTGGGTAACACTGATCATAAACAGATCTCACCTAGACAACAGATCTGGGTGGGAAAGATCAGACAAAGTGAGAAGTGCTTTAAAAAGAAGAAATGTTTAGACAGTGTAGTCATCATCATCATCATCATCCTTTTTCGACTGTTCCCGTTAGGGATCGCCACAGCAGATCATCTGTTTCCATTTCTTCCTGTCCTCTGCATCATGCTCTTTCACACCAACTGCCTGCATATCCTCTCTCACCACATTCATAAACCTTATCCTAGGCCTTCCTCTTACCTGGCAGCTCCATCCTTAGCATCATTTTCCCAATATACCCAGCATCCCTCCTCAGCACATGTCCAAACCAATGCAATCTTGCCTCTCTTGCTTTGTCTCCAAACTGTCCAACCTGAGCTGACCCTTTAATATACTGATTCCTAATCCTGTCCATCCTAGTCACACCCAGTGCAAATCTTAACATCTTTAACTCTGCCACATCCAGCTCTAACTTCTGCATTTTTGTTAATGCCACTGTCTCCAACCCATATAATATAGCTGGTCTCATTACCCTCTTGTAGACCTTCCCTTTCACTCTTACTGGCACTCGTCTGTCACAAATCACTCCTGACACTCTTCTCCACCCATTTCACCCTGCCTGTACTCTCTTCTTCACCTCTCTTCCACACTCACCGTTACTCTGAACTGTTGATCCCAAGTACTTAAACTCATCCACCTTTACCAACTCTACTCCCTGCATCCTCACCATTCCTCTACCCTCCCACTCATTTACATACATATATTCTGTTTTAGCCCTGCTGACCTTCATTCCTCTCCTCTCTAAAGCATATCTCTGCCTCTCCAGGGTCTCCTCAACCTGGTCCCTACTCTCACTACATATTACAATGTCATCTGCAAACATCATAGTCCACTGGGCTTCCTGTCTGATCTCATCTGTCAACCTGTCCATCACCACTGCAAATAAGAAAGAGCTCAGAGCTGATCCTTGATGTAATCCCACCTCCACCTTAAACGTATATGTCACTCCCACTGCAGTCCTCACCAATGTCACACTACCCTCCTACATATCCTGTACCACTCTTACATACTTCTGTGCCACCCCTGACTTCCTCATACAATACCACAACTCCTCTCTAGGCACCCTGTCATATGCTTTCTCTAAGTCCACAAAGACACAATGCAACTCCTTCTGACCTGGTCTATATTTCTCCAACACTCTCAGAGCAAACATTGCATCTATAGTGCTCTTTCCTGGCATAAAACCATACTGCTGATCACTAATCATCACCTCCCTTCTTAACCTAGCTTCCACTACTCTTTCCCATAACTTCAAGCTATGACTGATCAATTTTATCCCTCTGTAGTTACTGCAGCTCTGCACATCACCCTGACAGTGTAGTGTAAGAAGAAATATTTGAACATTGGTGTTGCGGTGCAAAGCAGAAGGTGTAACCTACTTTCCGCAATCTGTGTGATCACAATATTACTCTTCACAAAGTGATCTTTAATTGTTCCAGGGGGCAACAGATGAGATGCTATACATTTTGGATACAGTAATAAGAATTACAGCGCTGTTCTTTTATACAGTACCTACAGAATATATGCGCACACACACACACACACACACACACACACACACACACACACACACACACACCTGTGTTACAGCATACCATGAATGTGTTTGCAGTATAGTGATCCCTACCTGAACAGGGTCATGTCAAGAATCAAAAACTAAAGGGTCCCAGAAAGACCTGATCTGGAAAATTTATAGAGTTGACAGAAGTAACAATAGCATTAACTACTTTGGCAAATCCTAGGAAGAATGGTAATCTTCCTTATGCTCAAATCCTTCATTGGTGAGAGAAAAGTAAAATAGACCCAGGCAGATTCCAATAAAAGATAGCTTCAAAGTAAATCATTCCAGTGTACCTGGATTTAACTGGCGTGAGAAGTCCAAGAGATTCACAGCAGGAATGTAGGTGGCACTCATTACAAGTCTGTTGAATGATCGGCAGCTGATATATCTCTAGGTATGAGTGATGACCGAGTTGCACAAAATATTAAGTAAACCAAAACCAGAGCATCAAACAGCTCCCCAACGAAAAATAAGTCTGTAAGTGAGCTGTCTTGTGTGATATTTGGTAAGAGTGAATGTGTGGGACTGACTACCCGGATCTAATACAGGGGCTTGTTGAAGTGTACTGCTGCTAGTAAATACCAGTTACGATTAGATGTGGACATCTGTCAGACTATGATACCATTCTGGAGAGGGGTTTGGAGCACTGCAGAAAGGGGAGGGGCATTATGGGTGATGGGAGCAGCAGTACTAGACCTTAGTGTACAAACTGAAAAAAAACTGTCTATACCCCTGTAATAATAAAGTATGATACCACTATATGTAAACAATTATTTTTGTATCAATGCTCAGATTTAAAATGACTGTGTCCAGGTCAGTATCTTTGCTTCTTCTTCTTCTTTCAGCTTTTCCCAGTTAGGGGTCACCACAGAGGATCACCTGTCCACTCATGATTGGCAGTGGAGTTTTACGGTGTCGAGTTGCCAGCCCAGTGCCCAACCTTCCACAGAAGTCACACACATGCACGCACTCACACCTAGGGCCAATTTAGAGTGTCCAATCCACCTATAGCATGTCTTTGGGATGTGGGAGGAAACCCACGGGACCACAGGGAGGACATGCAGACTCCACACAGAAGGCACCCCAGTCGAGGATCAAACCGGAGAACCTTGCTGTGAGGCAGCAACACTAACCACTGCACCACCATGGCCACCCAGGTCAGTATCTTTGATTACAGTTATTTATATACAGTTGTGTCCGGATTTAATTAAGATAATGTTTAAATATTTAGTATTTGCTTAAGAGACAGATAAAGATGAAATGTTAAAAAAAGTAGGATGAGGAGAAAATGATTCTGGTTACAGTGGATATCTGCAAGCAACTGCAATATTTGGCCAGCAGATGTAAGGCTTGCTTAATATTGGACCAGATGTTTATCTCCTTCACTTTCCTTAAAGAAATCAGATCGTTACTCAAAGAAACTGTTTCCAAATGTCTAAATACTTGTATCACCTTTTGCCATGGTCATCAAAGTCGTTCTCTGCCTGAACAGATTAGGGCCCTTCTACTAGTATAGCAGCCACCTCTGCATCTTTCTTAGAATAGATCTACTCAGAGTATTTGTGAAGCAACCATGTGAACCTTTCTTCCCATCTTTTCAAAGCAACACTATAAGTTGGATAACCCACTGCTTGAAAATTGGGCATCCATACTGCTGTTGAAATGTCTGGAAAACTGATGTCCACATGCATCCAAATCTCATTTTGTAGAATGGTTACAGTAGTGTTCCTGTACACAAATGTCTACAGATGTCCTTCTATTCTCATGTTGCAGTATTAACTGTAGGGAGGTTGCTGCCTGCAGCACCAGACATCCAGCCAGTATACCAAAGTCTTAGGAGACAGGGTACATGCTACATTGCTTGACAGGGCCATAAACCGATGTCAGCTATAAAAGAGACGTCTGCATGTACCCCCTTCAGAACTTTTCTGCCGCAGTGATCTACAGACCTCTGATCACCCGCTTCAGGAATCAGTTTGTTCGTTTGTTTCGGCCATCTGATACAGGTACATGCCCTTTTGGGTTTTTTGTTACCTTTCTTATAGCTTTTCAAACGTACATGTCAGCTAGGAAGGGGAAGTGTGCTTGTGGAAGGCAAATACCACACAAGGACATGCATGATAAGTGCATATTCTGTTTAGGTGAAGGCCACGACCATACGCCTTGTGACAACTGCAAGTCTTTTGTGCCAAAAACGGTTCACAGCCATCTGGCTGCCTTAAAGCTTTATTTAGAAAACCAGAGGCTCCGGCATCTAGCATTAGGCATGGAGGGCGAGGTAGGTACCTCTGATGACCCGCCTCTGAAGAAAGTCAAGAAAGTTAGGCCTGACACCCATGCTGCATGTCAGGTGTCCGGTGATACTCTAGAGGTGGATGTTAGCCCAGGGTCTCATTGGACACTCGTTTCACAGCCAGAACCAGGAACCATAGTGGAAGCTGGTTCGGTGGAAATGCAGAGTACATCCACTGAGGTTGATCAGTCATCAGTCCCTGATGACAAGGGGGAGCCACGGCTCGGGATGTCAGAGGGGCCTACTCTAGCCTTGCTTTCCTGGCCTCTAAGCCAGTGCATCCTTCTACTCCTCTAAAGAGGAAACAGAAATTAAAACATAGAGAACATAGAGAAGCTGAATCAGCTCCTAGATGGGAAGTTTTTTCCCCAAATCTTTGCAGCGCCTTCCAGGCCCTCCAGTCTCAGGTACTTCAACCAGCCCCTACACCTGTGCAGATCTTAGAGGATTCAGAAGAAGAACTCTCTTCCTCTGATGAATCACTTATCTATTTTCCCCAGATTGAATCCCCCAAGGACTTCATTACCCCTAAGGAGGAAGACTGTATTGGTCCTGAATCTCCAGGGGAAGAATTCTCCTTTGGGGACACCATTTCTCTGATGAGAGAACATTTTAAGTGGCAGGCCCCAGATGTCTCTAAAACAAAAAAGAAATACTTTGAATTACTGCAGATGGACCAGCCCTCTCCATCTGCAGTTCCTCCCCTGCTCGAAACCTTTCGTGATGCCTTTCTGTCTGCATCCTAGACCCCTGACTCTCAGCCCCCAGCTTCCAAACATCCAGATAGGTTTTATAAAGTTCCTTAGAATACACACTTCTTATTCAAGAACCCACCCCCCCTGCAGATCCTGCTGTCATTGCAGTGTTAGCAGATAAATCACCCAGACATCTTCCTTTCACCTCTCTGTTTCCCACTGACAAGGACAGCAAATTTATGGATAGAATAGGGATGAAGGTGTATACGTCTTCCACTTTAGCCATCAGAGCCCTAAATTATCAAACTCACATGGCTAGGTTTGTTTTAGATACCCTATCCAAGCCTCTGCAATAATACCAGATGTGCTAGGTTCTCTTGCTAAGTCACAACTCTCTGCCTGCTCTCTATTGCTTCTCCGGTGACCAGGCACTCCATCAAGTGCAGTTAGGATGTGGTAGAGGCATCCTCCAAGTCTGCAGCTTCAAGTTCTTTCTTGAGAAAATATTCTTGGGTGAGGCTACAGCACCTTTCCATGGATGTCCAAACCAAATTGCTGGATGCACCACTTGATAGTAAAGCCCTTTTTGGTGCAGCTTCTGCAGAGCTACTTAAATCCCTACAGGAAAAGGGCAAGGAGTTACAAAATTTAAAGCATTTGTTAGTTTCTCCTATTCCTAGGCATCATAGAAACTATCCTCAAAGGACCACCTTTGTTAGGAAGCAGTCATCTCAGTCTAATGTCCCACAGGCTAAGGGACAGAGGCAATCTAGGAAGCACTCCACTCCTAGACAACCTTTCACCTCCACTCCAACTGCCTTTCAGAGGCAGACTGACCAGAACAGAGCCCCTCCACTGTGACTCAAACCCTTTACCCAACTCCTCTCCCTTATCCCTCCGCCTCACCCTTTCCCTACCCTGCTGGTGGAAAATAACCTCAGAGGCTTGGGTCCTCTCCATCATCCAAAAAGGATACTTTATGACTTGGTGGACACTTTCTCCCTTTCAGGAGACACTCTAACCACCTACAAATCATCTTCATCTCTTCCCCACAATTTTGGATCAGCTCCAAGCTCAGGGCACCATAGAAAGAGTACCTCCAGAACAGAAAAACAAAGGGATGTTCTTCGTGTTTCACTGTTGCAGTCATTACACTTGGGTTATCCTGCTGGCAGGCTACACTCAGTCAGACTGAATTCCAAAGTCTAGGTCCGGCATCGGTTGCTGTCGCCTCTTCCCTGACGTCAGTGCACCAGGGGTATAAAAGATGCAGCCGACGCCATTTTCTTCAGTCTTTCTTGCTGCATGGTGCCCAAAGCATAAGCAGTTCGCAAGTGCCGGTTGGCCGACTCCTGAGATTTTTGTGTTTGAATTTCAGATCCGAAGTCTTCATTAAAAGCTAAGCACCCCGTTGGGGAAACTTTTTTCTTGCTCCAGACCGATGTCAGAAAAAGTTAATAATTGTATTTCTTGTGGGAAGCAAATACCTCATAAGGACTTTCATTCTTACTGTATTCCTTGCCTAGGCCCTGACCACGATGTTGCTAGTTGTCAGTTTTGTGCTAGATTTAACCAACACACTATTAAGCATTGGTACGATTTTGCATTACACTATTTTGGCAGAAGATTTAATTATATGATGTCGGATAGCCATCCGACTACCGGAATTCGCAAGAAACGCAAAGAAAAAGAAAAGGACAGGCATCCAAGGTTCAAAACCGACGACGAGGCTTCTTCTAAGCCAGTCACTGGTTCGCCGATTTTCAGTGAGGCGCCTTCGCAGCCCCTGACGCCCGCTACTTTAGAGCCGCAGGCCACTACCGACTCCCACATGGAGCCGACTAGGCCGCTGGAAGCTCAAGGTATTGGACCTTCGGAGACTATTCTCTCAGATGGGTCCGGAGCCGCTGAGCAAGCATCGGCTTCTGAGGATGTTTTCAGACCTACTCAATTATACATTAAATCGACTTCAGTTTCAAAGGCAAAGACTAAAGCACATTTAAAGACAAAGAAACAAGTACAACAGCCTCATGGACAGGCCTCCATGCCCAAAAAACAGATGCTCAAAATGGCCGAAGACTTAATTACTTTGATCAGGGGTTCCCATCCCCCACCTGATAAAAGGCCTAGGCAAGAGACAGAATATGAATTTTCAGATCAGGTTTCCATTTCATCTGATTCCTCTTCTGATCAGGAATACTCTCTTCCTCCCTATGAGGATTCTGATGCTGAAGAATCTATTTCTTCAGCCTCTCCTCCTGAGGATTACTCTTTTGGGGAAACCTTGCATACCACGAGGGAGCATTTCCACTGGGAGAGCCAAGATTTTTCAGAATCTAAGAAAAGACTCAGAGACTTCCTTTTACTACCACAACACAGGCCCCTAGCCATTCCACCTGTGTTAGACATTGTTGATGATGTATTTTCAGAGTCCAGTCTGACCCCTGACTCCTTACCTCCAACTCCTGTTAAGCCGGACAGGTACTACAAGGTTCCTGACTCTCATAAATTCCTTTTCAAAAACCCTGCTGCTGACCCAGAAACTATCTCTCAGGGTCCCAAAGGGATCAAGGCTTCCGCTGCAAAAAACCCGACCCCCTCTGACAGGGATTCTAGGACATTGGACAGATGGGGAAAAAAGATTTACACTTCTTCTACCTTGGCTATAAGGGCTTTAAATTGTCAGTTTCATATGCTCAAATATCAACAAAATATTATGTCACTGCTTATACAGAAAATGTTGATAAATTCTGAATGTGCAGAAAACAAAGAAATGCAGGATTTATTGCATGCAGCTGAACAAGTTGGAAAGCATTCTTTGCAATGTGGTTTTGATTCTTTGGAGGCCTCCTGCAGAGCCGCTGTTACAGGTTCTGTCATCAGGAGGCATGCTTGGTTAAAGGAACAAAATCTGCCTGATCATGTCAAAGCAAAATTATTAGATGCCCCATTACAGTATACCACCTTGTTTGGTGTTAAAGCAGAAAAGGTGTTAAAGAAAATAGAGGACAAAGCTAAATCTCTGCAAACGGTTAAGGATTTCTTACAGGTACAGCCTCCAAGATTTAGCAGACACTGGCCTACAAAGAATTGGTCCTTTCCAGTGTCAGACAGACCACAGAGGAGCAGATACAGACGCCCAAGAGGCAGATCCCAACCCCAAGGTTCGTACAGGTTTAAACAATGGGGTGCTTCTACCTCCAAAAGTGGAGAAGACAAATCACAGCCATACAGGAAACAGTCCCAATGACTTCCCCCTACCTGCACCAAGCACTTATCTTCTGGCAGCACCTTTAGGGGGAAAAACTAGCACTTTTTTCTCAAAATTGGCACATAATAACACAGGACAAATGGGTCCTAGACATAGTGTCACAAGGATACAAGTTTCACTTCCATACCCTGCCAAGGACAAACAGTTGGCCAGACCTGTCAAAACATCAATGGGCAGAGGCACAAAAACAAGTCTCATCCCTCATGGACATGAGGGCCATTCAACAAGTACCAGACCAAGAGCAGGGACAAGGATTTTATTCAAGACTGTTCTTGGTACCAAGAAAGGACAAAATCTGGAGACCAATACTGGACCTATCTATTCTAAACACATTTCTGGATATTCCAAAATTCAAAATGTTTACTGTATAGCAACTTCTTGCCCATGCTGGGCAAGAAGGCTTGGCTTGTGACTTTAGACCTAAAAGAGGCATACCTCCATGTCCCAGTCACACAAACATGCAGAAGATACCTCAGATTCAAAGCTGGCTCAATTTACTACCAATTCTCTGCACTTCCCTTTGGCTTATCTACTGTGCCCAGGGTCTTCACAAAGTGCCTGGCACCAGTAATTGCATTCTGCAGACAAAGAGGAATACAAATATATCCTTACTTGGACGACTGCCTCATTCAAGCAGAGAACAAGGACATTCTACTACAGCATCTGGCGTTTGTAAAGAGATGTCTAAAAGGCCTAGGGTACACAGTCAGTGAAAAGAAGTCAAAACTAGTACCCTCTCAAGAGATAATATTCCTGGGTGCAAGCTTAAATACAACTGCCCAGATGGCTTATCTCACGCCAGACAAACAAAGTCAACTGACTACCTATTTCAACCTGTTGGCAACAAAGGCCCAGTTATCTATAAGAAAAATTCTGCAGGCTTTGGGCTTCATGGCATCCTGCATTCTACTAATTCCATATGCAAGACTGCATATGAGGAAACTTCAATGGTGCCTAAAAAGTGTTTGGACTCAACATTGCCACAGCCTGGAAACAATAATTACCCTCATTCCTGCCTGCAACAGGAGTTTCGATGGTGGGCGATGGCTTGTCACCAGAACAAGGGACAGCCATTCACTTTACCCCCAGCCAGGCAGACATTAACAACGGATGCATCAGATTATGCTTGGGGGGCCCACATGGCAGGAAGATGTATTCAAGGCACATGGTCCGCAAACCAAATGCATCTCCATATCCTGTTCAGAATGCCCTGACAGCCTTCAAGGACCTACTTCATCTGGGACAACTTCTGATGAAGACAGACAACACCACGGCCATGTGGTATATAAACAAGCAGGGAGGCACTCATTTTTACCCTCTTTACAGACTAGCCATGACTTTGTGGGACACAGCATTGACTTACCAAGTACATCTGCAGGCACAATTCCTGCCAGGAAAGATAAATACTCTGGCAGACGAACTAAGCAGAAACCTCATGGATCCCCACAAGTGGAAATTGGATCCAGAAGTCTTCAGCATGATAACAAGGAAATGGGGATACCTGGATATAGATCTATTTGCCTCTCCTCACAACTGCCAACTAAAAAGATTCTGCACAAGGACTTATCACAGACAGGCATGGAAAGTGGACGCCCTATCTTTCAGCTGAAAAAGCTTAGCAGTATATGCCTTTCCTCCACTGCCTCTCCCTCCCCAAGGTACTCCTAAAGGTCAGACAAGAGAAGCCAAAGATGATACTGATTGCCCCAGACTGGCCCCACCAGTACTGGTATCCAATCCTAAGGAACTTGTCTCAATGCCCAGCTTGGACCTTGCCTCAAATACCTCATCTACTATCCCAACAAAACAATCCGATCCTGCACAGCCAACTAAAGACCTTAAACCTGGCAGCATGGCGGATAATGTAGTCATACAAAACGCATCTCTCACTAAAGCTGTGATGGATGTCATTTTGGAGGCCAGAAGGCCTAGTACCAGAAAATCTTACTCTGGAAAATGGAAGAGATTCTGTGCTTGGAACCAGGCACAAGGAATTGACACAGCTGTACCAAATATTCCTCAGATTTTGCAATACTTAACTGAGATGCTGGACAAAGGCCTATCCTTTTCATCAATTAAAATTCATGCCTCTGCCATTTCGGCTCATTACAATACAGAGCCACCAATCTTTTCTCATCCCTTGTTAAGACAGTACCTCAGAGGAGCCAAAAACTTAAGGCCTCCAAGGAGATCACCAATACCTGCATGGGACCTCAATTATGTCTTGGAAAAACTCACCCTGCCTCCTTTTGAGCCAGCCGCTACAGCCGATATAAAGTTTTTATCTTGGAAAACAGCTCTGCTCCTAGCAATAACCTCTGCAAGACGAGTCTCAGAGCTACAGGCACTCATGGCTGTGGAACCTTTTATCATTTTTTATCCAGACAGGGTTTCTCTGAGGACAAATCCGACATTTATGCCTAAGGTAGTGTCCAGTGTGGCCCTTAACCAAACTATTCATCTGCCTACTTTTTATACAAATCCACAGACTAAGGGGGAGAGAATTCTGCATTCTTTGGACATACACAGCTACACTTCTACTTGAACAGAACCAAAGCTTTCAGAAAGACAGAGCAACTACTAGTGGCATATGCTGCAGGATCACAAGGAAAGGCTATCTCAAAGCAGATTGTTTCAAAGTGGATAGGCCACTGCATTCATTTCTGCTATTCACAACATGGCAAGCCAGTGCCTAAGGGCATTAGGACACATTCAACAAGAGCAGCAACCACTTCAGCAGCCTTCCTCAGGGGAGTACCAACCAAAGACATTTTAGAGGCTGCTACCTGGAGTTCAGTGCACACCTTTACAAAGCACTATCATTTACCACTCTACTCTAAAGCCAGGGCAGGCTTTGTCACTGCAGTTCTGCAGGGCCTCATAGCCACTCCTACTGCTATTTAGCTCCAGCCTCCCAACCATAGCTTTGGGATTCAACCCAAGTGTAATGACTGCAACAGTGAAACACGAAAACATAGTACAGTTGTGTACACTTACCATAAATGTAGATGTTTGAGTGTATTCACTGTTGCAGTCCAGGTTACACACCCACCATCCCCCATATCTTTGCTGCAACTTATCTGCACTTCTCTAATCTATACAACCTATGTGGTATATTTGCTTGTAGATGAAGGTATACTATATTTTGGTGCATGCATGTTTTATTGGCATATTTTTAGCCTACCCATTTGGGGGCACCTGACATCTGGGGCAAGAAAAACTGAGAAAAATGGTGTCGGCTACATCTTTTATACCCCTGGCGCACTGACATCAGGGAAGAGGTGACAGCAACCAATGCCAGACCTAGACTTTGGAATTCAGGCCGATTGAGGGTAGCCTGCCAGCAGGATAATCCAACTGTAATGACTGCAACAGTGAATACACTCGAACATCTACATTTATGGTATGTGTACACAACTGTACTTTTTACTCCAGGATGTTTTTGTTTCCAAGAAAAGATGGCCCTTGGATGCCAATTCTCCATTTGTCTGTACTCAATCTATTCCTCAAGGTACCTACCTTCAAAATGCTCACCTTGCATCACCTCCAGCCCCTCATCAATCACAAAGCCTTCATGGTATCCCTGGATCTGAAGGATGCCTATCTTTATATTCCTATTCACCCCAGCTACAGGAAGTTCCTACGCTTTTCCATGGGTTCCTTGTATTTTCCATTTTCTGGATTGCCATTTGGGCTCTCCACAGCCCCCAGAGTATTCACAAAGTGCCTAGCTCCAGTTATCGCCCACTGCAGAGTGCAGGGCATTCAAATATACCCATACCTAGACAACCTCTTGATACTTCACCAGGATTGCCACACCCTCCATGACAACCTAGGCATGGTGTCCAATACCCTGGCAAACCTAGGGTTCACTGGGAATCAGGAAAAATCTCACCTGATACCCACCCAAGACCTGGTTTCATGGGGTGCAGGATAAAAACAGACCAGATGGCAGTCTTTATTCCTTGCCAGAAGGTGGAAGCCATCACTCATTACCCCCAAACACTCCTCTCTCTCTCTCTCCAAACCTTATTAGACAGGGAATTTCTGAGGGTCCTAGGCCACGTGGCATCCTTTATACTAATGCTCCCCTTAGCAAGGCTGCATATGAGGAAATTTCAATAGGTGCTGACGAGTTGGTGAAACCAACATTCACATCCTCTGGATACTATTTTGCCCCTCCTTCCATGCCTGAAAAAAAGAGCTGCGATTGTGGATTGCAGCCATATGCCTCAATCAGGATATATCTATGCAGATTCCCCCACCCTCACAACAAATCTTCACAGGTGCTTCAGACCTGGGTTGGGGAGCAGTCCTGCAAAACCACAACAAACAAAACAAAGTTCAGGGAGAGTGGTCCTCCCTCGGGCAAAGGGACCACATCATTATGAAAGAAATGAGGGCCCTTCTCTTAGCATTACAAACTTTCCAACCAAATCTTCTTAACAGGCACCTTAAAAGTTGTCACAGACAATATGACTGTCCTGTGGTATATCAACAAGCGGGGGGGGGGGGGGGCAAGGTCCTACCCTCTCTGCAGCCTGGCAGTTCAGATTTGGTCCCTAGAAGCAGAATTGCATATTAACCTGCAAGCAGTGTACATTCCTTCAGCAGAGAATGTGATGGCAGACACTCTGCACCCTCTCACAAATGGATTCTTCACAGGGAGGTGTTTTGGGAGCTTATTCACAATTGGGGTATTCCTCAGGCAGATCTGATTGCCTCCTCCTGGAACAGGAAAATGCCTCTGTTTTGCACAAAGGATCCACATCCACATGCTTGGAGGGTGGACGCCTTCTCTTTTTCTTGGGTGGGGATGTATCTTTATGCTTTCCCCCATTCACACTGATTCAGAGTGTCCTTCTGAAGATTCAAAGGGACAAACCAAAAATCATTTCTGGGGACTCCCTTTTGGCCAAGACAGCATTGGTTTCTCCTTCTTCACCTACTAGCCAAAGGCAATCACCACAGGTTAACCCCACCGATTCAACCTACTCCCACAAGACAGGGAGGTTGCTTATGCACCCTCAAGTGTTCAACCTCAGACTCACTCTATGGGTGATAGAGTTCTGATCCCTTCAGACACCTATATTCAGAGGACGTATTCAATGTCCTGCAGGAGGCCAGGAAACATAGTACCAGGAGAAATTATGTGACAAAATGGAAAAGATTCTCCAGGTGCTGTCAAAAGAAAAAACAGGACCCCTTTCTTATTCCTGAACCTATGGTCCCTTCTTACTTGTGTGAGCTTCTACATTCAGGACTGACCTACTCTTCTATTAAGGTACACTTGTCAGCTATTTCTGCCATGGCATCCAGATTAATGGTAAAACTATTCTTAAGAGGGGTCCTCCATATCAAACCCCCCTCGTAAACCGGTACTACCTTCATGGGACCTTAATTTTGTCCTCAAAAAACTCATACTACCCCCTTTCAAACCAGCTCACTCAGCATCTCTGAAACTATGTAGCTGGAAAACAGTACTGTTGGTAGCCCTCACATCTGCCAGGAGGGTCTCAGAAATTCAAGCCCTCATGGCTAAACCTACCTTATCTCGTCTTCCATAAGGAAAGGGTCTCCCTCTGGACTAACCCTTCCTTCATGCCTAAAGTGCTCAATGAACTGTCCTTGAATCAAACCGTTAATCCTCCCTGTTTTTTCCCTCAACCTCAAAATTCATCTGAAAGAACCCTACATTCCTTGGATGTTCATAGACAACTTAGTTATTACCTGGACAAGACCAAATACATTAGAAAGCCTGACCAGCTGTTTGTCTCCTTTCAACCATGGGCCTTGGGGAAGGCAGTCTGTAAACAGACTATATAATCATGGCTTTCTAAAGCTATCTCTGCCTGTTATTCCTTTCATGGAAAGGTTTTAACTACCAATGTGAGAGCACATCCTACTAGGGCAACTGCCTCTTCAGCAGCCTTTTTCAGGGGGGTGGACTACGCTTCTTTACTGGAAATGGCCACCTGGTCCTCAGGGCCATACCTTTACCAAGCACTACAAGCTAGACTTGGTCTCTAGAGCCAGAACTGGGTTTGTTAGGTCAATTTTACAGGGTCTCAGAGACCAGGCCCCTCAACCTACCTCACGGGTTCATACCTAAAGCTTGGGTACTCTCCCTACAGTTGTGAATACTGCAACATGAGAATAGAAGGACATAGAATAGTTGTGTAAGAACTTACCATAACCTTAGATGTCCTCCTCTTCCATGTTGCAGTATTCAGTCTCTTATTGTGTTTTTCCATCTGGAGTGACTTTCCCTACCTTCTCTCCATCCAAACAGGCCACTGCAACAGGCACTTACATTTATTGGATTCCCTTGGCCTGGTGGCATGTGTGTGTCTGAGAAGCTTACTTTTCTTTGCTTCCCAAGGGTACTACTGTATGTGGCAGTCATATCTGAAGGGGGTACGTACAGACATCACTTTTATAGCCGACATCAGTTTATGGCCCTGACAAGCAATGTAGCACGTACCCCTGCTCCTAAGACTTTGGTATACTGGTTGGATGTCCGGTGCTGCAGGCAGCAACCTCCATACAGTTATGAATACTGCAACATGGAAGAGAAGAACATCTAAGGTTATGGTAAGTTCTTACACAACTATTCTTTATGCTGAATATCTTCACACATTTCTACTTTATACCTGAATGTAGTGCAGCCATTTATCTTCAGGTTATCTCCTATTAAGGATGGTCTTGCACCTTCCATTTTTTTCTGTCAGCTAGTATTTATTCATTTTAACAGGTAATGTTTGGATAATGAGATTTGTATAAAAAAACACAAATAATTAGCGAAGAAGATAGAGTATGTCCTTTATGTGCATCTTGGAATACATATGAGTTTCATACTATCAAGAAAATCTGATCCTTGATGATTTTTCTTGTAGAAACTCTGGTGCATTCCTACTTTAAGTGAGCCTCCCTTATTGTAATTGAACATTAGAAACATTTGACAAAATTTGACATTGGCTTTTCACACGCCCCCCCCCCCCCCCCAAAAAAAAAAAAAGGAAACTTGGCAATCTTTGAAGATGGCCTTCCATATATATATATATATATATACACGAAATGGGAGACTTGGCAGTCCTAACAAAATTGCATATCCTAGGACAGACATTAGTGGTATTTACAGACATCTTTGGCATTTATAATTCAGCATCAGGACAAATATATGGCAAGGTTGTCACCCTCATTCTGGTCTGTACCCTTTTACATAAGTCAACCAAAGAATTAAATGCCCATTTCCTTATTCCTTAAACCTATGGTTATTTAGTACACAGTTACTCATTTCGATTAGTGAAGCTTACATAGTTAGTTGTACATCATCATACAAGTAAAGTATCTTGTTACTCCCCAATTAGTTGTATTCCATTCCCCATTGTAATGTTTGCTAATATAATAACCACTGCAAAAGGTCCTCTGTCACACATTTTCAACCCCTTTCCTGTAAACAACTTTAATAAAAATTGGAAGCATTGAGTGACAGAACTCAGTCCAGGCTAATGTATGGAGTATAACTTGAGGAATTATCTCCTTTTGTAGAGCTGAAAGTTGGATCTAGGAGAGGCCTGAAACCATGGACTTTCCTTGTGTTACAAGACAACATGTATCCTGGAGGGATGTGTGGACTGAATACTCTTAAGAAAAATTCACTAAGGTATTTTGAAACTAAAATCAAAGTGGACTAATAATTTACTTTGTAGACTGATGAATAAATAAATGCTTTTGCATTTGTTCTGCCTCTAGTGTCTTCATTGGAACTTACATTGATGTTGTCTCTAGGCAGTTGTCCACAGACATATCAATTTTAGTTCCTCAAAATACCTTTGCAGCCAAGTACAAGTCAAACTTGTGTAATAGATTAATTCTTTATCTTTCTGTGAGGGTGTGTGCCTTGTATAGTTTTCTGGTATCTACAATTATGGAGGAATTAATAGGGAAAGTTGTAAAGTCACAGGGTGGGAACTGACCAAAGACTGGAGCAGTAGGTGATTGGGCTAACCAACATGACTGCTGTCCCCAAAATTGCTGCCACAGATAACTGCATTTGTGAAAAATAGACAAACATTTTGTCATTTCAGCTTGTAGAGGAGTCACTGAAGGTAATCATAAACATGGGTAAGATGTATTGCACGGACTGTTATATCTTTAAAGAAATGCTAAGACTAGTATAAACTTCTCAGGTGAAAGCAATAAAATGCCTTAACTGGATTTTTAATGTGTTTAAACCAGTATGTGCA